>NC_134540.1:69038586-69341616 GCF_050624435.1 Tenrec ecaudatus | reverse complement strand
GGGCAGTTCTGCCCCGTCTGTGGCATCACTAGGAGCTGGCATGGGCCCTGTGGCAGTAGTTTGGAGTAGGCTTTCTCTGTAAACATGGGACAGTGGTTGGCCTATCTGGACGTGCTCTCTTGTTAGAGAATTTCCTTCCGAAGAATCTACGCTGTTGGCCTTGTGCTGGCTCCTAGATGCTTTCGTCGACTGGCTCTCCTGTAGGGCTCCATTCCGATGCCATCGCCATGCATGCACACCCTCCTTCCTCGACGGCCTGGCTGGTCTGCTGGAACCGAATCCTCGTCGGTGTCAACAGTGACTGGTGGACTCAGAATGCCACGCTGTGCTTCAGACCCTGTGCTGAGCGCTGTGCAGACACCCTTCCATCAGCCCTCCACGAATATGTGAGGGAGGAGCCTCTGTGAACCCCAAGTTCGAGTAAGGGAAACGCAGACCTGGAGAGATTGAGTCATTTCCCAAGGCCACCTGACTAGGACATGGTACAGCTGGTCCCAGGGTTCAGGTAGGTTCTTTGAGGAGCCCTATACGATCCGTAACCACCAACCTGTACTGACTCGTGACTTAAATTGATGTTTTGAGTTTTACTAAGATCGATGACTTTCTCATATGTTTGGTAGTTGGATCTCCTGGGTTAGTGGATCTCCCTTCACAGGTTTTCACTTGCTGAACACTTCACTCCCACCCCACCCCACTGAAGAGTGTCGGTGAGGCCTTGTAGCCCAGCAGTATCCCCTCCAGGGGTGGGTGTGCATTCCTAGGTCTTTGGGGGTGACGGTGGCACTTGGTGTTGGTCTCTACATCTCACTGATGGCTGTGGGGCATGGGGGGTAAACTGGTCACCCT
This sequence comes from Tenrec ecaudatus, assembly GCF_050624435.1. Taxonomy (NCBI): domain Eukaryota; kingdom Metazoa; phylum Chordata; class Mammalia; order Afrosoricida; family Tenrecidae; genus Tenrec; species Tenrec ecaudatus. Next base: position 69,340,770 of record NC_134540.1, on the reverse strand, counting down.
GAGCCCCTTCACTTGTGTTGGCTTCCTCCTTAGGGAGTTGGTTCCTTGGGAAGAGAAGGCACCTTGGGGATTTTTCTTATAATTATTCTGAAAACTCATAATTTTTTTTTGTTGTTGTTCCATGATGAGGTGGTGACCAGCCAGGGTGGTGCCTATAAACTAGTGTCATGGGAGCTGAGAGAACAAATTTTTCTCTGTTCACAGTGATCACGTGGTCACACTTTAGAAGTCTCTCTTTATATATTTATCCCTTCCTGAGAACCTGGTCTAAGATAAACAAAGAGTAAACAGGAGCTCTTTATTGTTTCTTCTGGGTGTGTGCGCGGGTAGATGCATGATTTTAGACACATCTACTTCTCTCTCATCAGAAGCTGAAATTACCACCTTTTTGTAAATGAATTTTTAATTGCGAAATGGGTGGGGGGGTATGAGGTTTACATTTCAGACCATCAACTCTGCATTTCAATAGTTCAAACCCCCATCAACACCCCCCACCCCCGGCATTTTATCCCACCCCATCCTTGATTTCTCTTCTGTCTCTTATGACTCTCCCTCCTCCCTTTGACCAAGTCAATACCTGTCAACCTTCTAGTCCATTGCATCATCTTCCCATCCTCCCTTGGGACTCTCCAAAGCCTCTTCCCTTTGGTATGCAAGTTTACGTCTTGGTTTTTATCCTTATGGTAGTGGTCTCATATGATATCTGTCCTTTTGTCACTTCTCTCAGCATCATGATCTCCAGAGCTAGCCATGAGGTGCTTTGTCGGTTCAGAATTTTCTGTCTTCCAATGAGGCATAGTCTTCCATGGTGCCTGACCCAAGCCATGGTATTTTCAGTCACCCGATATGCAAGTGAAAGTTGGGCATTGAATCAGGAAGACTGAAGCAGAATGGCTGTGTTTGAAGTATGCAGCTGGTGAAGAATATTCAAAGTACCATGGACTGACAAAAGAGCCAACAAGTCCGTCTTGGAAGAAATACTACTAGAGTGCTCCTTGAAGGTCAGGGTGGCCAAATTTTGTCTCACCTTCTTTAGACCTTTTGTCAGAAGAGACCAGTCTCCGGAGAAGGACACCGTGCTTGGTAAAGTGGAAGGGCAGCGAAAGAAGCGGACAGCCCTCGACAAGGTGGACTGACACAGTGGGCTCTAGCACAAGAGCAAGCACGAGGATGGCCCAGGACCAGGCAGTGTTTCCTTCGGTTGAACATAGGGTTGCTATGCGTCCGAACGGACTTGTTGGCACCTAGCAGCAACAGAAGTATTCCACCGTACGTATGCGGCAAATTTGTCTTCATCCATTTTCCTATGGAAGAACGGATGGGCATTTGGGCTGTTTCCAACTTCTTGCTACTGGGGACAGTGCTGTGATGAGCAGGGGAGGGTATGTCTGCGCGTGCACGGCTCTTTCTTCTGTAGGCTATCTACCCAGCACAAGTATTGTTGGGTTATATGGACTTCCCACCCCCAGTTGTTTGAGGTAGCACCGGAGCACTTTCCACAGTTGTGCATAGTTACAGACTCACCAGCAGTGTATTCTGAGAGGTCCCATCTGTCCGAATCCTTTTCTAACATTTGTTATTTTCTTTAAAAAAAATACCTTTTTAATTGGGGTGTCATTGTGATAGTCTTTATAGCTCTGGGATTTACGTTTCAGTCTTGCTCCATCTTGTGTTCATTTGTGTACACGGGATGAACTGTAGGTCCTGTTTCATTCTTCTGCGAGTGGCGATTCAATTTTGCCAGCACTGTTTGTTGGAGTGGCTATCTCTTTCCCTTTCAATGTTTTCTGTTTCTTTGTGACAGTTCAGTTGTTTGTAGGTGGAAGAGCTTATTTCTGGTTGTTTGTTTTTTATTCTGCTCCATTGGCGTATGAGCTGATCATTGTACCAGTGTGAGGCTCTTTTGGCTACTGTGGCTGTATAATAAATTTTGAGGTCAGATAGTGGAGTGCGTCTTATTTTGTTCATCTTCCTAAGAAGTTCTTTGTTTATTCTGGGTCTCTTCCCTCTCCAGATAAAGTTAGTGATTCGTTTTTCCCATTTCCTTGAAGAATGGAGTGTGGATCTGGATTGGCGTTGCATTGCATTTGTAGATTTCTTTGACTAGTAGACATTTTCACAATGTGAAGTAAGCCTTCCTATCCATTATTAGTGAACAACTTTTGATTATGTTCTTGTGACTAGGTGCCAGCAAGTAGATTTCGACTCGTGGTGACTTCATGGAGCACAGTGGAATTGCCCTGTAGGATTTGGGTAGCAGGCTGCCAGCCTTTCTCCTGCAGAGCAGGCTGGATGAGTTCAAGCCGCCAACATTTTGGCGAGCAGCCGAGCGCTTAACCACTGCACCATCAGGGAGTTTTCTTTTGGTTACACTGACCTAAAATGCAAATCACACCGTGGCATCTTCGGGAGAATTTGTTGGAGTGGACGTGTCAAACCTACTTATAAGAGATTGTCTCTGTTCTCTGACACTTCTTCTTGAACTTGTGCTTTGCATCTTTGTCTTTTTGGTCTCCATGTGTCCACGAGCCAAGGTGGCACATGATTGAACTGTATCTTCTTGCCCAAATGGCCATGTGTCAGGTGGATAAAGACAGACTCTTTCAGAGACAAATGCCAGTCAGGCAGGAAGAAAGTCAAGTTGTAGTCATGGGAATCTGCATTCTAACAGCTTCCCCGCCCCCCCCCCCGCCCCTTTCCATACTTTTTCTTCTCTCTCTCTCACTCTCAACAACGAATACCAGCTCTTGTTAAAACAGTCCTACTACACAGTAAAGTAGAAAATGGCACAGAGTAAAACCTTTATTTTTTATTTTTGGTATTTTGGCATTCAAGCCTTCCCTCTCCCATGTAATAATAGAAACAATCGTCCTATGTCAGATATTGTCCGACCACATGTTATATGCACTTACATTCTTCCACTACCTCTCTCGTTGCCACACCGCGGTGACTTACGTGGTGCTGTGAAGCTGGGACCTTTATCACTGACATACCCCAGGACTGCCTGCCATTCAAGGCGTTCTGGTTGCACAGTGGTTTGTGCATTGGGCTGCTAACTGCAAGGTCAGCGATTCAAAACCACCAGGCACTCTGTGGTGCTTTCTACTCCTGTAAGCAGTTACGGTCTTGGAATCTCACCCCTGGTTCCATATCTCCCTCTGAATCTGACTTAAACTCTGGCAGTTCTCTGACCACGTATGGTTACAGTTGTTTCTGATTATCTTCAGCAACATTTTGCTAGTAAATCCAGATGGCTAATGAGAACATGAAAAGATGTTCAACATCATTCAACATCATTAGCCATTAGGGAAATGCAAATGAAAACCACACGGAGGGATCACTATGGACCGTGCAGAGTGGCTAAAGGTAAACACATGATAATTACAGCATCAAATGCCAGCAGAGATGCAGAGAAATAAGAACCCTTCATCATTTCTGTTAGGCAGGCCTGTGAAATGGCATGGCCATTCTGGAAACCATTTAGGGCATCTCTTATGAAAGGAAACACACACTATCATATGACCGACCCAGTCGTTGCAGTCTGGGCCTTTCATCCCAGACATATGAAAAGCTGCATTCATGCAAAAATACATGAATGTGATTTTTTAAAAAAGTAATAGCCCCCAAACTAAAAAGCAAATCAGCTGTTTCTCCGGGGCTGAATGGTGAAGCTAACCTTGGTGCCTCCTTGCCACAGAGTGTCATTGTAGTGTGCCGGCATAGGGATCTTTTAGGATCCTGTAGAACTGCCCTCTAGGGTTTCTTGGGCAGGAATCTCCCCAGGACTACCAAGGTGGGCAAGCAGGTCACCCCTACACCACCACAGCTTCTTTGTCGTGGAACACCCCCTGCCACCTAGGCCATTCTGACTCACAGAGGCCCTGTGTTGAGATAGCCTTCTGAGGGCGCACGTCTGTACCGGAGCATGTTCCAGTCATGGCTCAGGGCCCTATGTGGGGAGTGCCATTGGTAACTACAGCCCTTCAACCCCTGGACCTTCCCTATGTCCCTTTTGAGTCCAGGATGTCAGCAAACTCTTGGATCCCAGTATCAGTTCGGGCTAACGGTCTCTCTCATGCAGATGATATGTTTCTCTAGTCACCTTGTCTTTGTCTGATAAAATAAATGCTCTATTTAAAAACAAGAAAAGAAAATCTCTACTGGAACAGAGAGTCTCAACTTTTCCTTGCAGAGTGGCCGGTGGCTTTGAACCGCTGTCCCTGTGGTTAGCTGTCTAATGCTTATATGACTCAGTAATGCAAAGTAGCAGATGCTTGCTTATATGCAACAGTGTGAGAGAATCTCCAGAGAGATACTTTAAGAAAGAAAGGAAAAAAGGGGGCAGTTTTGAGAGGTTACATACTGCTTGATTCTCTTTATATAAACAGACCCAGAGAACAGGTGAGCGGCTGTCAGGGGCTAAGGCAAAAGTTGGGATGGGAGAGAAGTGGAGGTATTGTAGGAGGTCAGCCGAGGGATCCTTGCGATGAGAATGGTTGGTACACTGACTCTACAGATGTCAGTATCCTGTGGGGATATTGTACTAGAGATTGGCAAGATGGGGAAACTGGGTCAAGGGTACATGGACTCTGTTATTTTTCTTTATGATTTGTTCTACCCGCTGTTCATCTACCCACTGCCATCGAGTTGATTCCAACTCAACGTGAACCCAGTTTGGGGTTCTTTACAACACCAGTCTCATCTCTCTCCCTCGGAGCAGTGTGTGGGCTTGAACCTCTGACCGTGTGGTCAGCAGTCCAGCATGTACCTGATAGCACCACCACCAGGGCTCCTTGCATGTGACTCTACGGTGCCCTCGTCATGGAAACTGTCCACAGGATCATTTCCTTTTCCACAGTGGATTTCCCGCGCTCTTCGGCATCCTTGCTGTTGCGTTTCGCGGGATGCCTCCCTCACGTGGGATTCCACCCATATGGGGGCTGTGTTCAGGTGGCACCTGCTCCCACCACCTGCCTTTTCTCCCGCTGTTCCTTTTCAGGGTTGCCCATAAAGAGGGGGAAGGGACAGTGCTTGCTTTGGTGTTGAAAGACAGGAGGAATAAAGAAAAGCCGATTGTTCTTTCACAGTTTGTTTTGTGATGTTATAATTCTTGGGTCCTTTGGAATGAAAACAAAACAACAACAACAACTTCAAAGCCCAAGGACTAAAGGGCAAAGTCCGTGTGTCCTGTGGGAAAGGGAGGGAAGGCTCACCGGTCACATGCGGGATCAGCTCCGATTTGTCACAAACGGATTTGGATTTGAGATGGCGAAAACCGGAAGGGAACTTTGGCAGCGCAAGATGTGAAGCAAGGCTGCGGACTGGCAGCCCCTTGGCCAAATTCCGAGGACATTAACACGTGGGTGTTTTCAGTGTCCAACCCTTGACTTCCTGCTATTCTGGAGGACACCTGATGGAGCAGACTGCCCGGCCTTTCTCCTGCAGGGCAGGATGGGCGGGTTCACGCCATCAATGTTTCTGCTAGCAGCAGAGCCCTTGGGCTTCCCTTTCCTCACAGCCTTCTCCTAGCCTGTGCTGGGCCCTGTCCCTGCTCTAGAGAGAGGATCCCTGGTGGTGCTGTGGGTTAGGTGTTGGTCTGCTAACTGCAAGGTGGCTGGTTCAAACCCACCATCTTCCCCGAGAGAGAGAGAGAGATGAGGCTTTCTGCTCCATAAAGATGGAAAATCTCAAAAATGCTAGCTAGGAAGCAGTTCTACTCTGTCCTATCGGGTCATGATGAGTCAGAGTCAACTAGGCAGCAGTGGTGTCTTTCTGCATTTGAGTCTAGAGAGTTCTGGATTTGGGCCTGGTGCTCCGTTCCCTGGCTTAGTGGCTTTGGGTCCTGCCCTTCCATGGGTTCTCCTTCCCCACCCAGCCGCTCCCTGGCCTTGGTGTGTTCGAGAGCTCCTCCACAGGAAGAATTGAAATTCCCAACAGTGTCGTGGGCACTAGGGAGGAGACACTTGGCGGCGATATGTGGACCTGCACGGACATTGTCCTGGTGTCTTCTAGACCAAAAAACACCCAAACCGTTTGCAGTCCAGCCAGTTCAGACCTATGACGTCCTCACGCATTTCCGAGTGGAACTTCACCCCGTAGGACTTTCAGTGGCTGGGTTTTGGAATGAGAGCATCAGGCCTTTCTTCCGAGGCACCTCCAACCTTTTGGTTAGCAACTGAGTGTGTTAATCCTGTGATTGACCCAGGGTCCCTGGGGACGACGGAGAGAGTGGAAACTATTTATTTTTACATTTAAAAAAAGATGTGCTCTTTACAAAAACGTGTCCTGGAATGATGGTTATTATTTTTAAAGAGCTGCGCCTGCTACGTGGTGCTTTCTAGAGCATAGCCATCTACAGCTGGTACACTTCTGGGTGTTTTATGGCCAGTGATTCTCAGATTACCCTGTAATGCAGGAAGGTCGGCCTGTTGTCTGAGCTCGCTGGGTCATATAGAAACCCCTCAGACTTGATGCAAACCAGCTGCCTGGGTCAGCTGTGGATAAAAAGGAGCGTGTTCAGGCTGAAGCAGCCGGAGAAAAGGTTTCTGTGGCCGGTGGAGATTTGGAAACATGTATAAGTACTTGTTGCCTTGCCATTAAAAAAGCGATTTAGGTTTTGTTATTCACACGTTGTGGAAGTCTAAAAAGAAGAAGCGCTCTGACAGGGAGCTGGTAAACGCTTTCTGGAAGTACTTACAGTGTGTCCTGGGGAGGCGTCTCCAGGGAGGTTGGCAGCACAAAACTCCAGCTGACCTCCACCCCCCTTGGCCTCAGCCAAGCTGGCCCCGGGGTCAGGGGTCCACCCCCTGGCCTCCTTCCTCTTGCCCCTCGTGGTCCCTGCTGAGAACAGCAACAAAAGGGTCAGTTGTCTGAGGCTGCCTTTGTCTGAGGGCCTTCCTGGTCCTCTCTGACAGAGTGGATCTGTGCACATGGGAACGTGCGTGCCTGTGCGTCTGTGTGCGCATGCGCACGCTGTGTGTGGGTCAGCGCACGCTGTGTGTGGGTCAGCACACGCATGCTTATGTGTGCGCACATACAGGTATGTGTGCCCGTGTCTAATCCTGCTTGCACACATGGGAGAGTGTAATCTGTATGTGTATCCTTGCACATTCACTTACACGTGGATGTGCATGCAGGTGTGCAGAGGTGTGAGTGTGGGTGTAAGTGTGCGCACAGAGGCAGGAGCACAGGGAGCACTTGTGTGTGTGTGTGGGGGGGGTGTGCACGTATGCACGCACCCCAAGTCGTGCTGGGACTTGCTTAAAGCCTTCCTTCCCAGCAGAGTGTGGGGCCTTCGGAGAAGCCTGGCTGACCTACGGCGGTGGCTAAAGCCCAGCGAGAAGGGCAACTCTGGCCTCTTTCTTGGCAGACTACTCAGATATATTTGCCTGGTGGCCGAGTGGCTATGCATTGGACTGCTCCCGCCAGATCAGTGGTTTGAAAGCACCAGCTGATCCACAGGAGGAAAACGGGGCTTTCTAGTCCTATGGAGAGTTACCATCTTGGAAACCCACAGGGGCAGTTCCTCCCTGTCCTGCAGGGTCGGCATCGGCTCGGCTGGCTTGGCATCCTCCTTCCCGAACCAAACTCTCTGCCATCGAGTTCATTCTAACGCATAGCGACCGCAGAGACTTCTCTACTGTCAGCTATGGCTTCTGCGTAGGCGTGAGGAAGAGCAGGTACAGGAGACCCTTGACGCAGCTCCGTGGCTAAGTAGGGTCTGCTCCAACCTGGGCGCGGTCCAGCAGGTCTCCAACAGGCGTTTCCACATGGAGGCCTGCAGGGAGAGCGGCGGGTTTGGCCTGAGTCACGCCAGCTCTGCCCACTGGAGCTTCTCTGCTTCACACTCCTTAACAAGGGGGTCCTTTAAAAATGACAGCAAGACACCCTTGGTTCAGAAGCCAGGGAATCGCTAATAAAAATGCCTCCTTCAAGGTCACCTTTAAGGAGGATTTACTTCCAGCCCCTCCCCCCCCCCACAGCAGCTGCCAGTTAACAACTCCTCTAGGGTTTTTTACTGCTTCTTGCCCACCTCCTGATCTCCACTCCCCTCCTTACTCCAGTGAGGACTGATTTTTCTACTTGTGGAGAAGCCTCCAGTTAAACGGTATTCCAAACACTTCACAAAATATTCAGCTGGTAAAGTTAGCTTCATAATTAACCTAACTGTAAGCCAGCATTTTCTAACCCCAGGAAATGTCATTACCCAGCAGGTGAAGTCTGTAAGTTTCTGCTCACCGGCATTTTAAAAAATACTTTTATTGGGGACTCTTACATCTCCCATCACAATCCATACATTCATTCATTGTGTCAAGCACATTTGTACGTATGTTGCCATCATCATTTTCAAAGCATTTTCTTTCTATTTGAGCTCTTGGTATCAGCTCCTCATTTCCCCCCATCCTTCACCCCCTCATGAACCCTTGATAAGTTATAGATTATTATTTTTATATCTCACATCATCCTCTGTCACCCTTCACCCACATTTTGTTGTTTGTCCTCCTGGGAGGGGTATAGGTTGATCCTTGTGATCGATCCCCCCTTTCTCCCCCAAACCTCCCCTTATCCTCCTGGTATCTCTGTTCTCATTGTTGGCCCTGACGGGTCTATCTATCCTGGATGCCCTGTGTTTCGGGCTCTTATCTGTAGCAGTGCACATGCTCTACCAATATGTAAGGTAGAATTGAGGTCATTGCAGTGGGGAGAAGGAAGCATTAAAGAACTAGAGGAAAGCTGTGTGTTTCATCAGTGCTATATTGCACCCTGACTGGTTCATCTCTTCCTTGTGACTTTTCTGTGGGGATGTCCAATTGTTTACAGATGGGCTTTGGGCCTCCACTCCACACCCCCTCCCCATTCACATTGGGTATGATTTTGTTCTGGGTCTTAGACGCCCCATACCTGATCCCATTGACACCTTATGATCACACAGGCTGGTGTGCTTCTTCTATGTGGGCTTTTTTGCTTCTGAGCTGGATGGTTGCTTGTTTATCTTCAAGCCTTTAAGACCTCAGGCACTGTATCCTTTGAAAGCCTCACCAGCATCTTTTGGCAAGAGTTTCTGTGTCATTTCTTTCTCAAAGAAGTTTCCTCCTTGTCCTTGAATTTCTTGGTGTCCCTGGGGTATCTTCTGTTGCCTTATGTCTCAAAGAAAATGTCCTCCTGGTTTAGTTGACATAGATAATTAGACAGTGGGGTTAATTCAGTGGAGTATGGTATACAATCAGAGCCTCAGTGATACAGTGGTTCTGCATTGGGCTGCTAACCACAGGGTCAGTAGTTTGAATCCATTAACTGCTCCTCGGGAGAAAGATGAGGCTTTCTGCTGTGTTCCCCCTGAGAGTAGGCAACTGAGCCTTGCTTGTTGTGTTCTGGTGTGTGTGTTGGTGCACAGCTGACTTGTCCTGCACCTAGCTGTGCAGCGGGTCTGCAGTAGGTGGAGCTGGACAGCAGCGTCGGGCTTTCTTACCGCAACTGTTTTACTCTCCCAGCCCTTGCTGAAGTCAGGGGACTGAGGGGATGTGTCTGGGCATCTTCAGATATAACTTAGTGTGTTAGACAGGGTTCTCTGGAGAAACAAAACCAGGACACTTATGATTATATATATGTATTTGGATAGATATATACAGCTCGAAGAAATAGAACAGCTAATTAGTCCACAAAAGAGTACAGAGGACTCAGTTCAACTCTCTTCTGTGGAACTGTTAATATACTAGTAGTCCTTCAAATCACGAAGGCTGCTGGGTCCAAGGTCAAGGAAGCAGACAGCTGAGTCTTCCCTAGAGCAATGCAGGCAGTCCAGCCACAGGCAGCAAACAGCAGGGTGGGTCACCAATAGTCAGCCGCTCCAGAGTTTAGCAAAGCAGGCCCGGATGGGATATTGAACTCAAGCAATGGAAGATGACAGGAACCGACAGCCTTAAGCTCAAACGATATATGTACCAGCAGTGTGGCGAAGAAGGTCTCGAAGCTAACCTCAAGCTCTAGTAACGAGTTGGCTGTCCCATGGGTAGCATAGCTCACAAGTTGAGGCAAAGAACTAACAGTTGCATGCTGGTCTGATCACCAGAAAGCAAGAGAGAGAGGGGCGGGCCTTGCTGAGCCATTTGTCTTTTTGCCCTCCAATCAAACTACAACTTTATATGTTCCTATTGGCCAGTTGGAACAATAAACTTACCTATCACAATTTGGATGACATTTCTTTAAAAAATTATATGAGACATGATGCTTGGGCTTGGAACTGCTACAAGTCTGTTGTTGTTAACTGCTGTCAGGTGGACCCTTGACTTGATAGAACTCCATGCTCTACAGAAGGACATGCCTGGTCCTCTGCCATCCTCATGATTGAATATTGTGACCCATAGATTTCGTCCTGGCTGATTTTGGGAAGTAGATTTCCAGGCCTTTCTTCCTAGTCTTAGTTTGGAAGTTTGCCTGACACCTGTTCATCATCATAGCATCACACACACAAGTCTACACAGACAGACCAGGTGATGCCTGATCATAAGGTGCATTAGCCAGAAATTGCACCTGGACCTCCCTCGCAGGAGGTGAGGATGCTACCACTGAAGAATCCATGCCCTTGCTGTGCGTTTGCCACACTATTAATGCCATAGCTTTCTGACAAGCCTGTTGACGAGTCAGAATTGACCAACTGGTGGCAGTGAGTTGGTTTTGAGTGTAGTATAGGGATGTTTGGCTCTGATTATATATTTTTTCACATGCCAAAATAACTCCAAAGTTCCCAAAAGGAACTCAACAATTGAATTCCATCATACAATAGCACTTTCTTGAGTGGAGTATTGCTGACCATACAGTGGTGGTAGGTTATCGTTTCTCTTGTCTGTCCATCAGGGAGCCCGCAGACCTGTAGACGTTAAGCATGCACATAGAAAAAGAACTTCATCTGTACAGTATTTGTCTTGTGAAGCAGGGTTGTTTTTTTTCCCACATTACAGTCGAAAACACTGAGACACTGAGAGTTTCAGTAACTTGCTGACGCTTGCTAGTTAGCGATGGCCTCACGTGAACCAGCTGAGGCCCACATCGCAGGATCTGGCCCCCACTTACTGCATGAGAGGTTTCCATGACACCCCCGCAGTGCAAAGAGGAAATCACAGTTTCACCTCGACGCCTTTTGTTGCTGTGCCCAGCAATTGTGTGCACCCAAGCAGGCGGTCTCTTGATTTCACATTGTTATTTTGGGCTCGATTTCTTTCCTGCCTCCAGAGCAGAGGCTTGTTGGCCCTGGGCTTCTGGGATCAGTGTGACAGCTGTGCTGAACACCCCTTATCCCCATGAGCACTCCACTTGGAGTATCCCCTGGGGGAAGGGGAGACTAACCCCAGGACCTGTGGCTGTGGTTTCCTAAGGGAGTGGTTGGATCGCTCTGAAGCTGCATTCCCACCTTTGGTTCAGAGCTAAGAAAATTCGGTGTTAGAAGTCTTTCCTGATGAGACAGACTTTCGGTCTAATTCACAGTGAAGTGTTTCGAGGCCCTTTTAAGACCTTTGCAGGAACCTGGGTATAGACTGGCTAAGCACTCAGCTGCTAACTGGAAGGTCAGAGCCCGCCAGTCCCTGCTTGGGGAATGATGAGGCTGTCTGCTCCTGGAAAGATGCCCATGAAGCAGACCTGCGCTGCCCTGCGGGGTCGCTATGAGTTGGCTCCAATGACAGGAGATGTTTGGGGGGTAAGACTTCCTCCTAAAATGTAAATATCCTCTAAGAGCTAAGTTGAAACTAAAGATCTATTGTTAAAATGTGTTACTGATGAAGCATTAGAAAGAGAGCCTTTTAGGAATAATTGACCGTGTTAAGTTAATTCTCTTGGTTATCCCACATATTCTTGATACTACTTAATGCTTTTGTCTCTCTTTTTCAATTACAGCTTGGGTTGACGATAGCCATTCGGTATAGCCACAGGTAAAATTTAAATTTCTTTTTCTTTTAAAAAATGTTCTTACTATTGGTGTGCTATAGTCTAAAGATCTTGGCCTTATTTATTTATTTGTGTGTGTGTGTGGCTGCTCTTCATATATGCACGTGTCAAAGCATGAGGTTAAATCATTCTGTGTGCTTGATTGGTCTACGTCAATTGCTATTTGAAGGACTAAGGTGTTCATATAAAAGTTGTAGCAAGTAGCCCATTTCTTTTAAAGGTGATGTTCTAATGCAAGGACCTTGGACTAGTATCTGGAGATAGAAAGAACCCACAGAGTCACTACACCGAAAAGAATTAGCCGACATTTCACCATTTCAGGAGGTAGCACAGGAGCAAAAGGCAATGATGCCGAAGGAAGAAGTTTAAGCATCACTGAGTGTATTTGCCAGAAGCAAGGCTCCAGAAAGTAATGGAATACCATTGAAATGTCTCAGCAAGCTGATGAAGCACTAGAAGCACTCATTTGTCTCTACCAGGAAATTTGGAAGAAAGCGAAGACATCCATATCTGTGCCCGTTCCAAAGAAAGGTGACCCATCAGAATGCTCTAGCTACCAAACAATGTCATTGACATCTCACCCAAGTAAAATTTTGCTGGAGACCATCCAATAAGGGTGGCAGCAGTGCATTGACAGGGAGCTGCCAGACGTTCCGGCTGGATTCCGAAGACAATGTGGAACAAGGGATATCATTGCTGATGTCAGAGGGATCTTGGCTCAAAGCAGAGACTACCAGAAAGATGTTTACTTGTGTTTGATTGAGTATGTAAAGGCATTTGGCCATGTGGACCATGATAAACTCTGAATTACCACGAGGAGAATGGGTGTTCCAGAACACTTCATTGCACTCAGCAGGAACTAGTACCGGCATCAAGACACAGGTGTTTGAACAGGCAAGGGAATGTTGCATGGCTTAAAATCAGGAAAGGATCGTATCCTCTCACCATGCTTGCTCAAGCTGCATGAGAAACAATTAATCAGAGAAACTGGGTAATAGGAGGAGGAGTGTGGCAACAGGATTGAGAAGGTTGATTAACAACCCGAGCTGTGCAGATGACACTCCCTTGCTTGCTGACAGTAAGGAGAACTTGCAGCACTTGCTGATAAAGATCAGGGATTGCAGCCTTCAGGATGGATTACGACTCAATGTAAGGAAGACTGAAATCCTCACAAGTGGACAAATAAGAAACATCATGATAAATGGAGAAAAGGTTGAAGTTTTCAAGAACTTTGTCTCACTTAGGTCCACATCAATGCTTATGGAAGCAGCAGTCCAGAGATCAAAAGACGTGTGCAATAGGTAAACCTGCTGCACAAGACCTTCTTAGGGTTTTGAACAGCAAGGATGTTGCTTTGAGGACTAAATGCACCTGACCCAAGCCGTCGTATTCTCCTCCATTGCTTCATGTGCACTTGAAAGTTGGACATTGAATAAGGAAGATCGGAGAAGAATCGATGTATGTGAATTGTGGTGCTCGAGAAGAGTATTGAAAATGCCAAGAATGGCTAAAAGGACAAACACAGGTGTCTTGGAAGAAGTATGGCCAGAGCGCTCCTTAGAGACCAGGATTGCGAGACATGTTGGGACAGGTTGTCAGGAGACGCCAGCCCTGGAGAAGGACATTGTGCATGGTAAAGGAGAGGGGCAGAGAGCAAGCGGAAGGCCCTCAAGGAGAAGGATTGGCACTGTGGATGCCACAGGAACCGCCGTGATGATGGAGCAGGACCACTGTGCAGGGTTGTGTTCGGTCGTGCATAGGGTTGCTATGGGTTAGAATGGAGTCTGAGGCACCCAGCAACAATAGCTGGTAAAGATTGCTGCCAAGGAATCCCTATGGATCAGTACTCTGTCGCCCGGGTGGCTTTGTGTCAGAATTGACTGGTTGCTATACAACAACTCAGTCCAAGTGTGAGGAACAAAATCTGGGGACCCCCGGCTTGGGAGTGGACGGAGGCCCGGAAAAGCAGCCGGGCTAGGTGTTGTCGGTGCAGCTCTCCCCGCCTTCCTCCAGAACATCTGAGAAAGGCTCTCGCTGCCATTGAGTGGGTTCTGACTCATCCCAGCCCTCTAGGATGGTCCTGTAGAACCTGGATGAGAGGCCAAAGCCTTGTCTTCCTCCTACAGAGCCCGAGTGGTTTTCAAGTGCTGACTTTTATGGTCAGCAGTCTAACTCATAACCCACTATGCCACCAAAGCTCCTTAGAGTCAAGCTCATGCCCTATTTTTTGCTTCCTAATTCCTGCCTTGGGGTTCATTGCAGAAGCCCTGGTGGCAGAGTGGGCTGCTAATCACAAGGTCAGCAGTTCAAAACCACCAGCCACTCTTGGGGAGAAAACTGAGGTTTTCTCCTCCTGTAAATAATTATACTCTCAACAACTCTCAGAGGCAGCGTGGCCCTGTCTGATTGGATTGTAATGAGTTAGCATTGGCTCCATGGCAGTGATTTGTTTGTTTGTGTTTTGATTTTGTTTCCTTTAGAAGCGATCTCATCCTTTTTCCTTTGCACCCATCAGAATATATTGAAATGTTGAATTCATGAGAGCAGCATGCCAGGGCTGCTCAGCAGTGCCCTCACTTTCTTTCACACTGTCCCCTTGGCCTCCCCAGGGTGCAGCAGTGGACACTAGGCTTCAGTGTGTCTTCCTCCGGACTCTTATTTCTGGAGAGGTCCTCTCCCCACGGATGAAATTGGCAATGGCTAAGCCTTTGGGAGATTGCCGAAGAGCTGTGTGGGTTGCTACAGAGTGCAGGGGATGCTGTAAACCACTCAGCAAGTGTGGGGGGAGAAAGCTGTCTATGGGAGATGTTTTTTGGACACTATGGGGGGAAGGCTGCTCCCGAGCCACTCACGGCCACTTGTGCATTTTGGAGACATCCGTGGGCATGGGGCTTGCCCGCGGCTAAGTCAGAGACCCCACAGGACACGTGCTACCCTTCCTGAGTCCAGTCAGGGTGCCGAGGCACCTCGTCTGTTCTTCGTTTCCAAGCTGAAAGAGCTCTGCTCTTTGGTCTTTCCTGATGAGGGGGACCTGCTTTCTAATCGACCACGGAGTCCTGTGCAGTTGGGAAGCATGGTGTGGAAGGCATGTTGGTCACAAGGTTGTACCAGGAGCAGATGACACAGGGGAGGTATTGGCGTGGCCATCTCTGGAAAATGCAGTCCGTTACAGACTCCAACCAAATGGTGAACGGTGCATTTCAAACACTTTGGAAAAGGAATTCAAGACCTTGTCCTTCTTGTTAGATGCCAGTGAGTCGGTTCCCACGCATGGTAACCCTATGTCAACCGGATGAGATCCGGCCTCGCCCTGCTTCCTCCCCCAAGCCCCTGCCATGTTCGAGCCCAAGACTGCAGCCACTGTGCCTTTCCATCTCATTGAGAGTCTTCCTCTTTCTCTCTTACTCTCTGCGTTACCAAGCATGACATCCTTCTCCCCGGACTGGTCTCTCCTGAGAACATGTCCAAAGTACGTAAGATGAAGTCCCACCAGCCTTGCTTCCAAGGAGCCTCCTGCTGTACTTCCCTGGAGAGATTTATTTCTCCGTTCTTCTGGCAATCTGAGTCATTTCATTATTCTCCTCCACTACGGTCATTCAGATCCAGCAACTCTTCCGTCTTCCTTAATGGCTGTTCAGCTTCCATGATTGTTCAGCAGGAGCGACCGCTGGAATTGCCAGGGCGTGGTTCAGGCACACCTGAGCTCTCATTTGATTTGTAGAACACTGTAAAGAGGTCTCCTGCAGCAGGTTTGCCCAACGCATGTGCTTTCTTGATCAATGCCTCCATTGACGTTGATTAGTGACTGACAGCTTTGCCGACCTCTGTCTTTTCTCTGTTTAGCACAATGGTGTTTATTGATCTGGTTGTGAGGATTTTTTTCTTCTTCTTTTTGTGAGGTGTAATCTGTAGTGACGGTTGTAGACGTGGATCTTTATCAGGAAGTGCTTCAAGTCCCCTTAAGTTTTAACAAGCAACGTGGTGTCATCTGTGTGTTCAGCGGTTGCTAATGTGTCTTCCTCGTATCCTGATGCTGCGCTCTTCTTTACAGATCCAGCTTCTTGGATTATTTGCGCAGCATGCAGATTTCATGAGTATGATGAAAGGGTACTGCCTCGACCCGTGCTTTCATGGTTTTAAACCACAAAGTAGCCCCATGTTCTGTTCTGAAGACTTGTCTCTTGGTTTATGTACAAGTTCCGCATGAGCACAATTACATGTTCTGGAATTCCCCTTCTTCACGGGAATTAAAAAAAAATTATTATCCAAACAGTCAACTGACTTTAACAAACAAAAACAAATCTCACTGCCATTGTGTGCATACTGACTCACAGTAACCCTGCAGGGCAGAGTAGAACTGTCCCTGTGGGTTTCCAACACTGTAACTGTTTACCGGAGTAGAAAGCTTGCTTTTCTCTTGTGGAGTTGCTGGTGGATTTGAACTGTGGAACTTGTAGTTTACAGCCCAACTCATAACCACTATGCCACCGGGGCTCAAGGGTAACTGCCTTTTCATGGTCAATAAGACACAGGTAACCATATTTCTGGTATCCTCTAATATCAGCCAAGATCCATCTGACAACAGGGATGAGATCCCTCATTCGACGCCCTCTTCTGAGTTCTGCTTGGATTTCTAGCCATTTCCTGTTGACACATTGCCGCAACCCTTTAAAAATGATCTTCAGCAGCCTTTTATTTGCACGCAGTCCTAATGACATCGTGTGATACTGTCTGCGTTCGACTGCGCTGCCTTTCTTTGGAATAGGCCCAAGTCTCTTTGAGGTGGTTGGCCAGGTGGCTAGCTTCTGAATATCTTGGCATGGATCAGCAAAGTGCTTCCAGCGCTATATCAGATGGCTGAAACATTTCCATTGATATCCTATCAATCCCTGGAGCCTCGTTTTTCACCAGCGCCTTCAAGGAATCTTGGCCTTCCCCCTGAGTATAACCGTTTCTTGATTATATGCTACCTCCTGTGATGGTTGTACATCGAATAATCTCTTTGCTACAGTGACTTTGCATTCCGTCCAGCTTCTTTCGACGCTTCCTTTGTAGTCCAATCTGTTGCTCCCATTGCGGCTCTAGGTGCGGTCAAGTCTGATCTGGTTCGTGATGACCCCGCGTCCCACAGAATGAAACACTGCCCACTCCTGCGCCATCTTCACGATTGTTTCAGCCCATTGGTGCAGCCACTGTGTCCATCCAGCTTGTCCAGGGCTCTCCTTTTTCTTATATAATTAATTTAAACTATTTTTGTTGGTGTGGTAAATATACACAACGGGACATATACCAACAGGTTTTTTTTAATTAATCATTTTATTGGGGGGCTCTTACGAATCTTCTAACAATCCATCATTCAATAATATGAAGCACACAGGTGCATATACCGACAGTCTCCCTATGTCCAATGAGGGGGAACCAGTGACCTGAAATTGTGCAACCATTCTCATGTCTTTTTATTTTGTAACTTTTATTGCTTTTTTTTTTTTCAAACAGTTTTATTGGCATAGCATTCATATATTATACAATTCAACAGTTCCATCACATCAAGATGAATTGCACAATCATCATCACAATCAATTATTTCAGAACATCCATTTTCTTCATTCTTGCGCTCATGGTTATTAGCTCCCTGTCCCCTCTGCCCCTCCCCCAACTTCCCCTGTCACACTCCCAGCCTTCCTCTTTTTTTGCTGCCGCTCCTATCAAGCATGATGGCCTTCTTCAGGAACTGGTCTCTCCCGAAAACACATGCAAAGTACATGAGATGAAATCTTGCCATCCTTGCCTCTAAGGAGCATTCTGGCTGTACCTCTTCTCAGACACATTTGTTGGTTCTTTGGCAGTCCCTGAGACTTCCAACATTTTTCTCCAGCACATAGAACTCGAGGGCCATGGAATCCTTCAGTAGTACAACTCGAGGCTTGGATTTTTCCTTCAGTTTGTTTTCAGTGTGAGAAATGCTGAAGGTGTCCTTCCTTTTGTGGGTTTATAACTCAAAATCTTTGCACATTTCATTATAATACATTACTTTGTCTTTTCACTCTGGCCTTCGAAGTGTTTTATGAAGTCCCTTTGCTTCATCATTTCTTCCATTTGCTTTAACTACTCTGCATTCAAAAGCTAGCTTCAGACATCTGAAGCTCTTCTGACATCTGTTTTGATCTTTTCTTTTCCCCTTGTCTTTTATCTTCCCACAACTCATCTGGTCCTCAGTCATTAGTGTGCAGTGTGTCAGAGGACTCTGACACTCTTGAGATGGGCTTTCAATTCAGGCAGGATAGAGTCAAGGTTGTACTTTGGCTCTCATGGGCTTGTTTTAATTTTTCTCCAGCATCAGTGTGAACGTGCACATGGTGGTCTGTGCGGAGTTAGCCCCTGGCCTTATTTTGGTAGATGCTGTTGTGTCTCTTCATTATCTTTTCCCACACATGGTCTGTGTGCTCCATCTTGTGAGGTCCATGCGTAGAGTAGCTCTTTATGTGCTGTAAAAACAGGCATTCACCATGAAGAAGTCGTTGATCTATCGTTAAATTCTATCTTGTTGAGTTAGTTAGTTTATTGTGCCAACCTGGCCGATAAACACATGTGGGGTTAATTGAAGGGCAGAGGGATAAATGGCTCGGTGAGCCTCGCCTTTCTAGTTCTCGGGTCTCTTGTTTTGTGATGGTCGGACCAGGGTGCAGCTGCCTTAGCCAGTTCCCTGCTTTAGCTGGAAAGGCTCACTTCCTGCAAGACACGCTGAGGAGAAGCCACATGAACCTACCCCGATGCAGCCCTGGGTGCTGGAGCACCCGTGTGGAGACCCGTGCCAGCACTGAGATGCTTACACATTCACTGACTGTGCTGTCCTCCTGCAGTCGGCGTCATTGCGTGTGTTTTGTGAGATGGAGGAGGACTTTGTGGATTGGTGTTGGACATATGGGCTAATGTTGGGCTGTGGCCTTGGGCAGCACTGGGTTGGGAGGTTTTCTTGATGTGCACTTACTCTTTATATAAAGCTCCCTCTTCTACATGCGTTTCTGTAGATTGGTTTCTCGAATGCACCCAGACTGACACACTTGTAATCCCCACTATCATTTCTGTCATAGGGATATTTTTCAATTAATGACCCTTCTTTGTTTCCAATTTTTATATATCAATCATTAGTGATTATTAATGAATATTGATTGCATGCTGGATCAATTTCACATTGCCTATGGTGGTAAAAATCTTCAATTTACTTATCTTTGCTATAATCGGTTGTAGCATAAATTGGAATTATAGTCATATTAACTGGTCTTCCTTGTAGTGATGGAATATTATCCTATCATTGACAACATTGTACTTTAATATGTGAAGGGTGGAATTTTCCCCCTGAAGCTATGTATTTAATTTTTTTAACAAAACAACCTTTTAGCCTTCAAAGTACTCTTCATTACACTTAATACATTTGTCAAATCTGTGATTCCATTCTTGGAAACATTTTTCAAGCTCATCTGTTGAATGGCTGACAGCACCTCATTTTTTTCTTCACCTCTTCTACTTCATCAAATCACTATCCTTTCATGTCACTCTTCATTCATGGAAACAGAAGAAGCTGCATGGAGCCAGGTCAGGTGAGTAAGGTGCGTGGAGCAAGAGAGACATGCTGTTTGTTGCCCAAAACTGGCACACTGAGATGGCTGCATGAGCAGGTGCATTGTCATGATGGCCAAACTAGTCCCTCATCTGCCACAAATCAGGCCTTTTTTTGTCACACACACTGTTATGCAATCTTTTCAGAACCTCTAAACAGAAAGCTGGGTTAACAGTCTGACTTGGTGGAATGAACTTCAAATGTACTACAATTAGACATTTTTGTCTGTTAGGGAATTTGACGAATGTTCAGAACAAGGTTTGTCATCCATCAACATTTCATCTTTTTTGAAACGAGAAAACCACTCATACACTTGAGTTTTTCCCATAGAACTGTCTTTGTAAGCTGTGTTAAACATCACAACAGTTTCTGTGGCATTTTTTTCTGAGCAGGAAACAAAATTTCACAGCCACATGCTGTGATGTGGCTTAAACCGACCATCACAAAAAAGGAGGTTCAAGCAAAGCTGTCTTTGGTCCCTGTGACCAAAGAGAACCTTCCCAGGTGATGCCACTGGGTGCACTGACTCACAGCGAGTTGCTGGATGCTTGCTTAGTGGGGGGAAAATGTGTACCACAAAAAAACTCTGCCCCGCAGAGCTTTTTTCCATTTTGTTTTCTTTTGGGATTTTTTTGTTTCCCCCTTGTAGTTCTTGAAGTTCTGTTTAATGATAGCTAGGATGCCATTTCTCTTTAACTGGTCACTCCTGGCATAGTAGACTACATGGCTGTCTAATTCAAAATCACCAACACCAGTCCATTCAGCTCACCAAAGTCTAGGATATTGGCCTTCTCCCACTCCATTCGATTTTTGATGACTTCCCATTTTCCAAATGGATACTTGTGTCTATTACATGTTCAGAGTTTTCATGGATATGTGTATCCCTTCACATTTTGAGTCAGCAAATGCAGGTCCTGCACGCTTTGGACACTCGTGTCCTTAAGGTTAACTCTACTTTGAGGAAGCAACCCCTTCGCCGTCATCCTTTGAGTGCCTTCCGACCTGAGCGGCAGCTCCTCTGGCCCTGCATCAGGAATGCTTGCTGCTATCCGTAGGTCGTCAGTGGCTACTTCCTCAGAAGTGCATGGTCGCTTCTTTCTTCTTAGTCTTTTCTTGGTTTGGAAGCTTGCTGAACCTGTTCACTGTGAGGGACGCTGGTGACATTCGAAATACTGTTGGCGTAGCTGCCAACCACAGGAACACACAGGGACCATGAGACCACAGACTAATGGATGAGTGGCGGCTGTCTGGACAGGAACTGCACAACAGGAGTGTGTGAAGAAAATTTGTACATACACACACACACATCTCACAGGTTTTGAGGCGGACCACTTACAGCAGTGGTTCTTAGCCTTCCTAATGCCATGACCCTTTCATACAGTTCCTCATGTGGTGACCCCCAACCAAAAAATTAGTTTCATTGCTACTTCATAACTGTCATTTTGCTACTTTTATCATTTGGGTGACCCCTGTGAAAGGGTCTAAAAGGGGTCGCGACCCACAGGTTGAGAACTGCTGTCTTAGAGGAAGACAATCTTTAACCATCTTCAGTTCTTCATAGTGAGAAAATGGGAGGCAGACCCAGTGACTCAGTCAGATGTTCCTGGCAGGCTGGTAACGTGGGTCTCTGGGGCACATGGTCCTCAAATTACTGCTCGGCATTTGTCAGGAAGAGGCGTCTGGAGGCGGAGGGGGGAGTTGTGGGGTGGATCCTCATTGCCGTAGCCTGGCCTCTGTAGCTTAGTAGCTCAGCCTCCGTCACAAACTTAGACCTGCTCCTTCCAAGGACAGTCCTGCAGAGACCTGGGCAGATGGGAGGAGGAAGTGAGTGTGCATGAGCGTGCCTCTTCAGGATCGGACACCCGTGTCCCTTAGCCACATGTCCCCCCACCCCCACCCTCTCAGCTCTCACCAGGAGACATTCAGGCAAATGGAGCTTCTCCTCGGGCTGTTTTTCCAGGGATGTTTACCCTGGGCCACCTTGCCCTTTGCTAAGAGCAAGGCAGAGGGTCATGGGCATTTAAGTAAATGCAGCTGAAAACAAACATACACGCAAGATCCTATACCCAGAAAGACAAAATAAGTAGATTGTGAAAGTTACAGTGGCGAGTAAGGGTATTTCGCGGGGAGGGGGAGGGGAGGTGAAGCTCTCTGTTGAGATTCCTCTGCGAGTTCCAAGGTCCTTCGCAATGGACCTGAGGGGCTAGGACCGAGGCGTGGAGGAGGGCAGCTCCAATATCAACCAACACCTGCCCACGGCAGCTGCATGCCCTCTGTGCAGGAGTCGGAGGACTTTACCAGCAAAGGCGATGGTTAAAAAGCAATCCCCGCAACTCAGGGACTGGGCTGGGCCACTCACAGAGCCTGGGGATCCACTGACCCAACCAATACAAGCAAGTGACCCAGAAGGCTTGGGCGTGTCTGTAGAGTGACATCTAAATATGGCCGAGACAGAGGAGGGCTCCTCAGAGATTGTGTCTTCCAGGCATTCTTCCGACAGAGCTGGAGCTCTCACTGCGCGCTCCAGTAAGCACGGCAGCATCCGTGCACGATTGCCATCTTCTGGAAAGTCCTGGGTTGGCAAGAATGGATGGCACAGCAGCAGTTCAACTCGGACCTCGGGGTGGCTGTCAGTCAGTGCTGACTTGATGGCAGTGAGTTCGGTTTGGACTAAGGTGTTGCTGGGGGACCACGGGTGTTCCTGGGGGTGCATAGGGGTCTATTTAGGAACAAACAGTCACTTCAGGGTCTCTGGAGCACCGTTCTATTCAGACATGCCGGAGGTGGCATGGATGAATGACATTGGTATTGGCTGGTTGGGCCATTTGTAAATCAAGCCTGAAACATCGGTGCCCCCCATGAGCTGTCCCCAGTGTTTCAGTGCCAAATGGAGGAGTTGACTTTTCCCCTGAAAATCCCGCAGGGCTCTTGCGGCCCCTCTGCCTTTGTTGGCCACTTTTCTACTGAGTGTCTGAGTGTGTACACCCAGACCAAACCCTTCCGGTTGAGTCTGGTCCAGCTCACCCTAATCCACAAGGACAGAGCAGAACTGCCTGTGCATTCCCAGGGCTGTCGGGTCGATGGAAGCCGGTGGAGTCCTTGCTGTGTTCCAACCATTGTCCTTCTGGTGGGCAGCCGAGTGCCGGGGGTCCTTTCTGGCTGTGGGTTCTCTTTGTGAGCCCTCTGAAATTAAGTGGGAGAGCAGACCCCTCCTTCTGTTGGTGGTTTGTTTTTTAAAATGGGATCGCACATCGTCTGTCCCCACAGCTCTGGGTCACTGCAGAGACTCGTGGCTGGTATTGAGAAAGAGTTTCCGTTTCCCTTTTACTTGTACCAAGAACTCAGAGGCTGGGATCGACGGTTCCCTGAGTAGTAATGATCTTTTCAGAAAGAGTGTGGGATTTTATGTTCTAATCACCAGGTTCCATTTTTTCCAAAGTCCTACCGGGAAGGTCAGAGCCAAGAGATGGATGAAAAAAAAACAAGCAAAGCAATGGAGAGCTTGTGCCATAGATGAGACAGGGCTAAAGGCACTGGGAGGAGCAGAGGCCCCAGGGTAATGGCACGGGGAGGGTGGGCTCCATTCGGACGGAGGGGAGTTGAAGGAGGTGAAGCAATTGCCTTCTGCAAAGCCAGCAGCCCAGAAGCCTGTGGAGCACGGCACTGCTCTAGCACACGGAGATGACTTAGCTGGTTAACAAGAAGGGCGAGGCAATGGAAGGGGAAGGTGTCTGGGACAGCCTGAAACTCTGGGGGTGCAGGCAAGGCAGCACCCCTTCGGGCTGACTGTCAAAGAAAGTGGCTGCAGTCTTATGAGGCAGAACATCCCCAGAGCAAGAGGGGGTCCTTGTGTGGTAGCAGAGGGGTTGATGGCCTCTTGGGTGCCCAGTTTTGTTTTCCTAGCTAGTCAGCGATAACGCAGCAAGCAAATCCCCCTGTGAACGGAATCATTACCAGTGTCCGGGGTGGTGAATACCCCTCTCTCCACCCCCAGCCCCCCCCCCACCCCTACACACACACCACTTGCGAATGCACACCCTAAGGAGCCCCACGCCTGCCCCAGGCTGGAGCTTTAGTCTCTCAATCACTTCAGAACCAGGTTCTTCCCAGCTTGCTGTGTGTCTCAGTGTGTGTGTGTGTGTGTGTGTGTGTATGTGGCGTTGAGAAGAGGATATGGACTACGTCAGGACAGGACAGATATGGACAGGACAGATGTTCACTGCACAGCACACCATCGTGCACGGCCCCACACTTAGCAGCTGCTCCTGCACCTCGTAACCACGGTGCTCTGTCCTGGGGAAATCAAGTCATTTTCAGAGTGGAAAATTAAATGAAGTCTCTCCTGTTCACCCCCCCACTGTTTGTCTTGAGGTTTCGGGTGGAATCCACACTGGCGGTGACAGCTGGGTAACCCCCAGAAGTGCCCTTTGCAGATAACAGCTCTTGGGGCCCCACCACCCACGCCATGGGGAAATTGTTCCCCGCTGTGTGGGAGGGTTTTTTTTTTCTTTCTTTCTTTTTCTACAAGACTGAGCTGTTTTTCCTGCCTGTCATAGTGCAGCGGCCTGAAGGAGCTGGCCCCCTCCCAGCGGGTACCCCTGGGCAGAGATGAAAGAGGGCAGGGGCCCAGAAGCAAGCGTGCCACCTTTCACGCTTGCGTTTCGCATGGAGCTGTGAGACCACGTGGACCGGCGGTGGCATGTTTGCACGTGGCGCTCAGGCCAATGTTTCTAAGAAAAGCTTGTGAAAGCAGGAGCTGAGCCCTGGACAGAATGATTTTTTTGTTGTTTTGCTTTTTTGGTGGTGGGGGTGGGGGTGTCATCTTTTTTTAAGAAAGGAGGAAGGAAGCAGATTTTCCATTTGGTTTTCTTATAGTTAAAGTGGAAGGCCATGCTGGTTTGACTTTTAGACAGACCTTAAAGATGGCTATTTCTCCCAACTGACTTCTGTTTCCCGGAGACCCCGAGAAAGGCCAAGTTTGGCACCCCATTCTGGCCTGTGCCCTAAACCAAATATTGGTTTCTAGACCACCAACCCCCAGTGTGGCCTCTTGGTTCATTTTGCTGGCCTGGAGCTGTCTCTGCAGGGTTTTCAATGGCGGGATTCTTGGGAGGAGACCAGCAGGTCTTCCAAGAAAGCACTGATTAGGCCCGAGCTGCTGTGAGCCCGATGGCTTGTCGCTGAGTGCCTCCCAGGTACCAACCCCCTAAAAGGCTTTGGGATCTCCTAAAGGGAGACATGGGGAACCTTCAGGGGACCAGTCCCAGAGAAGTAAGTTGCAATGCAGCGTGACCTGGAGTCTTGCTAGCATGTGCTTAACACCGAAAACACCGAGCCGGCGATTAGCTAATCATTCAGAAGCCTGTTTGTGCACTCATTTTGAATGGCCCCTGCTGGCCCCGCGAGAATGGAGAGGTCGTGGACTCTTGCGTCCTGATTTAGATTAGAAGCAGGGTTTGAAGTGCACTGAAGGATCAGAATGTTTATCGAGTGGAAGAGGCGGCGTCACCCTAAAATAGCGAGGCGGGAAGAGACGGGCGGACGCAGCAGGCGCGTTGGATGTTGGTGATGTTGATGTCCAGGGCTGGCTAATACCTGGCGACTCCTATTTGGAGCGTGTTTGATCTTGTGGAGGCAGCTGGGGGCACTGTTGTTCTCCACCTTTTGTGAAAACAAACAGAGCAGTCTTTCTGCCTACCCCTCTGCTCTTGGGGAATAGCTCTTTCTGTCACGTGGGTTCTCTGGCCAATGGTTCCATCTGTCTCGTTTTCAAAGTTCTCAGTGAAACTTACTCTGACCAGATTTGTACACAAAATAATTGACCTCGATGGCATAGCTTAGAAAAGAAGTCCTTTTGGGGGAAGGTTACCTTTTTTTTTTTTTTGAAGATCAGAGTAACACAAAACAGGGACCCTGGTGATGGTGCAGTGGTTAAGCACCTGCCGGCTAATAGGAAGGTTGGCGGTTTGAACCTACCAGCCGGTCCACAGGAGAAAGATGTGACAGTCACTTCCCTGAAGGTGTACAACCTCGGGGGCCCGTGGGACAGCTCTGCCCTGTAGAGGCACCATGAGTCAGGGTCAACGCTAAGAACATACTGCCCCTAAAGCGCCGTTCTCAATCTGCGGGTCGTGACCCCTTTGGGGCAATGGCCCTTTCACAGGGGCTGCCCGATTCATTACAGAAGCAAAATGACAGTGATGAAGTAGCAATGAAAATAATTTTATGGTCGGGGGGGTCACCACTGTTTGACGGTCGCAGCATGAGGAAGGTTGAGAACCACTGCTCTAAAGGGCAGAATTGACTATTTTTGTGATGTCCAGGGGATGCCCTTAATGACATCACTGAGGTCATCTCACGATAGAGGTGGGCATGGTACTGTGGGTGTGCTGGGGGAGTGGTCCCTGGCCTGTAAGGGCAAGGGACTTAGGAAATAGATGGATGTACCTTCCTGTAACTGGCTTCTCTTTCAGCCCCCTGTCTCCTATCAGGCGACCTGTTCTCTAGGGAGGTTCTGTTTCCACCTCATGGCCATTTCCCCCGTCAAGACTGCTCATCATGTCCGTGCCGCCTCTCACAAGCTGGTCTCTACACTGTCTGCCGCCAAGGGCGCGCTCTCAAATACAGACTCGATTGTCCCTCTCCCACCGAGCTTTCCCGACTTTCCTAGTCGAGAGAACCAAGTCCCGACTCTCTCAGGGATTCAGAACCCCCTGGTGCTCCTGCTCCCTCATCTACATGTCTCTTGATGCTGTTGGATGTACTTGGACCCAGTGCAGTCCGAAGCCCTGAGCTGCCCACCCTCCTCGATGCTACCTCTCACGTCACCTGTTTCCTTGAATAATTAACTGCTCTCCTCTCTTCTGCACTTGGTGACCTCCGTCTTCTCCCTCCAACAGCCCCTTAGACGTCCGCTCCTTTTTGAAGACTTTTCAGGATCACCACATGACTGCTGTCAGGCCACAGCATTGCTCCTCGGGGCAGACCCAAGTCTGCCTGCCTTCTGTCTCAGGCCGGCGACAGGCTGGAGAAGCAGGCTGCGTTCCTCCACACGTGCCCGTCCACATCCAGTTTTCAGAGACCCAGCCGTGTGGCTGGGCCCTTCCCTTCTGTGTGGGAAGGGCATGTGTACGTGGGGGTCGGAGGGGATGGGAAGATTTGGGATGAACTGATCAGCCTTCCTTTTATCACATCTCCCTGAGCATCCCCTTCCGTTCAGAAGGATAAGGCACCGAAACCAAACAGATCTAGAGATTCCACGTGCTTTTGGATGGAAATATACACGTGAACTTAAAAAATGGATACGTACGTAAGGACAAAAGGCCTAGGAGACCCAAAGCTATTTTGAAAAAGGACAGAGCTGGAAGACATTTACCACCTCATTTCAAGACTTATAATAAAAAGACAGGAATGAAGACTGCAGTGTTGGGGAAAGAACAAGCATTCAGGTCAATAAATGAAAAAAGAAACTCACTACCATCAAGTGAAGAGTGACAGTCTCAGAAACTCCCAGGGGCAGTTCTACCCTGTCCTCTGGGGTAAGTGCTACAGATATAGGTCACTAGAACAGAATTAAAAGTCCAGAAAGAGATCAAAACACGGATAAACAAATGTGTGGCAACAGAGGGGCCATGGTAATCCAATAGAAAACGGATCGTACTTTAAATAAATGGTACCAGAGCCGTTGGGGACACACACACACACACACACACACACACACACGCACGTCTTTAACCTACACCTCATAGCATGGGCAGCAAGGAACTGGAACTGGACCGTGAGCCTAATTGTAAAACCCAAAACTGGAAAACTTGGAGGGAGAACAAAACAACACAGGAGAAAACCCGGTGACCTTGGGGAAGGCAAAGGTTTCTTCGGACACTAAAAGCAAGAAAAAGTTGGTCAAATGGATTTTATTAAAATGGAAACCATCTGCTCTCTGAAAAATATTGCTCAGAAATGAAAAGAAAAGCTACAAACAGGGATTAAAATACTGGCAAAACACATATCTGATCAAGGACCTTATAACATCCAGGATATGTCCCGAACTCCTGCAACCTCCCGAACAAGGGAACAGAACAGCGCGGTTTAACAAGTGGGCAAACTGATTTGAAGCGATCATCAAAGAGGAGATAAGGGTGGGCTGTGAGCCCATGAGAAGATGCTCAACACCATCAGTCATGGAGGAGATGTAAATGGAGGCCGCAATGAGGGGACAGCGCATACTTGTTAGTGACCCTGTGTGTGAGGCTGCCTGGGCCAGTGCCGTTCATTTCTCGGATTGGATACAGACTGGACCCTGGTACTCCATAGAGTGTTCTGCTGGAATGGTGGGGAAAAGAAAGGATGGAAGGAAGGAAGGAAAAGAAAGTATCCAAACACCTTGAACGTCCTAAGTCATGAGCATGAAACAAAGCTGAATGTGTGGGACGAGAGCAGTCTGAAGTGACTGGAAACCTCCTAGGCTCCCGCAGGGAAAGCACTATGGCTCGACCACGATAAAGACACCCGGCAGGTTCTTAGTCCTTGTTACAGACAGAAACACATCCTATCCGTGCTTCTCTCCATATTGTGTCATTTTGCACAAAGACGTGTGTGACAGTGCGTAACAGCTCTATTCGTAAGAGCAGAAGACTGGTGGTGGTGTGGTGGTGGTGGGAATCCTAAATGTATGTGAAATGGAAATAGGCAAATGGCAGCACATCCCCACGATGGCATACTGCCCAGTCATTAAAAGAAGCAAACTCTCAATGCATACCGCAGGGGATGAATCCAGTAGACAGACACCATTCCGAGTGACAGAAGCCAGGCACAGGAGATCCTGCGTGATTCCTTGGATGTGGCCCTCTGAAAAAGGCAAAGCTCTTGGAAAGAAAACGGATCTCGGTTTGCTAGGGGCTGGTAGTGGAAGCAGGGGGTAGTCACAGGAGGGCCCAAGGGGACTTTTTGGGTGTCCATAGATTCTAAATCTTGGCTGTAGTGGTAGTTACACAACTCTGTATGCTTATCACCTAAAAAAGGCTGCCGCTGATTAAGTTACATATCCCTGTAAACTTGAGTGAAAGACAGACTTGGGCCACATGGAAGAAGCGCCCCAGCCTGTGCGACCATGAGGTGTCATTGGGATCAGCCATCAGGTATCAAAGACCCAGAACAAAAAATCATATCAATGTGAATTAATTAGGGGGAGGGCAGAATGGAGACCTAAAGCCCAACTCTAGACAATTGGACAGCCCCTGACAGAAAGATCACAGGGAAGAGACAAGCCAGTCAGGGTGCAGTATAGCACCAATGAAACACAACTTTCCTTGAATTCTTTAATGCTCCCCCCCACTACCATGATCCCAATTCTACCTTACAAATCTGACTGGACCAGAGCATGTACACAGGTACAGATAAGAGCTGGGAACACAAGGAATCCAGGGCAGATAAAGCCCTCAGGACCAGTAATGAGAGTAGCCACACCAGAGGATGAGAAGGTAGGGATAGAAAGAGGGGAACCTACCACAAGGATCTACAGAGAACCCCCTCCCTGGGGGACGGACACCAGGAAAGTGGGTGAAGGGAGACACTGGTCAGTGTAAGACATTAGAAAATAACATTTTATAAATTATCAAGGGTTCATGACGGAGGGACAAAAAATGAGAAGCTGATACCAAAGGTTCCAGTAGAAAGAAAATATTTTGAAAATGCTGATGGCAACAAATGTACAAATGTGCTTGACACACGGATGTATACATGGATTGTGATAAGAGCTGTATGAGCCCACACTGAAATAATAAAAAAACCTAGAGAAAATGAAAAAGAAAAGAAAGACTCGGATGGACTGGACAATAGTGAGTTTGAGTTTTGAAGGCAGAGGAGGAATTTTTGGTTCGTGTAAACAGTTAAGCACTCAGCTACTGAGTAGTTGGCAGATCAAGCACACTCAGAGGTGATCCACTTTGGAAGTCATCAGTTGGGATTGTCTGATGACTATTAGCCTCCTCCCTTTCCCACCACTTTCACGTACGGGAGTCCTGGGTCACTTTCTGTGGGACCACCTTGCAGAGACCGGCTGATAGTTCTGTCCCCAAGCACTTCTGGGTATGGTCTAGAAGGTCTTCCTATGACATAAGGTCTGTTTTATCTACTAAGCATGAGGTCTTGATTTCATGTCTTTGCACATTTCATTATTTTCAATGAGGGCGAGTGGTTTGACGTGGGACTGCTCTTAATTTAACTCTCTGCTCTGTGTACGAACTTTCATGCAAACCAGTTCACAGGCTGGGGCCTTTTGTCAGCCTGAACTATTCAGATGCAGTCGTGCTTAAGGGAGGCTCTGGGTACCCATAGCCACCCCCCCCCTGCCCTGGGAGCAGGTTCAGCCTGAGGCTATGGGATTTGACCTTATTCTGCACCCACAAGGCTGATGGGGTTGGGGTGGGAGATGGGAGGCTGGGAACACAAGAGGGGCTGCTGAGTTAGCTCTCTGGTCTGTAAACGGTTGTACCCCTAGTGGGAGGCTGGGATGGCCTGAGGGCTTGGCTTTCTTCCCTCTGTGGAGGGGATGCAGCTCAGGGTCCCTCATGCAGGTGCCAGGGGTCATGTTCCAGGAGGCACTGCCCATTGGAAGCATCTGGAAAACTCATTGGCTGGCCAGACTCTCTCGGGAGATGGGGAAGTGGGGGTGCAGCTGTTTTCAGATGTCACCAGCTCTCCGTGTGAGAAAGCAGCTCTGTGCTCTGTCCCTGGCTGCCTAGTTGAGTGAATATGACTGGTGTTGTCCTGATCACTGCTTGGTTGGACGCTGGGCAGGTGCCAGGGTACAGGGGAAAGGCCCATACAGTACACTTGGGATATGGGATTAACGAGGACCCAGCCTGGCCAACAACTGCTTGTACACTTCTGCTTCTCATCCCACTGAGAGGACTGCCTGCCGTTCTGTTCCCTTCAAGGGAGTGCCTGGGGAGACCTCCCCGGGGCTGGCCAGGCAGTGAGTGCATATGCACACGTCTACCAGATAGGAGACTCTCACTCCCGGCCACTGATTGTGACTCCTAGCGGCCCGGCACTGCCCCTCTTTCTCCCTGGGGGTGGGTTGGTGTTTGCAAACTGCAGAGCTTGCAGTTGGTGGCTGAGCATGTAACCCGCCACACTCCCGGGGCTTCTCAGAACTGTGCCTCATAGAGCTCTCCATTGGCTGATTATTATTAATTATTGGAAGTGGTGTCCAGGCCTATCACTCAAGGAGCCTCCAACTTTTCAATTAGCAGCCATGTACATTATCCATCTTCGCCACCCAGGGACGTCTATGTAAAAATTGGTTGGATGTAAATACATCCTTACCACCATTTGAGTTAATTTTGGACAGGGTAGATCTGTGGGTTTCTGGGATTAACTCTGAATGGGAGCAAAAAGCTTCGTCTTTCTCTGAGGGAGAACCCGTGGTGCTGAACTGCCCCGCCCTGTGGGTAGCAGCCCAATGTGTAACTCACTACGCCAGGCCTGGGGCAAAAACTCCAACAGGGTCCCAACCCTTAGATTCCTCCCCTGCATTCGCTCCACTGTGCTGCTCTGGACCCTCAGCCCCGTCCTGGGGAGCCTGTGGTTGGCTGGCACCCGTTTTACAGAAGCAGCGTTTACCAGGTGCCGGTCTCATTCCTTAAATTGGGGGTGCACCGAAGGGCCTCAGGTTGGCCTGTGTGCAGTGGGGCCCAGTTTGCAGACTGATTCTCGATGCCCTTGCCCTCCCTCCGTCTGGCCCGCGGGTGTAGATGCCCGTCTTCTGAAGGGCTGTTTCTCAGATTCGAATGCACAGCTACGTGAGGGAGGCAAAACCCAGAGGTGCTATGAAACGGGCCAGGAAAGCAGTTGCTTTACCTCCTTGCCATCACCAGGTGCCTTGTTGATGCAGTTTTGCTATGTAAATATTTGCGGTCTGCCCTTTTCATGTGGCTCCCACCAGCTCCAAGTCAAGGCCTCCCGTCTGTGCCTAACCATTGCAGTGAGGAGCTGTTGGCGTGGGCACAAGGAACCATGCACAGGCAACTCTTTTCTTCTCCCCCCTCCCCTCCCCCCCCCTCTCTGACTTGTCTCATCGCTTAGGCTTTGCTTCCTGCCGAGGTTGGTAGGGCCTCAAGTGGCACGTGGAGAAGTGCACAGCCCCCGATCTCTTACAAAGCAGATATGGTGCTTGGCATGGTGCTGTATTCTGCTGATACAGGAGACACCTCACCCTCCGCAGAGTGACAGGGAGATGATGAATCGGTGCCCAAGCTCGGCAGACACGAAGGCGTGTCCCATGGTGCCTGCCATGGTGAAGGAGACCTGGCGGCAGAGTGAGTGACACATTGGCTTGCTAGCTGCCAGGTCAGCCACAGGAACCCACCATTGGCTGCCAGGAGAAAGATGCGGCGTTCTCTTCTCACTGAGTGGCAGCCTCAGAAGCTCAAGGGGGCGCTTCGACCCTGTCTTATAGGGTCGCGTTGAGTTGGGTAGTGGCATGGGTGGGACCTGGTGGTGCAGGGATGGTTGGTTATTCTTGTTGGTTACTGCTGAGATGGCTGTGACTCCTGGCGCCACCATCGTCGTGTGTGCAGATTAGAACTGCCCCTTAGGGTTTGGTAGGCACCCCTGTGAACCTGGGCAGAGCTGGGGGTACTACAGTCCGGTGGAGAGATTTGAGAAAATGCGAGGAGTAAATGAACGAGCAGCTTGACAGGAGACGCACTGAGCCACGCGTACCTGCCTGTCTGCCAAAGGAAGGGATTGACACACGCGGGTAGAACAGCACAAGGGGTTTCAGAATGCTTGTGGGAAACAACGAATGCAGTTTCCCCATAAACACTTTCCCAGCCCTCCTCCCCCACCGTGTGAAATAAGACAGGGGCCCTGTATGCTGGGGGAGTGGGGTGGTGCACCAGGTCCATCCTGACTCTTGCTGGGGATGATGGTGTTGGCTTTACCAAGCCTCAGATGTCCCTGCACGGGTTGCCTGAGGACCCTCACAGCGCTTCAGGGGCTTTGCTATTTCTTCCCTCCAGTGAACAGTTCCTCTTTTGAGTCAGGCAGGGTCACTTCAGCCAGCCGTGAGTCACACGGAAATCGAGACTCCGTGGTCTCAGTGAGTTGTTTCCCCACGTAGCTATTCCTAAAGTGAGGCAGCGCTGGGGTGATCCTTTTGCATCCCCAAGAACCAGGGTGGCTTTGTTCTTTCTTCTCTGCCCTCCGACTCCCTCATGGTCACAAAGTAGCTGCTAAGGTGCCTACTCTCACATGCGGATCCAAGGTTCGGCCAAAGGCAGGGAGGCTTCTCTTCCTCTGTGAGCAGCACAGA
The DNA here is from genome assembly GCF_050624435.1 of Tenrec ecaudatus. Classification (NCBI taxonomy): domain Eukaryota; kingdom Metazoa; phylum Chordata; class Mammalia; order Afrosoricida; family Tenrecidae; genus Tenrec; species Tenrec ecaudatus. The sequence continues at coordinate 69,307,894 of NC_134540.1, read as the reverse complement.
CACTTTTTCTAGGATGACTTCAGGACCCTCCCCCCCCCCCACCCCATGTCTCGCTGGCTAGCGATGGCCATCACTGTGATTGAGATGGTCTTAGTGGAGCAGCATGGCTTCTTGGGCAGGGGTGGATTGCCTGCCCCAGATGGAGTATGCTACCATGTGGGGAGGGAAGAGGCATTGGCGGCTGACCCTCAGAAAGGGCTCTGCATTTAAAATATTTCTATTATGAAAAACTGAAGCACAAGGGAGAACTGCAGAGCAAGGAGCGGGCTGTCCCCCGTTTGTACATATGGAAACATTTTGACAATTTTGTGTCAGCTCTACGTCCCCTTCATCCCCTGCTGGAGGGAGTGTTTGAAAGCAAGTCCAAGACCTAGGCCGTTGTGCCCCTGCCCCCGATCTACCGAGCACCTTCTAAATGCCATGCCACAGCGCGTGGCTGTTCGCTCTCCCCTGACTCATGGTGATCCCATTGGACAGAGTAGAATTTGGCCCACTAGAGTTGGTTTGGGTTTTAAGTTTTGTTTGTTTGTTTTAATTTCCTGCCTATAATTATAATGGCAGCAGATTGCCAGGTCAGTACCCCCACCTCCGAAGATGTCACTCTGCAGGTTTGAACCACTCACCTCTAGGTTAGCCATTGAATGTCGTCTAGTGAACACCGCTCCGGCATTCACCACTTCTTACTACAGGAGAAAAGACGACGTTCTCAGAGACAAAGCACAAGGCACTAACCAGACCAAGGACTTTGTGTTTGCAGTCTCTGGAGTTCCCCCTCCCCGGTCATTGAAGGAACAGGTGTCCTGGGATTCGGGGGGGAGGGGGGGGCTGGATGCTCCCTGCCCCCTAGGCAGCCATGGAAGGAGAGTGGAAGTTTGGCCTCTCGGCTGTCATTTCCACCATGAAGCGGATGAGGTGCATGCTTTCTAAGAGTGGGTTTTGCTTGGGTGACACCTGTTTCTGCTTGTTAATAGATTTCTGGAGTCAGATAGAGCCCCGGTGATGTCACCTGCAGGTGTGTGAGCTCTGTGGTAGCGGTCTGCTGCGTGGCATTTATTTCACAAGGCGCTGCTAGCCACATCTGCCCTCAGCTGTGAGGGCGCATTCACCAGGGGGCTGATGAGAGATGTTTTTAACTAGAACAGAAAGTCAGGCACAGAAGTTGACTCTCGGCTGGTTTTGCAAACACACGTACTTTCTCTACGGCTGTTAGCGCATTTCGTTGAGTTGCGGAACAAAGGCACAAACGCCGCGTCTCTTTAAAATATCACGGTGGAAAGAAAAGTTCGTTCCCAGGCACCCTCTTCTGAGTTTCTTTCAGCCCATCTGTAATAAACAGGCTTAAAAGACCCCTCTTCCTCTAGGGTGCCTAAGACAGGAAGCTTGCCTTTTTATTTTCCTTCGGTTTTTAAACATTTGATCCTTTGAAGAGATTTCACATCCTTCTTGAGAAGCGACACCTTTGCACGTGACATAAAAAAAAGGATTTTTTTCTTCAGCATTTCTCTAAATACACTTCTCCACTTCTATATGACAATTAAAGGTCAAATTGCTGAGCTGAATCAGTTAGCGCTTGCGCATTCAGGATACGTTCAGCCCCAGCTGATTTTTATCTGCTTGGGTTGATGTCAATTGTGAGTTGTTTGCACAGCGAGTTTAAAAACAGAAGCTCTTTGCATCACTCTATTTGAAAAATCAGCATTAAAAACCAAAAGGAAAACAAGGGAGCGAACTCGGAGGAGCATGGAGGCGTCCAGCCTGCCACGCTCCCTTGGGCCGGACCCTCCTGCAGTTCCCCGTGGCTTTAGCAGGGGGGTGGGGGGTGGGGGCTGCTTTTCGCAGGCAAGCTCTCTCGAATGGGCGTGTTCAGGCTGGGCACCCTTTTTTTCCCTCCCCTGCCTGCCTCGTGTTTCAGAGCTATGCGAGCGTCCATCTGACCCCAATACATTTTATTTGACACACACAGCTGGACTGCTGGAGGACAGGCCGGCCCATTAAAGAGAAGGCAAGAGAAAGCACAGAACATCTATTCATCAGAGCACTAGGAAAGGGAGAATTATTGGGGCCGGCTCTGGCAGGAGCACACCTGGATGGCAGGGAGGAAGATGGGAGCAAGACCGGAGGGCTGCGGAGGACACTCCGGGAGATGGGAGTCGGCAGAGGCACGAACCCAGCTGCAGCTGACCTCTGCCGAAGCGTGGCCAGGGCTTTGCCTAGAGGCGAAACCTGAATCTATTTCCCAATTATTCTCGTGCCTTACCTCGGGTGGGAATCTTATTCTAGGGTGCTCTGCTGTTGTAGCGGTTACACACTGGACCAGTAACCTCAAGGTCAGTGGTTTGAAACCATCAGCACTTCCGCAGTAGAGAGATGAGACGTTTTACTCTTGTGAAAAGTTACAGCCTCCGACCTCCTCGGGGGCAGTCCTGCCCTGTCCTGTGAGGTCACAATGAGTTGAAACTCACTCCATCGCAGTGACTTCCTCCTCTCCCTCCCAAAAGTAGAGCTGGGTGTGGGGTCTGCAGTCTCACAAGGCGGGGGTCTCTGCTCATCAGGGCGTGGCACTCCTGCAGCAAAGGCCTGGGCGGTGCTCACCTGGCTTCTGAGACCTTTAGCTGTGGAGTGTTACCTGGGTCTTCCCAGGTAGCTCTTGGTCCCATCCAGGAGCCCAGGAGGAGGCAGCCTCTGGAATCCTTAGGGAACCAGTACCATTTCCTGTCTTCAGGAGCGCCGGCAGCCTCAGTCGGGCTCACACAGCCTGTCTCCCCTCCAGCCCCGTCATCCCCACCTGCTGCCTAGTTGAGACGTTACAGCACCGAGTGCACGCTGTGGCCTTTAACCCAGTGCAGCGAGCTTTCCTTGTGTGTGTGTGCGCGCGTGTGTCCCAAGTGGCCGTTTTGCGGCCATGGGTGGAAATGTCTCAGGGAGCTGCCCCTCACCCCACTTTGGAGCTTCTCGGCAGTAGGAGGCTGAATCCATGGCGGCTTGGGGGCCTCGGCTGAGGCAGGACTCGGTCCCTGGTCAGTGTGCTGGACCTTGGTGCAGAAGATAGACTGCGGGGGGCCTCATAAACCTTCCTTTTCAGAACCCCACACACCTTTGCCCTGGGAAGCCTAGCAGCTTTGGAGAGAGTCGGCCAGACTGCCCTGGGTCCGAGTCGGGCTCTGCCCAGTCAGTAGCCAGGTGATCTGCGCATGCCCAAGCCCGTCACAGGGATCCGGGTGGAGAGCCCCCGGAAGTGGCTGCCAGGTGGCTCTCACGGAGCAGACCACACGTGGGGCTGAGTGATTCCAATGCTCCCCGTGACCCACGGGCTCCCCGTTCTCCCAGGTGGGCGTGAAGCTGGAAGGCATTGCCCCCATGCAAGTGAAAGTCCACAGGGCTCCGCCCTCGGGGTCACAAGGTGTTGATTGTCATTTTCATTGTCTTCTGATTTGGTCTCAGTATTAGTTTTTGCACAACGACCCTGCCTGCCCGGCACAAACCAGGATCGCCACTCGAAGGGCGTTTGCACACATCTTTTCTCTGTGGGTGCTCGTGAAGGTCCGTGGAAATTCACAGCATACGAAGCATGGCACCACCAACCTACAGAAAACCCAGCGCAAAACAGCGAGCCCGCCCTCCCGGACAAAAGTGCCCGATGAAGGCGGCTCGGCGCCATTGGCTCCAGTACACAGCCCCACACCCAAACCGCCAGGAGACACGTGCCTTGTACAGCGGGGACCCAAGTGGACGCCGCCAGTGGGGCTAAATTGATCTCTGGGAAGAATGGCAAGAAAACACCCCTCGGAGACTTTATTCCAGCATTATTCCACCCCCACCCCCTCCCCACTTCCCTCTCACGTACGTTCTGCTTCTTGACCTGGAACGGACACTCGCCGTCTAACCGTGGCTGCATTCTTACAGTGTAAACTTTAAAATCCACACCGGGGCGTCGATGGGGATTTCAAAACACGGGGTTAAGTTCTGCATTTGACAAACGCCGGAACAAAAGGGCTCTGTCTCCTGGAGGCCCCTAATCCAGTGTTTGCACCCTATTGTCACTACGTCATGTCTGAACGACTCGGAATTATGCCCAATTAGTGGATCGAAGTGCGTCTTGCTCTCTGAGCCCGGTGACCCCGCGTGTTTGTTCAGCGGGAGTTTCTCACCAGGTGTTACCTTGCCGCGCATTGTTTCGCTGTCAGGCGGTCTGAACTGCTCGGGCTGACCCGCGCAGAAATGCCGGTGTCGTGAGACCCAGGCGAGCTGTTGGGAAGTTTGTGATGACAGATGGCAGAGGCATAAAAGCCACGTCCAAAGGCTTTGTAAGAGGGGATTTGGGTTCTCAGAATCCACCCCCACCCCGGGCCGTGGGCTTGAGACATTTCTGTTACTGCCGTCAGAGCTGCAGCGGCGCCATTAGAATAGTGGGGCCTCTGAGACCCGAAAACCCCACGTGCTGGGACACACCTGCTCCCACACACAGACACACCCTCACCCCCCCCCCCTCCAGCCTCTGGAGACATCGGGGGCTCAGCCAACAGCTTGGCTGGAAAAGCAGCTGTGTGGCCTTGGTCACTTGGCGCCCTGGCAGCGCAGGGATGAGATCGACTGGAATCGAGCAGGTTCTTGGAGTGGACATGGCCAGAGTTAACAAGAGGAGCCTCCCTGGTGCTGTGCCTGCCATACTGTTGCTGAGTGCCCGAGTCCCTTTCATGCGACAGAATGGGGCGGCCCCATCGGGCTTCCTTGGCTGGAACCCTTGCAGGAAGACCTAGCCATTCAGCCAGCTCTGCCCTCCCATGGAAGGGCCCTGGTGGCACAGTGGTTACGAGTGAGGCAGCGATCTGCATGGTCAGCAGTTCGAAACCACAACAGCTCCGTGGGAGAAAAGACTGGGCTTTCTACACCGGTAAACAGAGTCGGGGAAACCCACAGGGTGTCACTATGAGTCAGCATTGACTCAGTGGCAGCCAGTGCTTCTGTGGAGCTGTCATCGGGTGGGTTTGAGCCACCAACCTTTAGATTACCAGCAGAGTGCTTAACCATTGCCCCACCAGGGTTCCTTGCTTATGCACCCAACGCTGGCAATTAGCTGTTCCCAGAGATGGGCTGGGAGCAAAGGGTGAACATACTCAGCCGGCACACAGAGACGGTGACTGGAGCCCACGCTGAGGCAATTCCAAAGAACAGCCATGGAAAACCTCTGGACTGCAGTTCCACTCTTACGGACATGGGCCTCCATGAGTCAGGGGTCAATGCTATTGTCATAGGTTGACAAGAAGCCCGGAACTCAACCCACTGCCGCTGAGTTGATTCTACTCATCCAAACAAACAAACAAACCCCAAAGCAAACTCACTGCCATTGAGTCTATTCTGACTCGTGGTGGCCCCGTAGAGCAGGGTAGACCTGCCCCTATGGGTTTCTGAGACCCTAAAAATGGGAGTAGAATGCCTCATCTTTCCCCCGGGGAGTGCCTGGTGGTTTGCTGACCTCGTGGTCAGCAGCCCAATGCGGAAATACTGCTCTACCAGGGCGCCTGTTTCTGCTCATGGTCACCCTGTGAGCCTGTTAATCTTTACAGGGGACGAGAGAGCCTCGCCTTTCTCCTGAAGAGCACCTGGTGGGGTTGAACCTGTGAGTCAACAGGTCTGAGCCTAACCCACAGCACCACCAAGGCTCTTTGGGTGGAAGCCCAGAGGAGTATTGAAGAAGACGAGGATGAGGTGCACAAGGAGGAAGGAGGGGGGTGGAGGGGAAGGAGGGAGAAGGAGAAGAAGAAAATTAAGTTGCTGGGAACAACCACATCTCATGTGAGACCGTCGTGATTCTCCCCGCGAGCAGGCATCCTGATTGGGGACACCCCTCACGGCCAAAGGAAATCGCAGTTACCTCCAGGAAATAGTCTCCACGGTGGAGGGGCTGCTCTGTTTATATATGCATGTGTTAGTAGACAACTGGACTCTGGCTTCTTTGGAAGGCTTAAGGCAAAGCCATTCAAATAGTGTCAGGGGCTTTGAGGGGTGCTGCTGTGCTCCCCAGGGCCCCGAGCACTCCAGTGCACTTGGCGCCCAAATGGTGGGCTTTCGCAAGGACTTGGAGACCCGAAGGCCTCCAACCCCTTCCTGAGTCCTCTCACTTCCTCCTTTTGTTGACCACGGTCAAATCTGGCCTTCCTCGGAGCCTCTCTCGAGATGTAAAATGGGAAGGAGGACATGTTCTGTGATGTGGGCTTCTCCACAGCAGGTGGGGAAGGTGTGATGGGGAGACATTCAAGAAAGGATCTCCTAGTCTTCAGAGAGGAGCAAGGCCCAGGAGTGAGCCTCGCAAGAGCAGATTCAGGTCAGCCAGACCCACGGAGAACCGAGCTGGTTCATCTACGGTGAGCCACGGTTCTAGAGTCAGGCCCACGAGAAGGTCCCGAGGGTTAACACACGGCCTTGGCCTTGGCCTTGGGAAGTCAGCTTCTCTTTCTGGCTGACTGACTTACCAGACCTTCAGAAGTGCCCCTTGATGAAGGGAATAAGGTCCTTTGAGGAGACCAAATGCTTGCTGTTTTAGCTGCCTCTCCCGAGGACAGGAAGCAATAACAACGTTTGTCCCCAAGACTGAGTCCTGTCGGTGTTTGGGGGCTGAAGAATCTTTGCCTTTTACAGGCCATTCCTCACACGTGGGTGTGCACAGTTCGCCGGGTTTTCTCTGACCGTGAGCATATCCCTGGGCCTCAGGAACGCCCTGCCCCACCTGACAGGAGACCTGGAGTGGGTGGACACTACTGTCTCCTGCCCCCCACCCCAAGCAGCCTTGTATCCAGGTTCTCAGGGCTCTGTCTCCCTCTGACTTGGCACCTGGTGGTTCACGTTTCCTATCGAGTGGGTGGATGAGCAGGTGGGGATGTCAGGCCGTTAGGGGGTGCGGGGGTCAGGCTGGGAGTCGCCTTTCAGCCCTGTTGACTGATGGCTGTTTCTGACACACTTCCTTCTGGGTTACGGATGATTTCTGTTATTCATGCTTCTGAAAGGGTTTGGAAAGTCAGGGTCTTCGGCGGGGGGTGGAGGGGTGGGGATTTCTGCCTGCTGTGAAAATGAACACTAGCAGGAAGTGTCATTTTGCCCTTTTGAAAACGGTCATTGTGTGAGTGTGATTGTGAATGTGGCGCAGGGCAGGGAAAGGTCAGGTGGCTGGCTGGGACATTGGTGCAGGGGCTCAGGGCACTGGAGCATGGCTGGGCAAGGGGGCGCCTTCTCTGTGCCACCTCTCAGGCCGTCTCTATTGCACTTTGCATTTCTAGCTTGCTGCTCTCATGTTCTGAAACTAAGCGCATGTCTCTATTCTGTGAAGAAAGAGGAGTTTCTGAGGGAGGGGCGGTGACTCAGACTTTTATTTCGAGCCCAGCGAGGAAACTCCAACCTCAGACGCATTAAAGGCCTGAGAACTGGTTATAGTTTGCAGATGATTATATCCATTTAAAAACTTCATTTCTAATCATGGAAGTGATCTGTGGAGCATGTTCTATCATTAAAAAAAAAATCAGAGTCTACCTTGTCCCCCACCTCCACCCACACCCCAACTTCTCCCTATTTGAGTTCATTATCCAGAGGTTAACACCACAGTTGATTTATTGTGCGTTTTTTCAAACGATTTAGGTGGGGGGGTGTACAAAGAGGGAAAGATAGACTTTTCTTACTTTTATGTATGGGATAGCATCATGTGTGCATTGTTCTACAGGCAGCAGTCATTCAGTAGTAGAATTTTTGTCTTACAATTAGGACCCCTGATGGCACAGTGCCTATGTGTTGGACTGCTAACTGCATGGTCAGCAATTCAAAACCACCTTGAGAGAAAGACTCCTATTAAAACAAAAAAATGCACAAGGGCAATTGTAGCCTGTTCAGTAGGGTCGTTATGAGTTGGTGCCGGGTAGATGGCAACAAGGGTCTTTTTGGTTTGTTTTTTTTAGATATTGGACATGAGTCCAGTTCTTAGCCAGTGTACCTTGTCTTATCTCAGTGGAAGTTTGGGTATTGCTGTTATACTGAACAGATTTCAGTGGAACGTCCTTCTGAAATAGACTAGGAAGAAAGGCCTGGGGATCTATTTCCAAAAATCAGTCTGTGGGAACCCAGTGGATCTCAATGGCTCAATATACAACTGATTATGGAGCTGTCCCGGTACCAGGTGGCATTTCATTCCCTTGTGCATGAGGTTGCCATACAGTGGGGGCAGATTCGATGTCAGGGAACAACCACGTGCAATGTTATACAACGTCCCCCACCCCTGCTTCCAGAACAATATACAAAGGGACTTCCAGAAATTGGTGGGAAAACTCCGTGATCTTTTTTAAAAAACATCATTTTATTAGGGGCTCATACAACTGTCATCACAATCCGTACCTACATCAATTGTGTCCAGCACATTCGTACATATATTGCCATCATCATTCTCAAAACACCTGCTTTCTACTTGAGCCCTTGGCATCAATTCCTCATTTTTTCCCTTCCTTTCCCATTCCCCCTCCCCCCTGAACCCTTGATAATTTAAAAATTATTATTATTTTGTCATATCTCACACCATCCAACATCTCCCTCACCCACTTCTCTGCTGTCTGTCCCCTGGGGAGGAGGTTATATGTAGACCTTGTAATCTGTTCCCCCTTTCTCCCTCACCGTCCCTCCACCCTCCCAATATCACCACTCTCTCCACTGGTCCTGAGGGGTTCATCTGTCCTGGATTCCCTGTATTTCCAGTTCCAATCTGTGCCAGTGAACATCCTCCGGTCCAGCCGGATATGTAAGGTAGAATTGGGATCATGATAATGGGGCAGGGTGGGGGAAGCATTCAAGAACTAGCGGGAAATTGCATATTTCATTGTTGCTACACTGCACCCTGACTGGCTCGTCTCCTTCCTGCAGCCCTCCGTGATCTTTTAATTCCATTTTGTTCCCACGGAGTTTTTGAAGTCTGGAGACTATTGCCTATCATTAGGTGAAGGTCTGCTTCACCTTGAACTGCTGCCGTCTTTACTGTGGCAGGGCTCTGGAACCCACCGCCTCTGGACAGGTACACAGTGATTGCTTTTCTTTCTCATGAGCACTGCTAAGTGCAGCTCTGTTTCAACGATGAAATGAAACCTCCCCCTCTTGGCCCTCCCCATGTTGTTAGGGCACTGGGACAAAAGAAGCAATAACTATGGAAAGAACAGCTCGGCCAGGACTAGGAGGGCAGGCAGGCCTGTCTCTTGCTCTAGGAGAAGAAGGCATGTAAGAGGCGCCTGTGGCTGGGTGGCCCAGTTGTGAAGTGAGGAAGCTCTGAGTCGTGCTTTGAGAGAGCTGCTCCAGAGCAAGTGATGGGAGTTAGACTTGCCTGGGAGGATAGCTGGAGAGCAGACAAAGGCACATGCCCCCCGGGATGGGTGGTCCATGCAAGGTGGGGACAGGAATTCACACCCCACCCTGGTGAGGCTGGGGGGAGGGCCAGGGGGAGCCTGGAGCCAGATTTGATTTAGGAGGATAAGGAGAGGAGGGGAGCCCAGAGGACACAATTGAGACCAAGAGCTGCTTGGAAAGACAACCCAAGAGAAGGGCTAGTAGAGACAGGGGAGTGGAGGGACAGAGTAGCAGCTTTGCTCCAGGTAGCTCAAGTCCAGGTGAAAGTTGTGGAGAAAGAACTCCAGGTAGATACAGGTGTGTTTGTCCGTGCCTTTATATCCTCAATCACTCACTCACTCTCTCATCCACCCAGCACAAACTTATGTCCCAAGTGGTTTGGATGGGATGGGGAATCCATGGGTACCTGAGGTTAGGAGCCCATTTTTAGGAGTCTCCTGTTTGGTCATGGAGGAACGATGTGCCTGCAGGTGGTGTAGGAGGCAGGCCAAGGTGGAAGGAGTATCAGGTGCACCCCTCCGACTGCTGGAGATACAGAGGGGGGCAGCAGACATCGCAAGCCTTCTGCAGGAGAAGCAGGAGGGCTTTCGTGGAGTAGAAAAGAGAAGGGACAAGCCGACCAAGCCCAGAGAGCAGCAGATCCAGAGACGTATGGAATGGCAGGAGTGATCTGGCCTGGGGGGAAGTGGGAGGGGCTGGAGGATAATAAGAATCTGATAGGAGGGCATGAGACAGGTGAGGGAACTAGGCAAGAAAGGATTCAGTAAGGGTCTTGGAAACATGGAGCGTGACTTTGGTCTCCAGCAGATGCCAGTAGCAAGGGCGGTATCATCGCTTGATTTCCTTACGGACAAGAGCTCTTAAGGACATGTGAGCATGCGCTGGAGGAGGGGAGGCTGGAAACAGGGTGCTCCTTGGACATGGCTCACTCTTCAGCTCTCTGCACATCCTCTGTCTGTCACCCGACATCTATCCTTCAGCATTTCCAGAGAGCTTGTTCTGTTCCAGACTCTGGGGATTGAGTCATAAGATATAGTCCCTGATCTCTGGAGATCTGTAAACTGTGGCATGATAGGTACTCATTCTTTTTTCCTTTTTTAAGGAAAAAAAAAAGAGGCCCTGAATTGTGGCAAGGGGAAGAGAGAAAAGGACAGGAAACAGGGTGCAGAATTTAATGACTGCTGGGTGAGGAGTGAGAGAGGGAGGCACCAGACCATGAGAGCCAGATGGGAACCTGGTGGGGCGGTCTGGGGACAGCTAAGGATTTCTTCTGAATTCCCGGATCTCAAAAGGCTCTGTGGTTTAAAAATTAGAGGAGAATTATTAATTACATTTCCATCTTTATCAAAAAGCCACAGCAAACACACACACACAAACTTGGGCATTTCTGTTCTTGCTATAAATGCAGCGGAAGAGATTTGTTTACTGGCATCTGTCTTTTCCGTTGACCCTGTTTGTGTTGTGTTAAGACAAACTCCTCCTCATGCTGGTTCTTCCGTATGTTCACACTGGTCTCTGGCCTCCTTTTCTCCCAAGGAGGAAGCAAAAAACAAAGTAAGTTGACACCTGCCTTTCTGAAAGCCAAGACTGTGGCAGTGATGAAACAGTAAGTTCAAGAGTCATTCAGACTGGGGATCTTTGGTTGTTGTTGTTCCATGTGGGAAATGGAAAAACAGTGGTGATGCTGCAGAATACTTTTGAGCATCAGGTCACGGTGACCTTGACTCTCGGTGACCTTGTAGACAGCAGGAAGAAATGTTGCAGCCCTCTTCAACAGCTTCATAGCTCCTGGTCAACTTGGGTCATCGCTGGGGCTCTTGTACCAATCCAGCTCACCAGGGATGCTCCCTGGCCTCCCAGCCACCACGCATGCCGGTCTCCAACGATGGTGCCCTGCTCCAGAGAGAGTGAGTCAGACACGGTTCTGTCCTGATCCATGAGACTTTCATTGATCAAGTTTTCAAAATTGGCTCTCCAGGTCTCTCTTCCTAGCCTGCCTTAGCCTGGACACACTGCTGAACTCTGCTTCCCGTAAGTGACCCTGATGGTATAGATATATATTTAAAGTTATTTTATTGGGGGCTCTTATGGCTCTTATCACAGTCCATCCATCCATTCATGTGTCAAGCACATGTGTACATAGGTTGCCATCATCCTTCTCACACCGTTTTCTTTCTACTTGAGTCCTTGGTCTCAGCTCCTTGCTTTTTGCCTCCATCCCCCAGACCCTGATGATATGTTTAATCCTGGTGGCATAGCTTCTAGCCTCAATCACTCCCATCGAGTCAGCACTGACTCAGAGTGACTCGCTGTGGGTCTCCGAGACTGTCCCTGTGGACCGGAGTAGAGACCCCGGTGTCTCTCCCAGGGAGCTGCTGGTGGTTTTGTACTACAGGACCCCTGGGATAGCAGCAAGACCCCAACACACACGCACACACACACACACACACACACAGTGATTGAGTGACCTCTGCAGACTATCTCTTTACAGGGTTGAAACCTGCTCTTTCTCTTACTGAGTAGCTGGTCTTTTCGAAGTGCTGACTTTGTGATCTGCAGCCCGGTATGTCACTGCTCCGCCACCAGAGCTCCTGACCGCCACAGCAGGAGCGTCTGAATGAATCTCTCTCTGGTTGCTCTGCCTGGCTCTGTCCTTGTCCCCTGACAGCGGCTGAGTACGGCCAGGGAGACGAACCTCCCCAAGGACGATCGTGGATGGCACCACAGCTTCTGTCCGCATCCAGGTGCTCCGACTCCTGGCCCTGACTCCACAGGAGACGATGCACCTGCAACCACTCGGGAGAAACATCACATTTTGACTGCAAATCCAGGGGCTTGGTCCCTTTGACGTGAAGTCTCTTCTTTATCAGCTCACGTAAGCCCTTCCAGGAGTCTCGCTTCCTCTCGGCTCCCAGATGAGAGCCAGTTTCCGTTTTCCCATCTCCTCTATTTGTCCTTGGTGTCCTCTGTTGTCGGGCCCACCCTGACTCATGGCGTCCCATGTGAGCAGAGGGGACCAGCTCCAAAGGTGGGGCCTCTGGAAAACAGAGCTACGGGCCTGTCTGTCCCCCAGCAGCTTCTCCAGAGGCCTATCTGGGTGGGTTTGAACTCCATAGTAGTGACAGGCTGGGCTGCTAAATGCTGGGTCGGCAATTCGAAACCACCAGCCCCGCTGCGGAAGAAAGGCAAGGCTGTCTACTCTGGTCCACAGTGACAGGCTCTGAAAGCCACAGGGGCAGTGCTACCCTGTCCTCAGGGCCGCTGTGAGTCGGCATGCACTCGATGGCATGAGCGGCTGGGCGCAAGCCCGTGGCTAGTGGCCGAGAGCTGCACGGTGGAAGCAGTCTCAGCTCTAGTACAGATGCTCCTTTTGCCCCAGTGCTGCTCCTGCTGGCCTTTTATCTTTCCACCATTATATTCAGGTCGGGCTGGTGTCTCTCTCCAGGGTGTAGGACTTCTCCTGGTTCCCAGGAAGCCATGGGGAGGACAGCCCGTGTCCACGCACTGTGCCTGCTGCTACGTGCCCGAGCGGCAGCAGTTCTGGGAGAGCAAAGTCCTAGCAGTCAGAGACCAGAGGGCACATGCTGGGCCCCAGACGTAGCTCCTCAGGTCCTCCCAAAGCGACTGCGAAAGTCCTGCCCGCTGTTGAAGGGGCACCCATTGGCAGTGCTGTCGTGATTACAGAGGAGTGTTGAGGCACAAGGGTCAAGTGTTTGGCTGCTAACTGAAAGGTTAATAGTTTGAGCCCACCTAGGGACTTTGCAGGAGAAAGACCTGGGAATCTTCCCTGGTAAAGATTAAAACCCCAAACGACCATTGTTGCGGGGTCTGTTCACTCTGCTCCCCACCTTTATGGAAGCAGACGGCCTCATCTTTCTCCCACAGGGCAGCTGGCGGGTTCGAACCACTGACCTTTCTGGCTGGCAGCCGTGTGCATAACCACTGGCCCACCAGGGTTTATTTAAAGATGACAGCCTAAGAAACCCCGAGGGTCAGTGCTCCTCTGCCCCCTTGGGGTCGCTATGAGTCAGAACTGGCTCGATGGTCCCCAACAGCCACATCAACGTTAGATGATATCCTAAGGATTAACGTAACTTCCCCAAATTTGAAAATGTCAACAGCACATGTTGGAGAACCTTGTATCAAGTAGGTGGTGCTGGTTAGAACCTTTGAAGCGAACATTATCTGATAGAAACATTGCACATTCCAACCATGAGGTACCGAGGAGCTCTGGTGACTAGTGGGTTAGGGCTGGGCTGCTAACCACAAGCCCAGCGGTTTGAAACCACCAGCCACTTCGCAGGAAAAAGACAGGGCTTCCTCCTCCCATCAAGAGGGTCTCGGAAACCCACAGGGGCGGTACTACCCTGTCCTGCAGGCCCTGCGAGTCAGCTGGACTCTGGCGGTGAGCGTGCTTGTGGCTTCCCAAGATAATACATGCTGGGCAAATCCCCATCTCTGTGCTTGCCCCACCAGGGCAGCCTGCTGGGAGCACCTTTGCCCGGGGTAGGTCTCCCGATGGGCTTCAAGTGTTTGCTTTTATTAAGGGTTTTTTTGAGTTTCGTTCCACATTTATGTTCTTCTCTACCCAGGACCTCCATCACCGTCATCCCTTTCAGAGTGGTGGGCACTGTCTAGTTCTTCCGTCCTCAGGAACACGGAGTCTGGGCTCATGTGGCCCATTTGTCCCTTGGACTCCTTTTCCCTGTTGTTTTGCTCGCCTTCCCTTTTCCTTGCTTCAGACAGGGCGGGTCAGTACTTTCCCTGTGGATGGCCACCCACACGCTAGACCCCAGTTGCTACTCCTCTCCTGGTGCCTTTGATGGATGTTGGTCCAGGAGAGATATGTACCACTGCCTACTTGCCCCCAGGGCTCCTGGGGACTGGAGAGGGCCGCCCAGCTCCATCTGCCTGATGACCTCACCTCCAGACCATAATGTCTGTTGTTGCTTCCAGTGATAGGGTTTAGTTCGCATGCGTTTAGAAAACCTTGGCATATTTAGGTTGGTGGTGTCAGAGGATGGGCACCGAAAGGAGGGCTTATTGTTCACCAACTGCTAAGCTGCTTCACTCTGTTCCACTAACAAAGCTCCCAGGAGGTAGGTGAGGGGTGCCCAAAGGGTCAACTCGTCCAAGCTGTTATTGCATATGGAAGTGCTGCAGCCTTCGCAGCTTGCCTTTTCTGTCTGAATTGGTGCATCTTTCCTTTTTCTTACATTGTGTTGTTGTTGAGAACACAGGCAGCAGAGCACGCACCCGTCAGCGACTCGTATGTGCACACGTCATTGCTGCTGACGAGCTTCTTCACGCTGGCAACCCTATCAGCCTGCTTTTCCTAACCGTCCTCCTCACCGGCCGCTCAGCCTCCGGGCTCAGCTTTCTGGGGGCTGTTGTCAGTCTGCTTGTGTACAGACACTTCTTATAAGAGCCGGCTGGTGCTCGTGTCTGCATGGATTTCAGCACCAACTGTGTTGATGTAACTTCCTTACCCTGAGTCAGGTTTGCACTCAAGACAGAGGTGCCCAGGCCCCCGAGTGCGCATACACACACACACACACACACACACACACACACACACACAGTCACACACCTCCTCCCCAGGCTGCCTCGTGCCCTTCAGAAGGTACAGCTGTTTGGGAAGCGTTTGTCCTGAAATGGGCTTGTTTGTCCACAGCAGGGCTCATCGGAGATGGCACTCTTAAGGGTCCAGTCCACTAGCTAGTCCTTAGGTGGTGGTGAGGAGGGTGGTGGGCACCCAGGCAGACAGTTGTTGAGGGCCGGGGAATCAGTGGCATTTGGTGTAGAGGTGTGGCTACAGCTGGATGTCCACGCATGGGCGCCAGTCTTGCAGGCCCGGGTGCAAGTGAAGTACCTTTTAATCCCAGGACCAGGACTGGACAGTGAAGTAACTCCCTCTCATTGAGCCTGTTCTTAAAGCCTTCTCTACGGATTAGCTTGAGGGGGCAGCGGTGGCTCGGGGGTGGAGTTCTGGATTCTGTTCAGCAGCGGCACTTCACACAGCGCCTCCCTCCATCTGTTGGCGGGGGCTAGCATGCCCCTGTGGTATTGAGCAGGTTCCAGCAGAGCTTCCAGAGTGAGACGCGAGGCCTACCTCATGACCTGTCTCTGAGAATCAGCACTCTGGACCACAGCGGGCCAATCTGCGATGGGTCATGTGGACCTTGCAGGGCAGACAGTGTGTCGTCTATCATGCAGGGGGCCATCGTGAGTTGGGTATTGACTTGATGACAGCTAATCATGTAATGTTGTGACCTTGCCCTAACCAACCCCACACATCACCTACTAGGCCACCAGGCCATCTGCTATGGCAGCCAACAAGTATTATTAAGTCACGTCTACCTACAGCCCCAGGAGAGAGACACTGCTACTGTGTGTCCAGCTGTCTGTGGGACCCCTGGTGGGTGAGCCGGGGAGCCATGACTAGACTCTAATGACCCCTAAGACAGGCTGCCAGGTCAATGCTGGCTCCATCGCCTTCCTCCAGGGACAGGGCAGGACAGGGCAGAGTCAGTCCTGAGTGCCTCACCGCAGGCCTGAAAGTCCTCAGTTCCCAGGGCCAGGGGGACAGAAGGACCTTGGTTGGGAGTGAGGTGGAATCACGGGCTTCATCGTGCAGGTCTATTAGCTGCTGCCTGCACCTGGCCAAACCACCAGGCCTGCGCACAGGGAGAGAGGCGCTCCAGAAAACAGCCTAGTCACCCCTCCTTGTGGTTTATCCCAGGGAAGCCTGGGCAGCCCCCCTCCCCAGGGTTTGACGCTGGAGATGGGCCCTGGGCAAGTTCTGTGGCACCAGCCAGCTCTGGGGCTGGTGGGAGATGTGCTGAGGCTGGGAGGAAATGATACCCCCCAGAGTAACAGAGGTAAAGGATGCCAGGTGTGTAGGTGGGCACTGCTTGCCTTGAGAGAGAAGGTTGCAGCAGGGAGCCCACCCACAAGCCACCTGCAGGCTCCGGGGGGCAGCAGGAGGCAGTAGAAGGAAAATCGGAGGGGCTGCCCCACAGCAGGGGGAGTGGGCGTGACATTTGTGTGCGCCACTCTGGGGGCCTCACCGGGACGAGAAATCGTTTTGTTCTGTGGTTTCATGGCTGCTGCAAAATGCATCCTGCCCCCCTCTAGCCTCAGCCCCGGTTTCCCCCTGAGCAGCACCAACCGCCCCTCAAGGCTTAGCTCAGTCATTGGGTGCTGGGGGTGCAAACACAGCCAGCCAAGGGGCTACAGGGACAGGATTGGAGAAGAGAATTGGAAGAGGTTGGATACCATGGTTGCAGCCCCCTTGAGGCAGAAGGCACTCCCGGGGCCCCTGCTTCTCCTTGAGCCCTGAAGCCAGACAAAATGCAGCAGACGGGGGCAAGGGGGAGGGGGATGCTGCTCTGGGGACTGAGAAACCCTGCCTTCCCATCCTGCTCCGTCCTCTGGGCCCCCAGCAAGGCACTCACTGGCCCTGGGCCCCTAATTGTCTGATCATCTGTCCAAGAGAAGCGCCTCTTGTAGGCCTCATGCAGATGGAGATGGAGTTACATGTTTGACAGAGGAGAAAGCTGGGATTCCGAAAGATCAGGCACCTGGCCTTCCGGCACCCACGACCAGCATCCAGGTGTAACTCTGTCCGGTCCTTAGCCCGAGCCGGTGTGGCCCCTGCCCTGACAGAGCTGGGTCTGTTGCAGAATGCAATTCCTTTTGGACGCGCACGCGCGCACACACACACACACACACACACACACACCCTCTTGGAAGGAGTAGGAGGGGGCAAGAGCGCGCACACACACACACACACACACACACACACACACACACCTCTTGGAAGAAGTAGGAGGGGGCAAGAGTGACCCAGAGGAGAGGAGCTGGAAACACACTCACCTCATGGACTGTGTACACTGGGACACATACACACACAGGGATGTGTACCGACCATACACACCAAGAGCATGTGCACATGTCAGAGACATACACACACTCACACATCAAACAAATCTACAAAGAAAACACACACACACACACACACACACACACACGACTCCCTCCAGCACACAAGGTCCGCACACCCAGACCAGACACATGCACACGGCCTGCACCTGTCTTCGGGGCTGGTGAGTCTCAGGGTTCCATGTCCCCTACCCCCACTGCATCTGTCACTGTCAGAGGCATACAGAGGAGAACCCTCACGAGTCCAGAGGCTTGCAGTGACCCAGTTTTCAGAGGTACCTTCTTCTCTGCCCCTCAGTAGATGAGTCAGGCAGGTACAAGTGTGCTGTAGCTCAAGCAGCATCCAGCAGTGTTCTCTGTGGGCTTTCCCAAGTTAGACCCCAACCCAGTCCCACCGCCAGCAAGTCGATTCTGACTCGCAGTGACCCTGTGCAGGGTTGCTGCGACTAATAATCCTTATGGGAGTCAAAGGCCTCGTTTTTCTCCCGCAGAGCAGCTGGTGGGTTTGAACCACCCACCTGATAGTTAGCAGACCAGCACCTGACCCACAGCGCCATCCTTTCCCATGTAAAGAGTAAGGGAAAACTTTCTCAAGGATGAAACGTGCAAGTCATTATATTTATGCAGTTTCCCCAGTTCTTTGTCCCATAAAAATGCATTTGCTCTGATAGGAGAAATTGGGGTTGGAGATAGACCTGGCATTGCTCCCTGCCTCCTCCATCTGGGGCAATGAACCCAGTGGCAGCCCCTATTGACCCGTGGGTCTTTGTGTAGACAGGTCCCAGGGCTTAGATTTAGAGCTTTGCTGACCACATGTTGAATTAATTGATGAAGGTCTTTTGGAAAAGGGCCGAGAATCCTGCTCCCAGAGCTCACAGCAGGGTCCTCGGTGCTCTCCCAGCTCAGGCCTCTGGGAATGGGGAGCAGGCACCGGTTTAACCAGCCCAGGGATGCCCACTCAGAAGGTCAGACTTTATTACGAACAATAAGACCTATCGCACGCATGGCCTTCTTTCTTTGCTTCTGGCAACACCCCTACAATGTGCTACCATTATTATTTTAACAACTCCACCCTGTGCTTGAGAGGACACCCACAGAGGCACTGCGAGAACTGCTAATCTAGTCCTGGTAAAATAGTGGTCATGCGTTGGGCTGCTAACCCCAGAGTCAGCAGTTCAAAGCCACCAGCTGCTCCCCAGGAGAGAGATGAGACTTCTTACTCATGTAAAGAGTTACAGTCTTGGAAACCTACAGGGGCAGCTCTACACTGCCCTACAGGGTTGCTCTGAGTCAGAATTGACTCCCTGGCAGCGAGTTTGGTTTTAAAAAATCTAGTCCACCGTCCCACCACACTTCAGTTTACAAATTCAGACAGTGAAGTTCAAGTCCAATTGGCTGTTCAAGGTCACAGCCTTTGAGTGGCAGGGATGGACTCTTAAGGCTTCCTGGTTCCATGTTCCTGGTTCATGCTGCTCTCCAGGGTGCATGGTCCATGAGGTGAGTGTGTTTCCAGCTCCTGTCCTCTGGGTTGCCCTGTCCCCACCACTTTCTGCCCCAGTTCTCCCACCTCCTTCCAAGAGGAAGCCTGTAGTTTTTCTGTTTTCTCGCAGGCAGTCTTAGGGCCTGGCCGGGTTCTGCCCTGCTGCTGGTGCTGTGTGATAGAGGGCAAGGTGCCTGATCTTTCCAAGCCCCAGGTTCTTCCTCTGTCAACCACGGGTCCCCGTCTCCACCTGCATGGGGCTTCCATGAGGCCTGGCAGAGGTGCGCTTTGCTTTACAAACGATGAGGTGCTTGCTGGGAGTCCACACGGAACAGAACGGGATTGGAAGGCACAGAGCAGTATCCCCCAGTCCGCTGCATTTTGTCTGGCCTCAGTGCTCAAGCTTGGGGAGAAGCAGGGCACCAGGGGCACCTTCGAGGGGACTGGACTTGCCACCTCTTCACATCGATTTCAGGGTGCTTAGTAAGCATCCTTCACAAAACCTAAAGGGAGGATGGTCTCTCTTTCACTTAACAACTTAAAACAGAAACAAACAACCCCCAAACCCCGTCTCCATTAAGTCACCTCTGACTCATGGTGGCCCTACATGTTCAGAGCAGAGCTGCCCCGTTGGTTTCCACAGCGGTGACCTTTCAGAAGCAGATCTCCAGATTCCAGAACATTTCTTCCTGGGGTTGAAGAGCCAACATATAAGGTCGTCTCGTGTTTGAACTGAGATCCAGGGAGACCTTGAGCAGCAACCTGGTTTGGAGACGGGGCACCACAGGGGACCCACAGCCCAGAGAAACCAGCAGGGGACCCAGTGGATCAGCCGTGGGCAGCCTGAGATTCAGCTCTGACTGGGGAGTAAGGGCTCTTCTGATGAGGTTGTGTGATGCTGAGAGGCTGGGGCCAGAGCTTGGATCAGAAGGGCTGAGTGTCTCTTGCCAAAATGGAGGACCCTCTGGGAGGGAGGGAGCAGGTTTGGCAGGGCAGTGGTAAGACGAAGCCAGGAGCCTTTCTCTTCAGAAACGGAGACGTCTCTCTGTGCGATGCTTCTGGCTGCAGTTTGCCTGGGAATCCTGCTGTGTGAGTCCGGGCTGACTATAGAAACAAATCCAAAGATACTCATAAGTATGTAAGAAAGAGATTTCTATCAAAGAGTAATTGTATATTAAAAAAAACATCCCAGCCCAGTCCAGATCAAGTACACAAGCACTAGTCCATAAATTCTTCTTTAGACTCATGCAGCCATGCAATGATGCTGAATGCAGGAAGATCACAGGCCAGTGAGTGGGAAGTCTTGTGGATCCAGTGGTGGTGGAAGCATCTCAGCGCTGGCGTGGGTCTCCACGTGGCTCCTCCAGCTCCAGGGCTCTGACACCATAAGCATGGCTCCATCTGGCTTGTCAATAGGAATGTGTAGCAGAGACAGAGTGTGTCCCACCTCCATGGAGGAAGACAGGAGTTCCCAGAATCCTCAGGAGGAGGCCATTCCCACACAGAGGTTTCATTGGCTATGACCTGATTGACAAGGTAGATTCCACCCCTTCACTCAAGTTGACAGGAGATTAGGTAACTGCCACGCCTGCACTTGTGCTTCCTGGGTTGCTGGGTACTTTCCTGCAGGCGGAGAGTGGAGGACTCTTCATCGTGGTGGCTTGGTGACTGGTCTCATGATGTGTGAAGGTGAGACACGCTGGAGATGAATTTAATGCGGTGGCACGAACAAGTCCAAATGAATGACACACCAGAAACCAAACTCACTGCCATCGAGTCCATTCAAGGCTCTAAAAATATTCAATGATTATCTTTTTAAGCTTTGTATTGTGAATTAGATGGGAGTTTATATAGCGTATCATTATTTTTATGTTCAACAATTTATACAACTTATCAATTCTTTCCATTAAACAAAACAAAACAAATCTTCCTGAAAGCAAAACAAGACATCTTGCCATTGATTTGATTCCAACTCAGCCACCGTACAGAAGAACTTCCCCTGTGGGTTTCCAACACTGTGACTGTCATATATAGACTTTCTCCCATGGAATAGCTTATCGCTTCAAATTGCTGACCTCGCGATTAGCAGCGCGAGGTGTGACCACTGGGTCACGCAGGCACTCAGCGCCATGCCCTCCACATCTGTTCATGTCAGGGGGTGCTTCACAGGTGCATCCTGATTCTTTAGCCCCCTCATCGGGTTCTGGTGTGTGCATACTCACAGTTGAGTTGATGCAGACCCATACCCACCCTACAGGACAGGGCAAAGTGCACCTGTGGGACAGTTTCTGAGATTGCAGTGCTTTATGGGAGTAGCAAGTCTTTTGTTTCTCCCATAGAGTGGCTGGTAGTTTTGAACTGCTGACCTTGCAGTTAGCAGCCCAACTCGTAAGCACGGCACCCCCAGAGCCCTTGTGTGTGCACATCCCAGAGTTCCTATGCACATCCTCCCACCAGTGAGCATTGCTGACCTGAGCGGTGCGACAGTGCCCAGGGATGTGCATAGATCTGTTCTTACTTTGTGCCGTATTTCTGTAGCATGATTGCTGCATCTCAGGATGTACCTGTTTCCAGTGGTTTGAGGAAGTTCCATGCCACTTCGCATAGTGGCACTACTGATTTGCAGTCCTTCCAGCAGGGTTCGGGGGTTCTAGTCTCACCACCCTCCATCCAGAATTTGTTGTTTTCTACATTTTTGAACGTTGCTATCAATTCTGGGGTGATGTGGCTTATCATTCTCGTTTTGACTTGCGTCATTTGGATGACTAGTAAGCGTGACTGTGTGTTGATCTTCATATGTTGATTGGCAGTCTGAATGTCGTCTTTGATAAACTGTTCATGTCCTCTGCCCACATTTTAATTGGGTTATTTGCCCTTTTCTTGTTGAGCTGGTGAAGTTTTCTATAGATTTTCGAGATTAGATAGTTTGTCTGATATGTCATTGCCAAATCTTTGTTTTCCTCAATCTGTCTATGGGTTTTCTTTCTACTCTTCCCCCCCCCCTCGTTTATTTTACTTTGTCACACCACCGATTGACAGCACAAGCTGTTGCTGCCTCGCTCACAGTGACGTTTCTATTCGGCTCTCCTTGGCGGTTCAGTGGGTCACTGGCAAAAAGCCCAGTGAGTGATTGTGAAAGGGGAGCTTTTTTACTGTTTCGGTGAACTGTATTGATGCAAGTGTCTCGTCTGTAGATAGGAGGGCCCAGCCATCTATTTCGTCTTTTGCTGTGGGTGTGCTTTTACTTATGTTTGATAATGTTTTTATGCCTTGTGTTAGGGCCCCTCAGTTTGTACCTACTTTTCCATCCTCGCTCTTTATAGCTCTGTAGTTTATATTCGGGTCATTCATTCATTTTGAGTTCATTTTTTAAATATGAAATGAAGTACAGGTCCTGATTCATTCTCCTGCAAATGGAGATCCAGTTTTGCCAGCACCGTCTGGTGAAGAGAACAGCTTTTCCTCTTTCGTGTTTTTTAGCCCTGTGTCAACAGTTAGCTGTCTGTAGGTGGATGAAATTATTTCTGGGTCCTACTCTGCTCCACTGGTCTGTGCTTTAACTGCTGTGGCTGTGTGGCCGGCTTTGAGGTCAGGAAGTGAGAGGCCTCCTTTTTTCTTTACTAGCGCTTTGCTTAGGTTTTTCCTTTCCATATGAAATTGATGATCAGGTTTTTTTCATTTCTTTACAGGATGGGGCTGGGATCCAGATTGGAATTGCATTATATTTATGGAACACTTCGGGTACTAGTGACGTTTTTACAATGTTAAGTCTTTCTATGAACATTGTGTCTTCTTACATTTATGTAGGTCTCTTTTGCTTTCTTGTAGTAATATTTTATAATTTTCTTTGTAGAACTCTTTTATTTCTCTGGTTAGGCTTCATCCTAACTATTTTATCTTTTGGATAGGTATTGTAAATCATATTGGTTTTTTAAAATTTCCTTTTAATTGGAAAAAGTAATTTCCAATTATTTTCGTATATTGATATTGTACACTGTGTCATTGCTGAATCTCTCAATTGTTTCTAATAATGTTCTTGTCCAGTTTGGGGGTTTCCCGTTCTACATATAGAATCATAGCCTCTGCAAAAAGAAAGTTTTACTTCTTCTTTGCCCTTTTGGATGCTTCTGATTGCCTTTTGCTGTCTAAAAGCTCTTGCTCAGCCTTGCCTCACGATGTTGAATGACAGCGATGGTCAAGGCCTTGCCTTGTTCCCATTCACAAGAGGAGTATTTTCAATTGTTACCCCTTTAGCAAGGGATTGCCACTGGTCTTTACTTTGTTGAGGAATATATCTATTCTATACTGTTCGTCAAAAATAAATATTGTATTTTGTCAAATGTGTTTTCTCCATTAATTTATATGCTATAAATAAAGTGTTTTATTCCTGTGGTGGATCACATGGGTTGTTTTTCTAATATTAAGCCATCTTTGCATTCCTGGATGATATTCTGTGATGATTTTCTTTTGGCATCTGTTCTGTTTGGGTTCATCTAGTTCTGTTTTGGATCTATTCCATTTGGGATCCTCTAAGCTTTTTGTGTGATTGTTTTCTCCTCTTTACTGTCCTTAGGGAGGTTTTCTTCCAGTCGGTCTTGGGAAGTTCTCTCTGCTCCCCCCCTTCATGTTCTGGAATTCTTATCACATGTATTTTGTTCCTCTTGTCAGGGTCCTACGTAGTTCTGAGGCTTTCTTTGAACTTTCAAAATCCTTTTATGATTGTTCTCATAGTTTGGAATTGAGAGAATTGTCTTCAAGCGGACTAATTTAATCTTTGATTTCTTCAATTCTGCTTTCAATGTAGTTACCTATATCTAATATCTTAATGCATCTTCTGATTTTCTGTTTGTTGTGTGTTTTATTTATTTTTCATTTCTTTTGTCATATTGATCTCATGTTTTCCTGAGTTCTTCATTTCTTTCTATCCTTTTTCTGTTTTCTCTCAAATTTCATGCCCACCTAGCAATTGAATGTAGCTAAGAATCATTCTTTAGAATTCTTTTATGGTCATCCCAATTCCTTATCGTCATCAGGAAGTGCTTCTGGCTCTGTATATTGGGCGTCTGTATATTGGGCGCCTGTATATTGGGCGCCTGTATATTGGGCGCCTGTATATTGGGCGCCTGTATATTGGGCGCCTGTATATTGGGCGCCTGTATATTGGGCGCCTGTCTGGTGTCTTCAGATGAGCTGCAGTTGTTTATTGCAGTTATTTTACTGTGTTTCTTTTTCGGTCGGATGGCCCTGGAGTAGGTGGTGGTCCTTGTTTCTTAGATGCAGCTGTTGGTAGCTAGGTCACGTAGGGACGATTCACTTTAGCACAGTTCTGCAGGTTTCGAAAAGAGAAACACACATAATTGTCAAAGTCTCGTTTCTGTTCTGGTGGCCCCAGGCTGTTGGTGATAGCCATGTTGAGAGTAGGCTTGAGTAGGCCTCTCTATCAACCCATCCCAATGGTCCGGTGAAATAAAAAGAAAAAAGAAAGAAAAATATCTCAGGAGAACTCTGGGAGCCTCAGTCCACTGGCAAATGTGTGGACCTAGGACCACTCGGAGGGTTTGGAAGCCCCGAGGGACTAGGGATGGTTCCGTGCCCACACGAACAGCATCCTGGGTGGTGTGCCGTACCAGCTCCTGTGCTCCTCCTCCTGCCCCCACACAGCTCCAGGCATGTGGAGAATGCCCAGGGGCTTGTTCTCTGTGTATATGGGGTCAGCTCACTTAGCTTTTTTCCTTTTCTTCAGTGATCCTGGGATCCTAGTTTTTCCATCATAATGATTTTCTTCCATTCTTGTTGCAAAGAGTTTCTGTTGTGCAGCTGTTTAGGCAGTTATCTTAAAATAGAAGCCTAAGTGAACACGAAGTGTTGAAGGAATCAGGTAGCAGACACCAAAGAACAAAAACCATCATTGTGTGATCACCTTCCCCACATAAACGCTGAAGATGAATGTGTGCATAAGTAAGTGTGGTGAAGAAGGCTGATGGTGCTCGGCTATTGAGAGATATAGTGTCTGGGGACTTAAAGGCTTGAAAGTAAACAAGCAGCCATCTAGCCCAGAAGCAAAAAAGTGTACATGGAAGCAGCACACCAACATATGTGATCATGAAGGGCCAATGGAGCCAGGTTTCCAGCAACAAAGGCAGGGGGAAAAAATCATATCATCGTGAATGAGGGGAGTGCATGATGGAGACCCAATGTCCATCTGTCGACAACTGGACATCCCTTGCAGAGGGGTAGTGGGGAGGAGATGAGTCACTCAGGGTTCAGTGTAGCAATAATGAAACTCACACCCTTCCTCTAGTTCTTAAATATCTCCTCCCCTCCAACTATCATGATCCCAATTCTCCCTTGCAAACCTGGTTAAATCAGAGGATGCACAGTGGTACAGATAGGATCTGGAAACACAGGGAATCTAGGACAGATGGACCTCTCAGGACCAGCGGTGAGAGTGGCAATTCTGGGAGGGAATGGGGGCTAGAAAAGGGGGAACCTATCTCGGGGATCTACATATAGCCTCCTCTCTGGGATGGGCAACAGGAAAGTGGGTGAAGGGAGATGCTGGGAAGTGTAAGATAAGATAAAATAATAATTTATAAATTATTAAGAGTTCATGAGGGAAGGGGGCAGCGGGGAGAGAGGGGGAGGGAGAAAAAGGAAAATGAGCTGATTCCAGGACCCAAGTGAAAGGCGAATTTTAAGAATGATGAGGGCAACGAATGTATAAGGGTGCTTTACTCGAGGTATGTATGGATTGTGATAAGAGTTGTATGAGCCCCAATAACATGATTTATAAAAAAATAGAAGTCACCTTTAAAATTATTTAAACAATTCTTGTTGAGCGTCTTAATATATGCCAAATGAGCCCCGGTAGCATGACATAATGGTTCAAAGCTTGGCTGCTCATCTAAAGGTCAGTCGTTTGAAACTACCAGACACTGTGCAGGAGAACACTGCTCCCTTGACCTCCCTTGACAATTATGACCTTGGAAACCTTGTGGTGGGTCAGTTTTACCCTGTCACATGGGGTTGCTATGCGTCAGACTCAAATCAGTAGCAACACAACATCAGTATGGGCCAAGCTCTATTCCAGGCTCTGGGATGATTCAGTGTGAATGAAACAGATGAAAACCTCTGCCCCCGTGGACATGCTTGTCTAGTGGAGTAAATGGATAGCAATAAAGCATACTAAGCAAGATCTGAATTGCAGTAATTCATGATCCTTACAGTGCACTTGAAGGCTTGAGTAACTGGAAACTGCCCAGTTCTCTCTGTCAGTGCCCCTTGCACGTTCTGGGATCCCCGCACCCTCGTCCCTGTCAGCAGTGACCACACAGGGTTCCCATCAGCCTTCCACAGCCTGTAAGTGTCGAGGTCAAAACCTCAGTAAGTGGTCAATAAATGGCAGTTAAATGGAAAACAGAATCCCTGGGGGTCACAAATGATGACGTGCTCGGCTACTAATGGAAAGGTTATCATTTCCAACTCACCCAGAAGTGCCTCAGAAGAATGGACTGGCGGTCTTCTGAAAGGTTCCACAAAACACAACATCCCTATGAGGAACCCTATTCCACACACCTGGGGTCGTCGTAAGTCAGAGGTCACTCAATGACAACTGTGTGTTGTTTTTGTTTTTTTCAATCTGTGATGTTAAGTGAAAGAAAGACGAATGGGTGAGTCTTGTTGCTTGCTGCCTTCACGATGGCTAGCAGTGGTTGATGTCTCAGCAGTCTCCATGTCTACCCTGTCAAGGTGTTATCGTGGCTTATCACACACAGGGCAAACTTACTTCTATGCTGGGCGCTCAGGGAGCTTTTGCCTGTACTCCTTGACAGCTCCAAGATCTCTTAGGATCAAGCCAGCCTGAGTCTCATCCTCCTGCTAGGGTCCGTGTGCTTACCTTCTAGATGTTTAAAACAGATCTATAACTTCTGTCCATAGTTATGCTCGTCTACTAGGATCACACTTTTCTAAAATCTGTGCAAATGAGTTTTTTGTTTGTTGTGTTTTCAAAAGTTACATTGAGCCGAAAACAGAGAGAACTTAACCCTTTGAAGATAACCACTAGGTAGATGCAGCTCAAGACACACAGGATTTCCTTTTCCTACAACTCCCCCCCCCCCCCTTGAGTCACCGCAATTCGTCTGTGTTATCGCGTTATCTAGCCTTTCATGAAGGTCAGTCCTCCCACTGACATTGATTATGCACTTCCCTTTGAGAAAGCTCTGGAGGCAAGAGCTCACTGGGACTTGATCATGGGTGGAGATAGGGCTGACTGCAGAGCACCACAGCATCCTAGGCCTTGCTGCCTGCTGATATCGCACCTAGTGGTGAGGATGACTTCATATCCGTATACTGGGATGACCTTCTCGTGAGAGTGTCACATCCCACAGTTATGCAGTGGCCCTGCTCTTTGAGCACAGCAATTTTTCACGGCCCAAATTTGAGGTGGGCAAGATAGCACCAGGCACTGCGCCAGGTCGTGAAACGTTGGTTTTGGGACAGCGAGGAAATTAGCCAGGTAGACACATTTTCTGGATGAGTCTTCATGGAATGTTTTAAGCCAAAGGCCATTTTGAATATGTCACCAATGTCTTATGTGGAAATCTAGAACAATCTTTATGTGTTCTGAAAACCACAAGCCTTGCTTAAAATAAAACAAGGATCATGTTTTACAACTACTTGGATTTTCAAACCTGTTTACCGATATCTTCTTCAGGATGATCTTTGATGGCTAAGAGAGGGAGCAGCAGGAAGGACCCGTATGCCTGCACAACAGAGGAGGAAGTGTTTGCTTTGCTGGCACCTCCACACTGGGGCTGGCAAGCTTCTTCTGTAAAGGGCCAGAGTGTAAATATTTTAGGCTGTTCAGTTCATGAGATGAAGGTCACAACTCCTCAACTCAGCTGTCGTCACTCAAAAGCAGCCAGAGATAATACATCAACAAATTAGCCTGGCTGTGTTTCAACAACACGATATCTATGTAAACAGACAGGATGAGTCCCGGGCTTCTGGATCCCTCTTCTAGTTGATGGCCAAACCAGAGCTCATTCTCAGGCCATGTGAGTTGTTCTTAGGTGCCACAAAGTCTCTTCCGACACATCGAGACCGCGTGTACAACAGAACAAAGCGCTGCCTGATCCTTCACCACCCTCACCGTTGTTGCTGTGTTTGGACCCGTTGGTGCAGCCACCGTGTCAGTCCGTCTTGCTGGCAAGGGTCTTCCTATTTTTCACTGACTTCCTACCAAGCCTGATGACATTCTCTCAGCACTGTCCCCTCCCGTTGAAAGCATGCATGTCGAAGATGAGGTCTTGACATGCTCAATGCAGAGGAGCGTTCTGGCTGCCCTTCCTCCAAGACAGATTTTACTTTTCACTCTTCTGGCAGGCCGTGGTCCTTTTAATATTGTGCATCAGCATCAGAATGCAGATGCATTCATTCTTCCTCGGTCTTTATTCACTGTCCATTTTGTTACGCATATGAAGCCCTCAAAGTGACCTCCTTGTCTTTTAACTCTTTAATGATGTCTTCTGCAGCACATTTGCCCAAGGTAATGCGTATTTTGGCTTTCTGACTTCTAATCTTTGACTGCTTCCATCTTTTCTGCGTATGTCATGATGTTACTTATCGGTCCGGTTGTGAGGATTTTCCTTTCTCTTTGCTGAGCTGTAATCTTTGCTGAAGGCTGTAGGCTTTAATCTTCATCACTGAGTGCTTCATGTTCTCTTCCCTTTCAGCAAGCGAGATCGTATCACCAGCATACTGCAGGTTGCTGATGCGTCTTCCTCCAAAGTTTATGCCGTGTTCTTCCTCAGAGAGTTCAGCTCCTCAGATTATTTGTTTAGCAAACAGATTGAATAAACATGGTGAAGGAATCCAACCCTGGCGCATCTCTCCCCTGCTTTTACATCATGCAGTGTCTCCTGTTCTGCCTCTTGGTCTGTGTATGGATTCTTCATGAACAAGCACAATGAAGTGTTCTAGAATTCTCATTCTTCACAAAACTGTTCACAATTTGTTACATACAATATTAGAATGTTTTGAATGGTTAATAAAAACAGAGATAGCTGTGTGTTAGGCTGGGTTGTCTAGAGAAACAAAGCCAGTGATATTCATATAAGTATAAGAAAGAATTTTATATCAAGAAGTAACTTTATATTGAGAACACATCCCAGCCCAGTCCAACTCAAATCCGTGGGTCAGATGCTTAGTTGTGGTCCTCTTCTGACTTACATAGCTGAAAGTTAGGAAGATGGATCGAAATGCTGGGAAGCCACAGGCTTGCAGGTGATGAATCGAGCGGATCCAAGGTAGGTGGGAATGTGGCAGGGCACAGACCGCTGGGAGATTTGCTCCCATGGCCAGTGGCCCACATGGGACCGCCCCTACAGGCAGACACAGAGTCCCAGCAAGGATGAAGGTGAAGGGCAAGAGAGAGGAAGAAGTTCTCACCATCTCTTGTCCAAAAGCCCATACTCCTAAGGAGGTATCATCAAGTGTGTGGCCTGATTGATAGGTTAGACTGCACCCCTATCTGTCATACAAATTCAAGTTGACATAAAATCGAACTACCACATATGTGAATGTTTAGCCTTAAATATTGCCCTTATAAATGTGTTTCCTACTTTGAGAATAAATTCCATTTGGATGAAAAGCGGGTAAGCTACTTCAAGTCACCCTTCTAGTAGAGAACACCATACAATACTATGTGACTTAAAATACTGTATGAAACAGAAAGAGTCTTTTTAATGCATTATTAATGGAGGTAATTGGAGTTATCTGCCAATCTCTCTGCACTTGGAGGTCACAGTTTTACCAGACCGTGTGCTTGGAGGATAGGGTACAAAATGCACAGCTTACACAAGGTGTGTAAACCCGGGGCCCACAGAATGGTACCATCAATGAAAGGTAGGAACACACTACAAAAAACTTGAATTCAAAAAGCGTTGGACGCTAGAGCTACTGCTTTCTCCAGATACTGATATTCCTAGAAACCCCCCATTAGAGAATGTAGTTTAAGGCCATCCTGGGTTGCGAGTACCCCATTGTGGTTGTTCCGTGCCATCCCGTTGGTTCCAACTCACAGCAACTCTATGTACAAGAGAACCAGACTCTACCTGATCCCGCACCGGCCTCAAAGTGGTTGTTATAGTTGAGCTTACTGTTGCAGCCACTGTGCCAATCCATCTCCTTGAAGATCTTCCCTTTTTTTTTTTTTTTTTTACTACTCTTCTACTTTACCAAGCACGATGTTCTTGATCAGGGACTGGTGTCTCCTGATAACACGTCCAAAGTATGTGAGACAAAATCTTGTCATCCTCAGTTCTAAAGAGTGTCCCGGCTGTATGTCTCCCCAAAATAGACTCGTCTGTTGTATTGGCAGTCAGTGATACTTTCGATAATCTTTGAAAGCACCTGCTTCGAATGCATGAGTGCTTCTTGGATCTTCTTCATTCACTGTCCACCTTCACACGAGGGGACTTGATCCGGGCACTTCTTAGTCTTCGCAGGGACGCCCTAGCTCCTAGGCTCTGGAAACCAGGGGCACCCTTGCTCAGCCCTGACAACCAGTGCAGCTCTTCTCTAGACTCGCCAAGGGAATGCTAGTTTAGGAACTGACCATTCTAAACTCACAGCATGGAAGGAAATAGGCCACCCTGAGCAAGTCAGCAGAAAAAATAAATAATAGTACCAGACCTACTATTACATATATGTATAACTAGTTGCATTGAAATTATGTTAAATATGCTTAATTAAACAAAAGAGGTACCAGAAAGATGGCCAAGGAATAAAAGGCTATCAGAAATGACCATGAACATTAAAAATCAACAAATAGAACTTTAAGAAATTATATATATATGTAAATACACATGGTCATGAGTTGAATGGGAGATAAGATGCAACTAAATATCTAGGTTTACCTGCGGAAGTTATGCATAATATAACACATGGAGAAAAAGAAGTGGAAAATATATACAAGGGATTAGAAATCTGTTTTCTAGAATGGTACTTAAAAATGTAATGAACTCTTTGTACAAGAGAAAAAATTTTAACCGATGACATTTATCACAGAAAAAATACCGTGAACACAATGACTGGGCTTCAGAAACCTCATGGAAAAATGGAATTCCAAGCTAATGGAAGTTTTCAGGATCCTTCATCTATATCTATCTTGGGAGATTGGCTTAGTGAAGAGATCTGCATCACACAATGGTGTGCGATAGTTGCAAAGAATGGCGTGGAATGGGGTTGTTATTATTCGGTGTCGTTGAGCCCACAGTGACCCAATGCCCAACAGAAGGAAACCCTGCACAGTCCTGCGCCGTCCCACCACTGTCCCCACGCCCGAGTCCGTTGTGGCAGCCACCGGGTCAGTCCATCTCCTTGCGGGCCTTCCCCTGCTTCACTGTGTTTCTACTTTACAAGTGCTATCCTCCAGGCACTGGTTTCTCCTGACGACGTGTGCAAAGGACGTAAGGCGGAATCTTGCCATCCTTGCCTCTCAGGAGCACTCTGGCCAGGCTTCTTCCAAGACAGACAGGTTTGTCCTTTAGTCGGTGCATGGTGCTTCCCATGTTCTTCTCCAGCACCGCCATTCGAACGGATCGATTCCTCTTCGGTCGTCATTATTCAGTGTCTGTGTGCACTGATGTGAAAAAGCTCAAAGGTCGGTTGTGAAGTGCGAGGCAGGAAGCTGCAGGGTGTAGACGCCATGTGGTCCGAGTTGTGTAAGGACAAGGGTCGATATTCCACATTTGTTTACACACACAGTCCTTTTTGCTTCATATCCATTTTAAAAGCAAATGCAAATGTTATTTTAATACTCGAAATTAACTTAGCATTTTTGACAACTGGCTGGCTGCACTGTGCAGATATTTTTTCTGACGGGCTCTGCCTGGGTCACAGCTTCCTTCCCCACTGACACGGACTTTCCCTAATGTCTATCTGGAAGCCGCTTTTCAGAACTTGGCTGGTCGTAACTTGCAAAAGAACTTTGCTGCCATCTCAGATTCCTGTCCTCTATTTATGGTGGCCTAGCGGTTACACATTGGGCTGTTAACCGCAAGCTCAGCAGTTCCAAACCACCAAGCGAAGGGGTATAGTCTCAGAAACCCACAGGCTGCTATGAGTCAATGTTTCCCAGTATTCCTGAGAATATTGATGTTTAGTGATCAGGCTGCGAAATGTTGTATAGGGAATGCTGCCACGGTTTCAATGGGGCTGCTGGTGGCATAGTGTCCTGGGGGTTACACGCCAGGCTTTGAAACACGTGGTTGGCAGTTTGAAACCACCAACAGCTCCTTGGGGAAAA
Organism: Tenrec ecaudatus; assembly: GCF_050624435.1. Taxonomy (NCBI): domain Eukaryota; kingdom Metazoa; phylum Chordata; class Mammalia; order Afrosoricida; family Tenrecidae; genus Tenrec; species Tenrec ecaudatus. The sequence goes on along the minus strand of NC_134540.1, from coordinate 69,275,792 downwards.
GACTGGACTTTCTACTCCCCTAAACGGAAACCCCTGGGTGGGTACTCTGAGTCAGCGTTGACTTGGTGACAGTGAGTGTTGGAGTTTTGGGTGCCTGTGTGCTGGTGGCCTGCCACCACATGTTAAAGGTGGTGTGGGCTGGGGAAACGTGATCTGAAAGTAAAATCCTTGGGTGTGTTAAGATGTGCTGGATTTTTGAATTCCCTTGCTGAGAAGGTTGGAAATTGACTTCTTTCTAAAAATATACCACAAAGCTTTGTCTAGGGCCAGAGAGGTGGGCCAGTCTCTCCCCCTGCCCTTCTCACATCCTTTGGTCATTTATGTTTTCCACCTTCCAATGATTTCAAAACTCAAAACTAAAATCACTGCCATCCAGTCAATGCCGACTCATAGCGACCCAATAGAACAGGATCCTACCAACTGCCCCTGTGGATTTCCATGACTACACCTTTTTGCAGTAGAAAGACTTGTCGCTCGTACATGGAACGGCTGACCTTCAGATCGCAGCCCAGCGTGTGACCCCGATGCCACCAATGAGGCGAGAGAACAATAAACCTAGCCCTGGGCAGCCTTGGCCAGGCCATGCTGGCAGCCCTTCAGCGTGGCTGCAGTGGCCCATGGCTTCTCAGGGCCATTGAGTGTAGGAGGCTGTTGGAGATCGTTCAGCTCGGGGACATCATTACCTGATCAGGTTGGGTTAAAAGCCCAACATTACCCTCTGGGTAACAGGCAAGATTTGCTTTTTATTCATTTGTCTTTTATAACAGGGAGCCATGCTCACTTGCTCAACTGGTAGTGGAAGGCATCTGTCTACCTCTCCTTAAAGGTGCACACAATTCCCAACATTCATTTGAAGAGAAATTATTCAATTACTTGGATAGTTGGAATAAATAAATATTTTAAACCATTCCCCCAAAGACTTTATCTGCTGATAAATATTCCGTGTACTTATGAGGGAGAGGGTGTATTTCTGCTTTCACTTTTCTAGTCTGAGTTTTCATAGTCTGTAAAATCTCTGACTTGTACGTCCCTTGAAAGATAATGGCCCCAAGGCTGACCCAACACAACTCCACCACCCTGCTCACTGGCCAGTGGGTCCCCTGTTACCATGCAATCCTTCTCGCAGGGAGCTTGGAGAGGACAGGCGCGGGGAGTACCAGGTTCCTACATGGCTTACTCTGGGACCTCAGGCAAAGGACTCAGTGTTGCTGGAATTTCAGTTCTTTTTCTAGCTTCCGAGGCTTGCTAACACCTCCCTCGAAAGAACACTATATGGGTGCACCATGGTAACCCATGTGAACATGTGTAGCAGGGTGACCAGACCTAGAGCGATTACGCTGCACATCCTCATGCCCTTTCTTCGCCCCAATACACATGGCCATGCCAACCCAATAATAACCAGAATCTCCACACTGCGTCTATCTCCGCAGTCAAGAGAAAGTTGGTGGAACTGCAGACTGTCAAAATTCTCACAGGCGTCCCATCAACGTCTTCATGACGGATTGGCCATGATGGGAGACACTGGGTGGTGCAAATGATCGATATACTCGGCTGCTACCTCAGGTTGGAGGTTTGACTCCACCCACAGGTGTCTCAGGAGAAAGACCTGACAGTCTCTTTCCCTAAAACCAGCCACTGAAAATCCTTCGGAGCACGGCTCCATTCCGACAAACACCGGGGTCAGGAGTCGGGACCAACCCAACGACCACAGGTTCGCTTTGGGTATTTGCCTTGATAAAAAGTTACTTGCTCATGCCGACTCTAGTTTGTGCCAGCCGGAGACCCGTATACTTTCTCAGTACCTGGGCTGGTGATTATGCGAGGATGCGCGCGCTATCCCTGCAGGACAGGGAGGAGGAGCAGCGAGTGCATCTGATCATGAGTTCCTTATGTGGTTGCTTGTGAGGAGGAAATAGCAGTTTCAAATTATAATTGAACTTGAAGGAAGTTTTCAGTGTCTGTGGGGAAATGGTGACAGGAGGCGCCATTCAAAACTTATGCATAATGCATGAGCAAGAAGAAATGTACCGTCACGAGGCTGGACCTGTCTTGTCTAAAGAGAATTGCAGGGAAAAACTCAAGATGCCAGCCCGGTAGCTCTCCTTCAGCAAATGAGCTGAATACCACAGCTAAATTTAGAATACCTTCTGCACGAGCGTTTCTGCAGTGGGGTTTGTCTTACATTGCAGAGGTCGTCTCTCTGATGATCAGAACGAACATCTGGGGACATTTTAATTGCTATTTTGCACTCAGTTCTATAGAATCTGTAAGCACTCTGTGTTTAATGCATGACTACACAGATTGCCTCATGGATATATATTGGGCCTGATGATGTCATGCAGACAGTGCCTCATCCGTGTACCACAAGTTTCTGACTGTAGGATTGGAAATTCGAGGGCCCAGGATGAAATTTCGATTGACAATCGCATCTGTTTGTTTGCTGTTTGAAAAGCGCTTTGTTGAACGATAGTATGCATGCCACGAGGGCTGCTTGTTTCAACTGTACAATTCAGTGGATTTTAGCATATCCATCGGGTCATGCACCTATGACCACCGTCTCACTTGAGAGTACACCGTACTCCGTACACCGCCCGCCGGGTTGCTTCGACTCTGGGGCTGTTGAGAATAATGCCGCCAGGAGCAGTCGCGTGCCAGTCTCTGTCTACATGTCGGTTTTCACTCCTCTTCCTGGAGGCGCAACTGCTGACTCAACTTGATGTTTCATGTTTTGAGGAATGGACAAACTAGTCTGCAAAGTGGCTGCTCCCTCTTCCATCCCTGCAAGGAGAGTGGAAGAATTCCCCTTTCTCCACATAGCAACACAACCCATTGTTTGTCTTTCTGATTAGCACGGTGCTGGTGGGTGTGCAGTGGTATCTCATTGTCATTTCCACAAGGACTCATGAAGAGGGGAGGGGGCTGGTTCAGTGGAAGAATTCTTGCCTTTCATGCAGGGGAGGGTTTAAGCCCTGACCAGAGCACCACCTGTGCAGCCACTACCCCGCTGTCAGGTGGCTCGCAGGCCGCTGATAGGGAATGAGCGTCAGCAGAGCTTCCAGACTAAGATGGGCTCGAAAGAAGGGACACATGGTCTATTTCCAAAATTCAGCCAGTGAAAAACCCACATAGCACAGAAGTGTAATCTTCGTGTAATCTGTGAGTTGGGACGAACTTCATTGCAGCTAACAACTAATAAATAATAACAATAATGAACAGTTTTTATGTGGTTACTGGTCATTTCTAGAACTTCTTTAGAGAAATAGTTATTCTATATTTTTACACATTTCAAAATAATGCATCTTTTTATTACTGAGTTATAAGCGATGTTTATATATTCTTGGTACCAGCCCTTAGTTAATATTTTCTCCATTTTGTTCAGTGTTCTTGGTGATACGTGTTGAAACACAAAAGTTTTCTATTTTCGTGAACTCCAGAGTATCTGTTGTTTGTTTTTTTCACTTACTGCTTCTGAGTTTCCAAGAAATCATTGCATCATCTATAGTCATGAAGTTGTATACTTTCTCTCAAGAGTATTAGGATTGTACCACCTGATTTGGATAAATGAGCCCTTTTGAGTTAATTTTGTGTATGGGGTGAGGAAGGGCTCCGACTTCGTCACATTCCTTTGCATGTGCACATGCAGCCAGCCGACACCATTGGCTGTAAAGGGGTTCCTTTCCCAAGTGACTTGCCTTGGTACCCTTGTCACAAACCTGTTAACCATACATGTAGGAGTTTATTTCTGTACTGTCAATGTGTCTGTCGTTTTGTCAGTGCCATGCTGTCTTGATTACTGTAGCTATGTAGTATGCTTTGAAATTAGGAAGTGCGTGTGCTACAATTTTTTTCTGTTCAACATTGTTTTTGCCGTTCTGGGTCCCTTGCATTTTCAGTTGAATGTTACGATTTTAGATGGTCGTGACTTTGTACCTTTCATGAGCACACTTGCAGCAAAGTTAAATGAACATATACAAATATTCTCTGTCAGGTCTATATTTATTCTTGGGCATACTCCCACTCTTTCTCAAACACCTGTTCAGCCTGCGTATGGATTCAAGCATCTGCTCATAGGGCATCACTATTTCAGGATTGTGTGCAGAACAGTATTCAACTCTATTCCCGCTAACCCTTCATACCTTCCCCTCCCTCCATCATTTTTTACCACGCTCTCTGTATTGTATATTGCTTCCCCTTCCCCCGAGTGCACGCGTGTCTGTCCTCTAGCCGTGACTTCCTCTCCCTCCCTTGCCCGCCCACCCCGTGACCATCCACAAATGTTTCTTTTAGTGTGAAAGCTTCTCCACTCCGTATCATGTTGGTCTCCCAGAATATTGGCTGTTTTTTGATTGATGCAGTTCACTCAGCCTAATGTCCTCCAGATTCCTCCGGGTTAGGAGGGGTTTTGCAGCTTCGTTGTTATTCCTTCACGCGGAAGCCTCCCACTGCGTATGCGCCAGTGTTTATTTACCCATTCCTCCACGGCTGGGGCCCTGGGCTATTTCCATCTCTGTGCCGTGGTTGCAATGAACATGAAGGTACTCTGTTTCTCTAGGCCGTCCGCCAAGCATTTGAACTGCTGGCAAATGGTATTGCTGTTTCCAGTTGTTAGAGGAAGCACGTCCACAGTGGTCGCACCACGTTACCGTCCCACCAGCAGCGTCGGAGAAGGTTCCAGTCTCTGCATTCTCACCAGCATTTGTTACCTTTTTTTTGTTCTTTTTTCACTTTTCAATTAGTGCTGGAGTTAAATGAGATCGCATTGCTGTTTTGGTTTGCATCTCTCAGATACATAATGGTTGGAGAGCTTTTCTTCATATTTTGTTGACCATTTGAATGTCTTCTGTGGTGTCTCATGTTCTCTGTTCAGTTTTTAAATTTAATTGTTTTATCTTTTTCTTGTTGAGGTATTGATGTTTTGTTTTGTTTTTTTTTAATAAGTTTTAGAGATTAGTCCCTGGTCCTCTATATCATTGCCATTTCCCCTCTCTCCAGTCTGTGGGTTCTCTTTTGATTCTCTTTGTGAGACCTTTTGATGCAATGTGTCTACGTTTTAGGAGGTCCCAGTCAACTAATTTATTATCTGCTGTTTCAGTGTTTTCCATTATGTTTGCTAGTGTGTTTTGATCACGCACTAGGGCCCTACATTTATTCCTATTGCTTTTGTTGATGATCTTTATAGGTTCTCGGTTTTACATGCAGGTCTTGGATTAATCTTGAGTTTGTTTTTGTAAATGGCGTGTGATATGGGCCTTGTTTCAACTGCAGATGGGTAGTCAATTTTGCTAGCTCCATTGATTAAAGAGACATCCATCTTTCCCTCGTTAATGTGTTTTGGCCCTTGGTGACGACAGATGAGCTATCTGTAGGTGGCTGCATTTATTTCTGGGTTCTCAATTCTGTCCCAGTGGTCCGTGTGTCTATTAGTGGACTGATACCAGCTTGTTTTGACTACGGTGGCTTTGCAGTAGGTTTTCAGATTGGGAAGTGAGAGGCCTCCTACTTTGTGGTGGTTCTTTAGTAGTACTTGCTTATCTGGGCTCTCTTTCCTCTCCATACGAAGTTTGTGACTGATTTTTCCATCTCTTTAAAGAATGATGTAATCTGGATGAAAATTGCGTCAGATCTGTAAGTAGCTTTGATGTGTTAGGTTTTCATTCTCATTTAGTTCAAGGAATTTTTGTGTTTCGTTTTTATTTCGTTTGTTGCCCAGTAATTAATTTTTTCTTTTGAAAGAGTGTTCCTGGAGGCTGTCAGGCATGCACTTTGTTCTTCTTCTATTATTAGTGAAAACAGACACAGGAGAACATACATCAATTCAACCATTTCTATGCATATAATTCAGTTACATTGATTTCATTCTTCAAGCTGTGCCAACATTATCAGTGTCATTTTCCAGATTATTCCGCCACCTTTAGCATAAATTCATTGCCCCTTAAGTTTTCTCATCTACCCTCTCAGGTTGCTCCTGTCAATTGTATCATATACGGATAATTATTTTAAAAGCATAATGCTCAAGGCAGGCATTCTTTGCGAATTGAGCGGAAGTATGGTTTAAAGATCAGTTCAGGGGAGTTGTGGTTTAAAGTTGACTTTCAAGGCAGTAGATTTGGAGATCAGTGCTTTCCAAAAGCCTAAAATGTCCAGGAATGCTAGTGGGCACCATACAATTCTTCTGAATTTTGGTAAAGGTGGCAGTTGTGCGTGGAAAGAATTAAACACATATGCCGTTTCTGCTCCCGTACCTGACTCTCCTTCTTTCTCAGCTGCTCCAGACAAATAGAGACCAATTCTAATAGCCTCGCTCCCCACTTAAAGTCTGTTCTGTCTCATAAATTATATATCTATTCCAGATCTTCTATGGTTGCTGTTTGCGTGATATAGTTTCCCATCTTTTGGATTTCACGACATTTGTATCTTTGACTAACAAGAGCTCTCTTATAGATAGCATATATTTCCATATTGGGCTGTTACCCTTAGGTTAGCAGTTGGAACTCAGCAGCTGCTCCTTGGGAGAAGGAGGAAACTGAGTGCTCACGTATTAACTGACAGTCTTGGGGACCCTGACGGTCAGTCAGGTCTTCTCTGTCCTCTAAGGTGCCCCTAAGTTGGAATCAGTGTAACAGCAAGGGGTTTAAAACATGATTTTTAGTGGTAATCCATTTGCATGTTAAAATGTTATCGATGTGTTAGACTTATACCTGCCATTTTGCTTTCTATTTTTATATGTCTCATGTCTTTTGGGTTTCTCCATTCCTTCTTACTGCCTTCTTTCATATCAGGGAAATATTTTCTAGTGTAGCGTTTTAATTCCTTTAACGGTTTTTAAGCGATATTTGTGTGTTATTGTCTTAGCAGTTACTCTAGGGCAGTGGTTCTCAACCTTCCTAATGCTGCGTGCGACCCCTTAATACAGTTCCTCATGTTGTGGTGACCCCCAACCATAAAATTATTTTTGTTGCTATTTCATAACTGTAATTTTGATACTGATATGAATCATAATGAACACATCTGATATGTGGTATGTATTTTCATTGTTTCAAATTGAACATAATTAAAGCATAATGAGTAATCACAAAAACAATATGTAATTATACATTGTGAAATATTTCTAATTACAAATAAATGGTATTTTGTTTCGAAGTATGGTGTAGCATGGGTAACAGTCTTAATGTAACGACAGTAAACTGCATTGCTACATTTTGCTACAGTGTGTGCAAAAAGCTAAGTCAGTGGGAAGGTTGAGATAGCTTCTTTCTCACCAGATCAGCACATCTGCATATGGGCGAACCCGTCTGGAGACGGATAGAGGAACCGTGTCTTCGCTCCTAACACCCTCAGAAATAGGTGTTTCCTGATGGTCTTAGGCGACCCCTGTGAAAGGATCATTCAACCCCCAAAGGGGTCGTGACCCACAGGTTGAGAACTGCTGTTCTAGGGCTTACAATGCACATCTTCACTCACAGAAATCTACTACAGAGCTATGCTAACATAATCTCACTGGGATACTGCAACTTCAGTCCAATACAGTTCTATTCCCTCCTTTTCCATTACTATTGCATAATTTATACCTAAAGATATTATAAACCCAGTCATGCATTATTACTTTATGCAATTTATTTACTTTTGAGCAAAGGAATATGAGAAATACATATTTTCAGAATTTATTACATTACCGTCCTGTTTACAATTTCTCATTCTCTTTCTTCCTTATACTAAAGTTACCATCTGATATCACCTACCTAGATATCCAAAGAGACTTCAAAAAGTTCTTGGGAAAATGGAAGGAAACTATAAAGGAAAAAACAAAAAAGGAAAGATAATGGAATTTACCTACTAACTTTTGGAAGCTCCCTCATACAATTCAGCGTTCTTCCCAACCGCATCTCTTGTGTAGTTTTCGTCAAGCATAGCACAGTTTCAAACGTGAGAGGCAAAGCAATACAAGTATATGGGATTGTTTGATTAAAGGCTTCCAAAGACAGTTAAGAGAAGACACGGGATCATACCACCTGTTGACTTACCTGAATGGTTACCTTGCCCCTACACTTTCATGTGTGTGTAAATTACTGTCCTTTGTAGCTTGAAAGGACTTCCTTTCGCATATCTTGGGAGGGGCTTCCGATAGCAGTGGATTCTGTGTTGTTGTTGTTGTTGTTTTGACATAGGAGTATCATTATTTTCATGTCTGAAGTATTTTTGCTGGATAGATGATTCTTTTTAAACAGCTTCCCCTCTTTCTCACCTCCACAACCCAGCTTGAAATATATTATCCCACTGTCTTGGGAGCCTCATTGTTTCTAATTAGGAGTCAACTGCTAATCTTATTGGCATTCCCTTGTATGTGATAAGTCATTTTTCTCTTGACGTGTTGAGATATTCAAAGTGTTTATTACTTCAACATTTTGCCTATGTGTCTGAGTATGGATCTCTGTAAGTTTATCATCCTTGGGTTCATTCAGCTTTTGAGATCAGATTTAGTAAGATTTTAGCTATTATTTCTCCCAATTTTGTCTATTTCCCTTGGGTACATTACATTACATGCTTGTTGTTGCGTTTAACATTGTTCTATGAGGGCCTCTCCCTCTTTTTCAGGCTGCATAATATCTATCAAGCTGAAGTCAAATTCTTGGATTCTTCTGTTAATTAAAATTAACTTTTGATTCCCTCTAGTGAATTATTAAAAATTTCAGTTATTGAATTTTTAACTCTAGATTTTAACTCTGATTTACTTTTTTAAGATCTATAACTTTTTATTTATATTTTAAATGAGTTAAACATTGTCATCATAGCTTCCTTTAATTATTTTTAAGTGATTTCTTTTGTTTTTGTTTTTTTAAGACATACTTATTACTACTTTGAAATCTTTACCTCTCACATCTGATATATGGGTTGCCTCAATGATCATTTTTATAATTTGTTGCTGCCCCTGAGTAGGGGGTACTTCCTTGTGCCTTTGAAGTCTTGTAATTTTAAAAAAAATGGAAAGCTACACCTTTTAGAAAATATATTTGGAATTTTGGATAATGAGTCTTCTGGATAAATTGGAATGTTGCTTGTTAGCTCATTTATTTATTTGTTTTGTAGTTTGACTAGACTACGTCATTGAACTCTGTTTCCTGGAAGGATGTAACATTTGATGCAGTTTCAGACAGATTGCTGTTCTGGGTTTGCAACTATCAGTTGTTTTACCTGCTCTTCATTTGACTGTTTCTTCCCTCATTTTCACCCTGAGGCTTTGGGCTGATATGCCTCTATTGGTATCACACCAAATATGAACACCGACTAATTGCTCTATTTTTCTTTCTTTCCTTACCAATATCCTAGAGCATATATTGCATGACAAACTAACTTAATTAAAGTCATCTCCTTTTATAGGAGCAAGGTGTTGCCAGTCTTTGAGGCTGTGCCAACCCCAAGGGAACTCTTCATAGCCGCCCCTCTCTTTACTTACTTCTTTTTAAATTTTCATTGAAGCTGTAGCTGGTCTGCCCCAATCTTGGTATGACCAGCAGCCTATTAATTGCTTACCACCAATGCCTCCAATCTTTTTATTTTTTAAATCATTTTAATGGGGGCTCATACAGCTCTTATCACAATCCATGCATCCATCCATTGTACCAAGCATATTTGTACATTTGTTGCCATCATTGTTCTCAAAACATTTTCTATTTGAGCCCTTGGTATTAGCTCCTCATTTTTCCCCTCCCTCCCCCACCCTGCCTCCCTCCTAAACCCTTGATAATTGATAAATTATTATTATTTTTTCATGTCTTACACTGTCCAGTGTCTCTCTTCACCCACTTTTCTGTTGTCCCCCAGAGAGGGGTTTATATGCAGATCATTGTGACTAACTCCCCCTTTCTATCCCAACTTCCCTCCGCCCTCCAGGTATCGCCACTCTCACCACTGGACCTGAAGGGTTCATCTGTCCTACATTCCCTGTGTTTCCAGTTCCTATCTGTACCAGTGCACATCCTCTGGTCTAGCCAGATTTGTAAGGTAGAATTGGGATCATGATAGTGGGGGGAGAGGAAACATTAAAGAACTAGAGGAAAGTTGTATGTGTCATCATTGCTACACTGCACCCTGACTGACTCATCTCCTCTCCATGACCCTTCTGTAAGGGGATGTCCAGTTGCCTACAGATGAGCTTTGGGTCTCCACTCCGCACTCCCCCTCATTCACAATATGATTTTCTGTTCTTTGATGCCTGATACCTGATCCCTTCAACACCTCGTGATCACACAGGTTGGTGTGCTTCTTCCATGTGGGCTTTGTTGCTTCTCAGCTAGATGGCCGCTTGTTTACCTTCAGACCTTTAAGACACCAGAGGCTATATCTTTTGATAGCCAGGCGCCATCAGCTTTCTTCCCCACATTGGCATGTGTGCCCATTTCGCCTTCAGCGATCATGTTGGGTAGGCGAGCATCACAGAATGCCAGACTGTTAGAACAAAGTGTTCTTGCATTGAGGGAGGGCTGAAGGAGAGGCCCAAAGTCCACGCACTTTCTCAATGTATTGCCATATAAATTTATGTTCTGTGGTTGGATTTTAAATGCTCAACAATCAAATGAAAAGTGCTTTGGTATCAGTACCTTTGTGTGCCTGTTGGCAAACGTGGCGGAGTCAAGTCAAGGATGAAAATTAGTTTTACTTTTTGAGCAGAGTTCAGAAATGTGCTATTATGTCAGGCCTTGTCTGTGGCAGAGGTGATACAGGCCCCAGGCGTCCTGACTCTTGGCAGAGCCTCCGTGGCTCAGCCTCACTGTCCTCCCCCTTAACTTAAAACACACCCGCTCAGACGGTCATCTGCTGCTGCATATCTTGGCATCCATGATTTGGATTAATTTCTAGTATCCTAAGATCTTACACAAAAACTCAAATGACCTTGCGGAATTTATTTCTCGGCAGTATCCCCACAAAATGCAGTAATTATTTTTGTCACCGGCACAATAAATTGTTAATTAAATTTTGCAGGGGTGGGGTAAAGAAAACAACAGTGAGCCTAATTTCTTTAAATGTTTTCACTTACGTGCAAGGCCACATCAGTGCAAAGTCTTGAGATGAACTTGTCATAACCTGGATGATGGCATTCTCTTTAGGAGGCCCTGCGGGGTGGGGGCAGGGGCCAGGTATGGGAGCTAGGAGATGGACTGAGGAGACATCTCTGCGCGGTGTGTACGGAAAGATGGACGGCATAGGGAGAAGGTCCTGAAATGAAGCCCTGGGGAGCCTGCAGGTGCATTCGTCCCTGCCAAGGTCCACTCGTGGCTGAGGGGTGGCAAACCAATGGCGTGTCCTTTGGGCAATTTCAGTTTCGACAACCAAATTCATAGCTGTGCCCTAACTGTTGACGGCAGATGTGTTCCCCAACACCTGACATCCAGATGGAGCAGATCTGTGCAGCCCAACCTCTGGGTCTCTAGAAACGTCTAGATGGAGTCTGCAATGTCTAGTTTTTGCTGAGTGGAGTAGTTGTTACCCTACAGGCCGACCGCTGCGAGGTTTCTCCTTTCTTTTCTTCGAGGGGCAGTCCCTCCGGGCACATCTTCTTTAGCCAGCAGCGCAGGGGGAAAAACAGCACTTACTCATTACTCCAATTGTAGAATCAAAGATGAAAAAGAATGCCAGAAAAAGTCTGCGTTTAGGGAGGCTCAGGACTTGCATTAATTTCCTGGACGATTAGAGAGTAAACTGGGGAGAGAGGTTAAAGCAAGGACAGGACTGCCAAGTTGATTGGAAGGAGGGAGATCAAGGGGGTTGCTGGGACTGGGGATGGCTATTTTAAGCAGATGTAACAAGCATCTGTTCACCTTCATCGATCCTTCTTCGGCCAGCCTAGTGGCACTTGCTATTGTTAACTGTGTTGGTATATTTACTCCTGTCTCCCACTGGGCTAGTCCCAGGATGCTCTTCTTGGCTCATCCCGAAAAGTCATCATCAGCCACAGGAAAACAGAGATTAAGGAAAAGAGTGACACGCCGTTAGGATAGCTTCTTACAATGTTCCTAATAAGAAAAATAATCCCAAAGCAAAGTTGATAGATTTTCATTGATTACATAAAAAGTAAATAGTATATGTGTTCCAAAATCCAAACCTGAAACATTATACCGTAGAGAAAGATTTTAAATAAATAGGACTGATATTTATGTGTGTATAAAAATGCCCTATATATGGTACATAAGGAGTGTTTAAAAATAAATGAGACAAATACTAGCACCACTGCATGTAGATGGGCAGATGAGATTCTAGACGTATGCATGTGTATGAAGAAGATGCGTGCATGGATAAGAAATGTGTTGACAAAAAAAAGAGAGAAAGAAATGTGTTAACAAACTTCACAATCCAAGAAGGCAGATTAAAATGAAATACATTTCTACTTTGTTGAAATAAAAATGTTTCTTTGAAAGGACAAGTCTGAACACTGATAGGCACACCTTAAAATGGGCAAGCTTACAGACTGTGAGATGATACAGATGGATACAATCAAACCCCCTGCCATCGAGTGTGTTCTGCCTCACAGTGACACTCTAGGACAGAACAGGGCTGTTCTTGGGGGTTCCCGAGCCTTCCAGTCTTTGCCGGGGCAGGCAGCGTCCTCTTTCTCCCTCAGAGAGAGGTGGGTTTCAAGTGCTGACCTGTGGTTAGCAGTTCAATGTGCTGTGTAACCCACTGTATCACCAGGGCTTATTTTAACAAAGAACTATAAATTTTAAACAAAGAAATGGAAACTACTGAGGAGAACCATATGGAAAGTTAGAACTGAGAAACAAAAAAGCTTATTATAAGAATAAGTAAAAAAGAGTAGAGACCCAAAGCCCATCTGTAGACCATTGGACATCCCCTCACAGAGGGCTCACAAGGAAGGACAAGCCAGCCAGGGTGCAGTACAGCACTGACCAAACACACAACATTCCTCTGGTTCTTTAATGCTTCCTTTCCTGCTCCCCCCACTGTCATGACTCCAGTCTACCTTACACATCTGCTAGACTGGAACATGTACATTAGTACAGGCAAGAGCTCCAGACTCACAGAATCCAGGACAGATAAACCCCTCGGGAACAACAATGGGAGTAGCTATACCATACAGGGAGGAGGAAGATGGGGGCTGAAGGGGGAGAAAGGGGAGACCGATCAAACTGATCTCAATGATCGATGTATAGCACTCCCCGCCTGGTGGGGATGAGTAACAGAAACATGGGTGAAGGGAGACAGCAGATGGTGCAAGGTATGAAAATAATAATCTTAAAAATAATAACTTATAATTTATCAATGGGTCACCAGGGTGGGAGGGTGGGATAGGGAGGGAATAAAAGAGAAGCTGATACCAAGGGCTCAAGTAGATAGAAAGAAAATATTTTGAAAATGATGATGGCAACATATGGACAAATGTGCTTGATACAGTTGGTGTATGGATTGTTATCAGAGAGCAACAAGTGTTGGAGGGGCTGTGGTGAAATAGGAACCCTCCTCCACTGCTGGTGGTCGTGCAGATTTGTACAGACACTGTGGAAAGCAATCTGGCGATACCTAAAGAAAATGGAAATTGATCTACCTTACGACCCAGCCATCCCTCTACTGGGCATATACCCGGTTGAAGCAGCAAATAAAACACGACCAGTCATATGCGCTCCAATGTTTATTGCGGCACAATTCACAATAGCAAAGACTTGGAAACAGCCTAAGTTTCCATCGATAGACGAGTGGATTAGCAAACTTTGGCACATACACACAATGGAGTATTATGCAGCACTAAAAAGCACCGATGAGCACATGAAACACGTTATTTCATGGGAAGAGCTGGAAGGAATTATGTTAAGCGAGGTAAGCCAGACCCAAAGGGACAGGTACAACATGAGTCCCCTGAGGTAAGTACAATCAGCATGACAGAAATGGGGCATTAATCCACCCAAGGGGAGGGTATGGTTTATATCTCCACAGGGAAAGTGGGACCAGACTTCAACCCAGTGTCGCAAGGTGTGAATGCAATATCCCGGCGTGGAGGACGGAACCGGTGGAGAGGTCTGGGAGGCTGGCCCCAGCACCATAAATTAAGTGGATTCCTGCCCCTCCCCCGAAAAGAACTTGTTCCAAAGGACGACATTGACCCTGCAGCTATGGGAGATGGACATATTTGATCAGAGCACACGGGAGCAGATGAAGGGGCAGGAGGAGAGAGTGGAGCACAGCCTGGCCCACCAGGCCGTGATGATGATGTTCCTGAGTAGAGCAGTCAGTCCACAGAGAGAACAACATGGCTGGCCCTACTATGAGACATGATGCCCCTCAGTGACTAAGGGCGATACAGGGGACAGCACCGGAGACACAGTGTGGGAATTGCACCTGACCTGATCCCACCACACCGAGGCAATGCACTGGGGGAGTGCAGCGGAACAGCAAGGGAATGGAGTGGCAAGGTCCCCAGGGAATGCTGAAAGCGGACTTTGGGGCCAGGGCGTGGTGCCCCAACAGACTGGACTGGAAAACGCTCCTAAGGGCCAGCAAAGATCCCTGAACTAACTACAAGCTTTTCTCTTGTGAACTGTTTTGGTTCTGTTCTTTTTCAGTGGTTTGTTTTTGTTGTATTGTTGTCTGGTTGTATACTGTCGCTTTGTGTTCCTCTGTCTAGTTTTCGTGCATGTTAGTGACCCCACAGGTCTGTCTGAATAGGACAGGCTGGATGAACTATCTGGATGAAAAACAACGGGACCGACAGTTCCGGGGGGACTTGGGGTGGGGGGTAGGGGGGGTAAGGAAGTGGTGTTAACAAACCCAGGGACAAGGGAAAAACATGGGACCCCAAAGGGTAGAGAAGGGGGAGTGGCAGGCCTGATGGGAAATGATCAAGGGTAAGGTTGCTTAGAGAAGAGGTATACTCTAGCCCAGGGGGCGATGAAGCATGGTAGTAGGGCAGGAGGAAGGTCAAGGGAGATGGAGGAAAGAGCTAGGAGTCAAAGGGCATTCATGGAGGTCTAGACAAAGACATGTACATGCATATATATATAGGAGGTTGGGGAAATAGATCTTTGTGTCGATATTTATAGGTCAAGTATTAAGGTGGCGGAAGGACCTTGGGCCTCTACTCAAACACTCCCTCTATGCATGAATACCTTCTTTTATTAAATTGGAACTCTATGATGCTCACTCTCCCGACACAACGGCTGGAGCCAAAGTGTGTGAACAAGTAAATGTGGTGAAGAAAGCTGATGGTGCCCGGCTATCAAAAGAGATAGTGACAGGGGTCTTAAAGGCTTGAAGATAAACAAGCGGCCATCTAGCTCAGAAGCAACAAAGTCCACATGGAAGAACACACCAGCCTGTGTGATCGAGTGGTCCCAAAGGGATCAGTTACCAGGCATCAAAGAACAAAAAATCATATCATTGACTGCACACCTCCATGATAGGATCGCTGAAGACAAATGGGTGCACAAGCAAATGTGGTGAAGAAAGCTGATGGTGCCCGGCTATCAAAAGAGATAGTGTCTGGGGTCTTAAAGGCTTGAAGGTGAACAAGCGGCCATCTCGCTCAGAAACAAATAAGTCCACATGGAAGAAGCACACCGGCCAGTGCGATCACGAGGTGCCCAAGGGACCAGATATAAGGCATCATGCAAAAAAAAAAAAAAAAAAAGATATGTGTGTATGTATGTGTATATATGTGTATATGTATATATGTATGTGTATATATATATTATATTAAATGAAGGGGGAAGTGCAGAGTGGAGACCCAAGGCCCAAGTGTCGGCCAATGGAGATCCCCTCATAGAGGGGCTTAGGAGAGGAGATGGGTTAACTAGGGTATGAGGTAGTATTGATGAAGAACACAGCTTTCCCCCAGATCCTGGATGCTTCCTCCCCCCAACTACCATGATCCGAATTCTACCTTGCAGGGCTGGATAGGACAGAGGCTGTACACTGGTACATATGAGGGTTGGAGGTACAGGGAATCCAGGGTGGATGATACCTTCAGGACCAAGGGTGTGAGGGACGATGCTGGGAGAGTGGAGGGTGAGTGGGTTGGAAAGGGGGAACTGATTACAAGGATCCACATGTGACCTCTTCCCTGGGAGAGGGACAGCAGAGAAGGGGGGAAGGGAGACCCCGAATAGGGCAATATATGACAAAATAACGAGGTATGAATTACCAAGGGCATATGAGGGAGGGGGGAATGGGGAGGAAGGGGAAAAAAAGAGGACCTGATGCAAGGGGCTTAAGTGGAGAGCAAATGCCTTGAGAATGATTGGGGCAGGGAATGTATGGATGTGCTTTATACAATTGATGTACGTATATGTATGGATTGTGGTAAGAGTTGTTGGAGTCCCTAATAAAATGTAAAAGAAGAAAAGAGAAAAAAAAAAAAAAAAAAAGAAAATATTTTGAAAATGATGATGGCAACATATGGACAAATGTGCTTGATACAGTTGGTGTATGGATTGTTATCAGAGCTGTAAGAGACCCCAATAAAATGATTTATTTTTTAAAATGTATTGCTATTGAGGTTCTATTTCATATGTGCATGAGTTTATTCCAAATGAAACGTGTTAAAATGGGTCTCTGCAGTCAGTGGGTGATTGCAGATAAGTTCTCCCAGGACACACTCGACTTGGTCTTGTTAGGGTACCTTATAAAAAAGAAAAGATCTAATCATAACCGTGCCTTCCAAATCTGGTGGGCCAGTTAAATTTGAGGCAGAGAGGTCACCTCAGAAAGCTACAAGTTATGGTGACTGATTTTGGGAATCCAAAGGGGTGATCAATAGTTGTCTTAAAGGACACAGGATTATGTTGTAAGATACTTGAAAACTGCATTTTGGAGGAAAAGGCCAGGAGAGTTGTCGTGAGGAATTTTTTCCTTCTCCACAATGCACCTGCTTATTCTTCAGTGGTAGCAAGGGGTGGCCTCTAGGAATTTCATTGGAAAATCTTTCCCCATTTCCCCAATAGTTTAGGTCTTGTCTCTTCAACTTTTTGGGGGTTGTTTTTCCCCAAAGTAAAAGAAAATTGCCAAGGAACACAATCTGAGCCCTTTGGGGTGTCCCAGCTGCCGTTGGGCATGGTGTGAACTGAGGAACACGGAATGATTTGCGTGCGTGTTGATGGCAGTATCGCCTTCCGAGGTGTACACACCTGGATAGAAGATGGGTTGAGAACCAGTACCTTTATAGGTTTAGGTTCTTTGGTTAATACGGGTTTCTATAATTTTGTTGAAAAGCTTACTTCCTTTGTAAATTAAATTAAAAAAACCAGTGTGAGGGTCAGGCGGAGTGGCACAGCGTTTTTCAAGAACTGAAAGAAGAGATAGCCAAGCCTTAATTCTTTACCCAGCTCTGTCAGGAATGAGAAGGAGACCGTCCCATGCTCAGTGGAAGGAAAACAAACCATTTCCCACCAGTAGACATATCCTAAAAGCCTAGTGTGAAGTCAGCAACCACTCCGCCGGAGAAAGGTGAAGCTTTCTACTCTCCTAAAGGTACAGTCTCGGGACCCAGAGGAGCAGGTCTGCTCTCGGCTGCAGGGACACCATGTGTGGGATGGGCTCGATGGCCGTGCGTGAGGAGTGTTTTCAAAAGCTGTGTTCCAGCAGGCAATGGAGCACGTGCACAACTCCAGCTACTGTAGGAAGTGCCAAAATATGGCACACAGACGTCAAGTGACCACATGCTATTTATTGGAGACACGGAACCAATAGTCTTGCTTACTGGACGGTTGCCACAAGCCTCCTCAAATGGTTTTTAAACACCCCCACCCTCCAAAACCCCACACTGTATCTTTTCAGTGCAATAAAGCGCAACGCCTCAAATGAAGTGTGTTTGCATAATAAAATGAAACCATAGAATTCTATTTTTTGTCATCAGAAGCTCAAGAATCCTTAAGAATATATTCGTGCATTTGTTTGTGTGTTTGCATATCAAGGGGACTCCAAGAACTTAGTGGGAAAATCTCAATATCTTTAATTCGATTCCCCGCAAGCATTTTTGAGCCTCCTGTATAACTAAGTCGAGTTTATGCCAGGATGCAAAGGCTAGTTTAATATTTAACAATCAATGAATACAATCTTCATATCAAGAGATTAAAGAAGAAAACAATTATATCAATTGATGCAGAAAAATGCATCATAAAAACTCAGATAAATTGCGACAGAGGGGCATACTTTCTCAATTCATAAAAAGCATATACCAAGTCAAAACAAAACTATAGCTAACATTAAACTTAATGTTGAAAGACTAAATGGGTTTCTCCCAGGACTGGGAACCACTCAAAGCTGACGTCGTCAGCACGTTACTCAGCACAATGCTGGAAATCTTACTGCGAGAGCGAAAGGGAAAGAAACAATGTACAGATGAGAAAGGAAGAGAGGAAGCCGCTCTTTTCTGTATTAATCATTTTATTACGAGGCTCTTACAGATCTTTTAACAATCAATCATTCAATTGTATTAAGCACACGTGTGCATATGTCGCCAAAACATTTCCGAAACATTTTCTTTCTACTTGAGCCCTTGGTATCAGCTCCTCTTTTCCCCCCTCCCTCCCACCCTCGTGAATCCTTGATCAATTATATATTATCATTGTTATTTTGTGTCTTACACTCTCCATTGTTTCCCTTCTCCCACATTTCTGCTATTTGTACCCCTAGGGGGTGGGCTATATATTCAACCTTGTGATGGGTTTCCCCCTTTCTTCCCCTTCCCCTTTCCACCATCCCCTTCCCCTCATGATATTGCCACTCCCACTACTGTAGCTGAGGGTTTTAGCTGTCCTGAATTCCGTGTAGTGAGCTCTTATCTGTACCAATGTGTGGTCTCCAGTCTAGCCGCATTTGAATGGTAGAATTAGGTCATGGTAGTGGGGGAGAAAGCATTCAGGAACTAGAGGAATGTTTTGTGTTTCATTGGTGCTATACTACACCCTGGTTGAATCGCCCTTTCTTTGGAACCCTTCTGTTAGGGGATGTGTAATTGTCTACAGACGGGCTTGGGGTATCGACTCCAACACCCTTCTTTCATGGCGGTACAGTTATTTGTTTTGGATCTTTTGATACCTGATCCCGTCTCACAGGCTTGTATGCTTCTTCCATGTGGTATTATTTGCTACCTTGATAGATGGCTGCTTGTTTAATTTTAAGCCTTTAAGACCCCAAATGCTTTATCTTTTGATATCCGCACCATCTGCTTTCTTCACTACATTTGCTTATGCACTCATTTTGTCTTCAGAAATCTTGTTGGAAAAGTGAGTATCAAAGAGTGCCAGGTTATTAGAACAAAGTGTTCTTGTATTTAGGGAGGCCTTGAGTAGAGGCCCAAAGTCAGTTTGCTATCTTAATACTTAACATGTTAATATATGTACATTGGCCTCTATCCCTTTTATCATAAATTAATATATTTCCAGACATACACACCTATAGCTATACCTCTATAAATAGCTTTTGCTTTCTATTTCTTTCCTCTATTCCCTTTCACCTTCCTCCTGTCCCACTGTCATACTCACCCTCCCTTCTCCTCTCAGTAATTCCTCTGAGATACAATGCACTTGATAGAAACCCATCCAGCATTCTATGCCCTCCTTGCCATCAATTTTTTAAAAATCATTTTATTGGGAACTCATACAACTCTTATCACAATCCATACATCCATCTATTGTGTCAAGCACTTTTGTATATTTGTTGCCATCATCATTCTCAAAACATTTACTTTCTACTTGAGCCGTTGGTATCAGCTCTCATTTTTCCCCTCCCTCCCCACTCCTCCATGAACCCTTGATAATTTATAAATTATGATTATTTTGTCATATCTTACACCATTCGATGTCTCCCTTACCAATTCTCCACTGTCCGTCCCCCAGGGAGGAGGTTATATATACATCCTTGTAATCAGTTCCCCCTTTCTACCTCACCTTCCCTCTACCCTCCTGGTATCGCCACTCTCACCACTGGTCCTGAGGGGTTCATCTGTCCTGGATTCCCTGTGTTTCCAGTCCCTATCTGTACCAGTGTACATCCTCCAGTTCAGCCGGATTTGTAAGGTAGAATTGGGATCATGATAGTGGTGGATGAGAGGGTGGAAGCATTCAAGAACTAGAGGAAAATTCTATGTTTCATCATTGCTACACTGTAACCTGGCTGGCTCATCTCCTCCCCGCAGCCCTTCTTCAAGGGGATGTCTAATTGCCCACAGATGGGCCCTGGGTCCCCACTCTGCACTTCCCCTCATTCATAATCCTATGATTTTTTTGGTCTTTCATGCCTGATACCTTATCTCTTTGATGCCCCATGATTTCACAGGCTGGTGTATTTCTTCCATGAGAGTTTTGTTGTTTCTCGGCTAGATGGCTGCTTGTTTATCTTCGGACCTTCAAGACACCAGAGGCTATATCTTTTGATAGCTGGGCACCATCTGCTTTCTTCCCCACATTTGTTTGTGCACCTGTTGTCTTCAGTGATCGTACCAGGAAGGTCAGCATCTCAGACTGCCGAATTTTTAGAACAAAGTGTTCTTGTGTTGAGCGAGTACTTCAGTAGGGACCTTGCCATCAATTTTAGATCTCCTGTTGTTCCCTTATCCCTGAATTTGTTAGATCCCCTGCTCATTTTCCCCACCCCCTCCTCTCTCATGCCCCCCCCCGCCATCCCCTCCTATCCCCCATTCTCCCTCCCAAGCACACCGGTCCATTGCTTTCTCCTTGGGATAGTTTGTCCTGCCTATTTTATATAGATGGACATAGGGGGAAAGAAACCATTCCTATTTTCTGATGACATGATTGCTTGTGTAGATATCTCAAGGGGGAAAAAGTCTAGAACTAAGAAGTGATGTTACAAAGTTACAGGATACATGCTAACCATAAAAAACTCAAGTGCATTTTTGGCTACTAGTAATGCAGACATGGGCTCCAAAGTTGAAATTATTATGGCATCTATAATTGCTCCTAAAATTTCACATTGGTTATAAATTAAACAAAACATGTTATATGCTGAAAGCCTCAAAACACTGATGAAAGACTTAAATACGTGGAGAGATATATTGTGTTTCTAGATTATAAGACTCTGCTGTTGTCTAAAGAGCTTTTAGGCACCTTTGCCTTAAGGCTGTGGATTGAAAGAGCAGGGAAGGCAGTAGCCAGCCCATTGGCTGCTTGGGCAATTCCTGTTGCTAATATCAGTCTAGAGCTAACCTATCAGAATAAGAAACGGATCCCAACCTTAAAGAGCATACAACTTTATTGCTTTTCCCTTGATGTTCAACTTCAGGACAGGAGAAATTTGCAGAACGTGGGGCTCAGCATTTGTTTCTCTGTGCTCACTGCATGAATGCTGTTGGTCAGTCTTGCTGCCTCTTGATGACAACAGGTCCTGACTGGCTGTTGTGGCAGGTGGATGCACACAGGCTTGCACTTCCCATGGAGTAGAGAGGAAAGATGGAAAAAGGGTTGGCTTCCCAACGGGTGCTGGGGATTTCTGCAGTGTCTTTGAAGTGGGACTGATGATGGAAGGTTTCTCACTGTAGGTTCATTTTTTTGTAGATTATGAAAATAATTCAACAGTGAC
Organism: Tenrec ecaudatus; assembly: GCF_050624435.1. NCBI lineage: Eukaryota > Metazoa > Chordata > Mammalia > Afrosoricida > Tenrecidae > Tenrec > Tenrec ecaudatus. The sequence continues at coordinate 69,254,255 of NC_134540.1, read as the reverse complement.
ATCATCAGCCCACCCCAAGCAGTTTCAACTATAATTTACGGCATTGAGTCTTTTGTGTTCTTGTTTTGTAGTCATTAGGTTAGGATCTTCTTCTTCTTTTTATTTTTAAGAAATCATAATTCTGACAACTAACATTAACAACCAGGACACTGTGGATATCGCTAAAACTGTCATTATGAAAAATAAGTCGATTTCCCTTGGGTGGGAACCTTCTAAATACTCTTCAGGTACCTCTGTAGGGCCGGCGGATTGACTTTGGAAAGACTATGGTAACACGGGAACATGCTTACACCACCTTCTCCATTCTGGCTTTGCTCTGTCCACACAGTTGGGAAGAAGAAAATTGCCTGGGGTTCTTGAGTACATAAGAGGGACAAACAGAACGTTCCATGCTTTCTCCAACACACACACACACACACACACACACACACACACCCTTTCCCCTCCCCCCTCCAATGGCTCAAAGGTTACCCATGGGAAAAATGAGAACTGAACGTGGCCAATGTCACCTTTGACCTCCAGGTTGTCTGAAAGCAAGGGAGGAGTCATTAAGCTTTCAGGTTTAAGAAGCTTTAATGTCAGCAGTTGTGTGCGGCCTGGTCCCTTCCCCGGTCCAGGCCAGGTGTCTGTTCCCACAGCACTTAACGACAAGCGTGTCCATCTATTCGGCCAGCCAGGCCCTATTAGTGACATCAGCAAGTCGGCTTCAAAAGCGGCTTTCCTTGAGTTTCTACATCCAGGACCACCCTAGAGAAGGGGGAGACACAGGGGCAGATAGGTTGTGGCCTCTGAGAAGTCAGAGGGCCTCTGTGGGGCCCCTGGGAGTGGGGTACAGTGGTCCAGATCTTTGTATAGAAGGCAATTTGTCTGCAACTGGGTTATTTATGAATGAGGGAAGTGGCCACAGGGAACGACCCTGGGCCCGGAAGGAGCCCAGCTTTTCCTTGAAGCGGTCACCACCTTGAGCGTGTGGAGGGAGGGAGGCTCGCCCCTCTCTCCAGGGCAGCAGGGAGGGGTCCCGGGGACCGGGACTAGGGTGTTCCAGGAGCCCCAGGTGAAGAGCCAGGCCCTGCCTTTCCTTCTCTGACCTGACGGCTTGTCATTCACGGCAGACTGATGCAATGATGCCGCGGAGCCGGAAACAGGCGAAGCAATTATCTTTTTAGTAGGTCACGCGCATCCTCTGGGAGCCCAGAGCGGAGGGAGAGCGGGCGGCGTGCAGCCGGGCTTCCCCCAGAGGCTGCACGGGGGGAAGTGGGGCTGGTGATTAATAGTAGTGTCACTTTCCATGCATGTTGCTTTAAGCAGCCGTGCTCAAAATTGAGTGGAAATGAAACGAAACCACCCCCAAATAGATGTTTCCTTTCTGCCTTATGCGTTGCTGGAATCCAGAGATGGCTCCCCTCCCCACCTCCCCCACGCATCTGTAATGTTGAATGGCACCGTTCACGGTCCTCTGCCATAGCCTTGGCACCAGGTCGGCGTGGATACAGTTCATCCTGTCCATGTGCGCCCGTGTGAATGCCGTTGGTTTGGTTTCCAAAGTCCAGGAACTTTTTGAGCGAAAGTGACTTTGGGGTTTTCCCCGCTTGGAAATAAGCATTATGTGGACAGAGAACAATGTGGAGTTGTGTTTCAGAAGAAAAAGCAGTCATCCCGGGAAAGGAATGGGGCAGGAAGAAGATCGTGTCCCCGTGGAGCGTAGGCTGGAAGGATAGAAGCTTGCGGCCGGCAGTAACTGCTGGCCAGCTGCTGGGGCAGCGGGCCTGGGCGCTGGCAAACAGGCACGTGTGAGCTACCGCTGTTCTCCACGATGCTGGTCAGCCGGGGCTTGGGGCATAAATGTGAGATGACTTAGTGTGGCTTGGTGAGAACGCCCCCACCCCAGGGCCAAGCCCTCTTGGCACACAGGCCTTGGGCTCCCCTGGGGCCCTTCTGTTGGGGCCAGGCTGTCAGCAGGGGTGTGAGGGGTGCGTGCATCTCTCACGGGGCCATTCATGGGGCTGCTCAAGGGTGTATTTCAGGGTGATGTTTTCCACCCAGGGAACTGCCAGGAAGTGGATCTGAAGTGTGAGAAGCCAGAGAGAACTCTTTGCTCAGAATTCTGAGAATTGCCAACATCTTGGGGCCAGGGAAGGAGGCATCCACCTCTCTCTCCCCATCCACTTGTTCCTTTGTGGTTCTTGCTGAACCAGCCCGCAGTGGCCTGGGGCTGTAATAGGGGCCGAAGGGGGGTGGGGTCCTCTTCCTCTGATTGGCCTCTCCCATCCCTGTCACACCGGCCCATTAGGTCACATCTGGCCAGGACACCAGTTGTGCATTCACTGGGAACATTTAGTATGAGAAGCTGCAAACGCTACAAGGAGAATTGGGGGACATTCTGCCTTTAGTCTTTCTGCATGCTCATGCACACACACTGAGCAGGCAGGCCCTCCCCCCCTGAGAGCTGAAAGTCCAGGGGGGAAGGACAGACACAGCACGCCAGACCCCGAAGAGAAGTACCTGGCCCAGGGAGATGGGGTGGTGGTGGTGGTTGGGGTGGGGGATTAGGAGGTGCTGCTCAAGCCAGTGTGAGTCATGGCTGCTTCCCACGAGGGCCAGGCAGGTCTCGGTGCAGGTAATGACATTTGGCTGAGCTCGGTTGATGTGCAACACTGAGGGTTGAGTTGGCTGCAGGCAGAGGGTCCCATGTGTACAGAGGGCTAGAGGGTCCATCCGGGGGCTTCCCTGGCTATCTGAAAGGGCTTAGCGGGAGAAACAGCTGGGAAGGTTCGATTGGTCCCTTAAATGCCAAGCGAAGGCATTTGAATTTGAGTCTGTCTAAGACGCTTTGCCTCCCAAGATTTTCTCCTGCTAAGTGCATCCCTTACGTAGATTGTCTATGCAGAACTCAGTCAACGGGTTAGAATACATTCTGGAGTTTTTTTTAAAGGGAAAGAAAGATCCTTTCATTAACTCTACTGAGAGGTTGAAAACTCCATGCCTCCAGGGCCGGCAGGTACTGGCAGCAAGTGGAGGGCCGGACAGCTGTGCCCCGACTGAAGGGGTCAGTGGCCTCTGAGCTCCAGGAGATTGTCACATCCTGGGAGTAGGGTCCAGGGTCATGAGATCCTCTGAGTTTGTAAGAAAGGCAGCGCATTCAGATGATCTTTGTGAAGTGTCCTGACTCGAGGCTCTTGGAACCCCAGCATTGCCTCCACGGAGCTCTTTGCTGTTTGTCAGCACAAGGAAAAAGCCCCGGGGCGGCTCTTGGTGACTTCTCTGGGCTCTGTACCCGTCACCTCCGTTGAACTCCATACTGGGTTAAGCGATGTCCCTCCAGTGGTCACATCCATCTGGGACCTTAAAATGCGACTTTATTTTGGAAATCGAGCCTTTCCGGATGTAATTGGTTATGTCAGAATGAGATCAGACTGAGTTATTAAATAAAGCACTGGCTGCCGTGAGTCAGTCCGGCTGCCTGGCAACCCCTGTGTGTGCCAGAGTCACACTGTGCTCCACGGGGCCTTCAAGGACCGTGTGCTTTGTTTTGTTTGTTTGCTTTTTAAGAAGATTGCTAGGCCTTTCTTCCAAGACACCTCTGTGTAGATTCGAACCTCCAGTCTTACAGTTAGCCAGCAAATGCATTCACCTTCTGGACCAGTGACTGGTATCCTTCTACGGGATGTGAGATGGTGAAGGCAGAATTGGGAGTGATCATCTACCAGCCAAGCGATGCCAAACACTTCAAGGGCAACCACCTGAAGCGAGGAGAATGGCTGGGAACAGTGCCTTCAGAAAGAACCAATCCTAGACCTCTGGCCTCCGGAAGTGTGAGATCCTAACTGCCTGTGGTTTTCAGCTACCCAGTTTGTGGCACTTTGTTCCAGTAGCCTCTAAGAAACCAGGACCGATTGTGAGGGTCAGTGTGGAAATGGGACTATCATGAAGTACACCTGCATTGAGCTACTGAGGCCCAGATTTAAAGACCTTCCTTGCGGTCTCGAGTGGGTCCCCGTGTTGTCCACCACCTACCTGCCTTTTCGCACTTGCAGAGCTCATTAATACTTTCATAAATTCGACAGACACCATCGCATGCTATGTCCAGACTGGCTTCACACATGAAAATGGAAAATTTCTTGCGGTGCTGTTGAAAGTTCTACAGTTGTTATAGATATTTTCCAAAACAAAACTAAAAGGTTCTGTGATCAGTCACTACTTGTTATGTTGGGACACTACTTGTTATGTTGGGACAGCACAGCGGGGACTACGGGGGTTGGCATGACCCTGCAGGGGGTGGCTGGCTAGGAGAAGTCATGACAAGGCACCAAGTCCCACACAGGCCGGTAGACATGCCCCAACTGGTGGCGACATCTGATCAACTACAAACAGACATCACCACCAGTTGGGGCATGTCTACCAGCCTGTGTGGGACTTGGTGCCATGCTCAGCACTGGGAGCCCTCAATGGTACCCAGCACCCAGCCTCGGCCATTTCATTGACAGCCTGGGGCTCAAGTACGACCCAGACAAGACGGCAATGTGGTGAGAGCCTCCCCATCCATGCCGCAGGGCCCGCCCGCACAGCCGTTAGTGCCTTACGCGCCGACGGGGACGACCGAGGCCTTCTGTTGATGCCAAGTAAAGCCGGTGTTAAAATAGAAAACGATATTTAAGGAAGTTTCTCGCAGCTAAGCTTTTTGAAAAACTAAGAATTGCCTTTTGGCTCCCTCTCTCTCCAAGCACTGGCTAAATGTCTCCCATCCCCTAGGGTTTGAAGCCCAGGCTGGCCCTTCCTCTTTGAGAATTTAGCACTGGGGTGTGTGTGTGTGTGTGTGTGCGTGTGTGTGTGAGAGAGAGAGACAGACAGACAGAGAGACTGTTCCTTCAAAAATCAGCTGGAAGATCAGAGATGTTCAAAGACGGAAAGCTACCGAACCCTAGATGTGAGGGGCAAGCGCCACAACAGGACCAGACGCGTTCAGTCTGCCGCCCAACGTGCGGTATGACTTGTCCACGGCGCTATTAGTGGGGCCGATCCCGTGGAGCATATCGATAGCTCCAGGGAGGCCCTGGCTGCTCTGGCCCGATCCTCAGGCTGCAATAGGGCAGCACTCCTTACAGGGCACCGAAGAAGCAAGGTAGCCATGTGAGGCAGGAGGTGGAGACCAATTTTCCATAGGAAACTGCAGGGGGGATGTAGGTGAGCTGAAAGTAATGACCTACGTGTGAATGTGACAGGAGCAGCAGGGTGAACGTTGCCCTCCTGGTTGAGAATGTCCTTTTGAAATATGTTCTAGGATACCACGCCTGTCCTATTAATTATATCACAAACCTGGGAAAGCTGAATAATTAATGATCACAGGGCACTTGGAACTCTAAAATGCCATGTAAATGCTAAGGAGTACAAATCGCTCTGTGCATTCAATGGATGTGCTGCTTTAGAAGCCTCCACAGTAGAGAGGCTTACTTTCTGGAAGAGCTCAAAAGCGTTCTTTCAGAGCTATCTTCAGAAATTCTCGATGTCTTCTTGTGCCATAACTGCCATGGAGGAAATCTGGATGTTCTATATTGTGAAGCATTGCAAAGGCAAATGGCTGCTCGACACTGTTATCCCGAAAATACAGTTGCCTCTTGGATGTTGGTAAACACAGTGTTTTCTCCACTCTTTCTAGCCGAAGGCAGTTTGGGCCCAAAGCCAAGGGTGAAGTCAAGATCATCGAGCACCAAACGCAGACTCTACGGCTGATGCCTCACCTGGCCACAACCTTGGCTCTGACCTTCGTTAGCAGGTGAGATGGCTCTTGGCTTGGGGAAGGGACATGAGCAAGGAATGGAAAGATGAAGCCATCGCCGGGTTTCACTTTCTAATCTAATTGTGAGCAGGATAGAGTCGGTGGTTCAAATCAGAGTCCAGGTTAACAGTGATGGCCAACTGTTGATTGTCCGTATGAGGAAGGCTTAAAAAGTTTGTGGAAATCTTCCATTATTTCTTCATCCTATCTTTCCATACATTTTCTGAAGCAGCCTTGTGTGTCCAGGTAAATGGAATCCCCAGAGAATTTTAAGAAGTCAAACCAGTGTTTCCTCTGCATGTCTCAAAGTATGTAATTTTAATTTACATATGTTTTTAATTTTTCATATGAAGGGAAATCCTAAATGCTTGTGGAAAAACACCCCTATCTTTTAATTCCACTTTTCCATAAACTTTTTTAAAGTTGGGATTTAATACATAAATCATATCATTCCATATTTTGATCACATCAAGTAGAACTGTACAATGGCTACCACAATTAGTTTCCAAATATTCTTTTTCTTCATGGGCTCCTTGACTTCATCTCTCTTTTATTCGCCCCTCCCCATGAATCCCTTCTTCTTCTTGCTGTCCCTGTAGGCTCATCAATCTTGGGTTTCATGTAGCAAGAAACGGAGAAGCGTATGACACAGCTTCAAGAGGGTGGCTCCCCTTGACATCACACCTCTGAGACGCACTCTACTATGAACAAACAAACCATACAGACCAACAGGACACAACATTTTGGAAGCCAGATCAGGTCCATACACTTTTTGAAGTCTGTAGGTGAATAGGATCCCAAGAGAGATTGAGGGGATTCGAACCAATGTTTACCTTGTATTTCTCAAAGTGAATGCAGGCTAACAGTTACATTTTCCACTTCCTCTGCTTACTGATGAACGTCCCATGATTTTACAGTAGAGTTTTTGAATAACAGACTGAGGTGTGTGGGGTGGGGGAGGAGTTAAGGCATTGAATCAAATAGTGGGAATAGTCTGGCAAATTCACAAAGACCCTCACACTCACCTGCAGATTTTTACTTGTGTCCTCTCTGCTGTTCCTCCTTGAAGACCCATGGGGGTACCTGGGACCCTTGGACTAGGGACTCCTCGAAGCCGGAGGAGGTTGCCTGCTACGAAGGCTCCTCAAACTAGGGACTCCCTGAAAACTCAAACCCCATGCCCGGGAGCCTGTTCTGACACACAGAGTTTATAAAAAAGAAAGTACTCACAGGGACCTTGACCGACCTGGTGTGCTGCTGTCTTTTGGGGTTACATGCTTAGGGAGAATCCTGCAGACTGAGCAGCACTGGGAGGAATCCAAGCCATCTGGAAGAAACTAAATTGCTCACATCCAACATCTGTTACATTGTTTTAGGGTTTTTTCATTGAGTTTTCATTTGCACACACTAAAATGCACAGCCTTTCGTGTGTCCTTCAGTGGGTTTGGTAAAGGCGCACACACCTGTGTAACCAGCACTCAAGCCAAATCTAAAACTTGTCCATCCCCTGAGAAAGTTAGCTCCCCTCCATTAGCGCCCCACTTACCCCACCACCGAGATAAACACTTTTCTGATTTCTGTCCCCATTGCCTATTCTTGAGCTTCATCTAAATGGAATCTTCTGTTAGGTACCTTTGTGTCCAGTTTGTTTCACTGAGCAGTCTGATGTTTATCAATGTTGCTGATAGTTTGCTAATTTTTACTGTCGAGTTATGGAGAACCTCGAATGACTAAGCCAAAGTCTGTTGATCTATTCTCCCACAGATGGGCATTTGGATTGTGTCCAGGCTTTTGTCTATTGTGAATAAGCACCAGTCAACATTCCTGTGCACGTGCGTCTTTCATTTCTCCTAGGATAAATACTTAGAAATTTCTGGGTCACTGTGTCTGCTTGACTTTATAAGAAATGCCTAGCTTTACAGAGAGAGATTACCATTTTACATGCCCTCCAGCAATATTTCAGAGTTCCCGTTGTTCCCCACCATTAGTTTCAGCACTTTCTTCATTTTAGCCAGACTAGTGGCATGAAGTGGTATTTCATTTTGCTTTTAGTTCACACTTACCTGGTAGCTAATGATGCTGAAAATGTTTTCATGTGCTTATTGGCCATTTGTACCTATCTCTTCTTTCGTGAAGGATCTATTTAAATTTTTTGCATATTTATCTAAGGTGGGTAGTTTTGCTTTTTAGTATCGAATTCTTAGCTTCATTATATAGGCCACATAGGACATATTTGTCATAAGCATTATGACAATAGAAGTGACAATATGACAATAGAAGTTATTTGTCATACATGCTGATGACAAATATTTTCTTCCAATCTGTGGCATGTTTATAAATTTTCCTTACTGGTATCTTTTTTTTTTCATAGTTAAATCGCTTTTACTATTTTTTTTATTTAAAAAAATTTTAAAATCTTTATTGGGAGTTCTTACAGATATCATAACAATCCATAGTTCACTCACATCAAGAAGTCTTGTACAATTGCTACCACAATGAATTTCAAACATTCTCTTTCTTCTTGAACTCTCTGAGATCAGTTTCCCTTCATCCCCTCCCTCCCTCCTTCACCCTACCTTCCAGGAAACCTTATTCCCCCCTCTCCCTATAATAGTTTTTCCTCCCATATCTTACAGGAGCCCAATATATCCATTCACATACAACTCTGCTGTTGGATCCCATAAAGTGGGCTATACAGTCATCAATGCTGTCAGCTCCCTGTTCCCTCCTTCCCCTTCCCTCTCTCTCCCCATTCCCCCAGCAACCATTGCTCCTGTTACTGTTTCTGAAGGATTGTCTATCTTGGTTTTCATATACTGAGCTATCTTAAATATAAAAATGAACATATGCAATTCTACCATCATTAATGAAGTAAAACCAATACACACCATAATGGACGGGGAGGAAATATTGAAGAACTAGAGGATAGTTATGTGGTTTCTCAGTGCTGTGCTGCACTCTGGGTTTACTGGTATCTTTTTAACGGGCAGCAGAAAAATTTAAGAGGAAGTCTAATTTATTCATTTTTTTTCTTTTTTGGTTAGTGCTTTCTATGTTTTTTCCTAAGACATCTTCATAACAGTCACTTTAAGTCTTAAACCTGGTGGCAACACTTTAAGTGTACAGAAATAAGAAGAAATATACGAGAATACCAAGGATAAGAGCAGAGCAGCAAGTTAGATAACCTAAATGAAGGGGAAGAAATCCCAGAGAGCTACAACTATAAAAACCAACTCAAGAAAAAAATAGATTATAGGCCAAGTAAAGAGATCTCACTCAACTCTCAGTGCCATTGAGTAAATTCCAACTCATAGTAACCCAACAGTGACGGAGCAGAATCACCCTCGTGGGACTCCAAGACTATAAGTGTTTGTGGGAGTAGAAACTCCCATCTTTCTTCAGTGGAGCAGCTGGTGGTTTCGATCTGGCCACCTTTCGGTTAGAAGCCCAATGTGTAACCCACTATGTCACATAGTAACTTAAAAAACTTTCTCTAAGGAAAAATCTTGGGTCATGGGCTTTATTGTCAAATTATACTAAAAGAAGACTAAGGATCAATTAAAAAAGGTTTTCCAATACACAGAAAAAGAAGTAACAATTCCTAATTCATTATATGAGACCAGTATTACTGGATACCAAAATGAGACAAACATATCAATAGAAAACAGGCCAATATCACTTATGAATATAGATGCAAAACTCCTCAATGAAATACTAGCAAACCGAATCCAGCAACATATAAAAGGATTATACACCATGACAAAGTGGGATTTATCCCAGGGATACACATTAGCTTAACATCCCCTACTCAATCGATATAACACAGCACACTAAGAAAACAAATGGCAAAAGCCACGTGAGCATCTCAACAGGTGTGGCAAGAGCATTTGACAGCACCCTTTCATGATAAGAAAACATGCATAATAACTGAGAATAGACGGGAACGTTCCCCCCGGATCACAGTCATCTCCAAAAGACCCCCAGCTAACGTGGGACTTAATGGTGAGAGACTAGATGCTTCCCCACTAAGCCCAGACAAATGACCAGGAAGTCTGCTTCCATCACGTCTATTCAGTATTGTATGGAAGGTTCTAACTAGGGCCGTTGGGCAAGGTGGAGAAATAAAAGGTGTCCAGATTGAGAAAGGTAAAGGAAAACTATATTTTCAACGGCGTGATTTTGAATGCAGAGGATTCTAAGGAATCCACCGAAAAACTGTTACAACTAATGCACCTTTAGCAAGGCTGCAATATACAAATCAGTTTACACAAGTGAATGCGGTTTTGTGCATTTGTAGTGAATGAAAAAACTGAAAATAAAATTTGAGTAATTCCACTTTCAACAGCAAAAAATGAAATGCTCTAATAAAGGTATCAGTTTTTAAGACACCAATGCTAACTCTTAATGGTGTACAGATTCCATCGCATTATCTCTCAAGCTCCGAGTTGATTTTTTTTTCTTTAGAAATTGAACAAATTCACACTGAGATTCTTATGGAAATGCAAAGGACTCAGAATAGCCAAAACAGTCTGCCCCCAACAACAACATCAAAAAGGGCCAGCATTGCAAGAGGTAACACTTATCTTACTGCAAACTTACATTGAACATGCACTGCAAAGCCACCGCATTCCAGACAAGGTGGTCCTGGCACAAGACTGGATACATAGACCAATGTTACAGAACTAAAGTAAAACTTCATGTTCATGGTTAATTCATTTCGAAAAGGGTGCCAACATCGTTCAATGAGGGAAATGGTGCTGAACAGCCAAATAGCCAAGTACAAATTAATGAGGTCGGGCTCCTGTCTCACGCCACACATAAACCTTACTTTGAAATAAACCATAGACCTAATTGTAAAAACTAAAACAATAAAAAGCGCTTAGAACAGCCGTTCTCAACCTGTAGGTCTCCTAATATACCCTGCAGATCAGATATTTACATGACGATTCATAGCAAAATGACAGTTATGAAGTAGCAACCAAAATCATCTTATGTTTGGGGGTCACCACAACATGAGGAACTGTATGACAGGGTTGTGGCAGTAGGAAGGTGGAGAACGCTGCCCTGGAAAACATAGGAGTAAATGTCTGTGACCTTAGACCAGGCATTGGTTTTAAAGGGTCCAGCAATAACACTCAGGATTTCGGCCAAAGGCAGCATCTCTGTCTCCCCATATCCCTCTTCTCCATCCCCATGACACCTCGCCTTCTCAAGACATCTCACAGACACCTTCCCCGCTCTCTTCACCATTCTGCCACTGCCATAGCCAATGGGGTGGAAGAGCAGGCTCCTTTTAAACATGATAACTCATTTCTGTCCCCCAAGTTTATGAACACAGGATTCCTTTGTTCACGCTCTGTCTGACTTGTTTCACCTTCTCCTGAGGCCGCACGTCCGTCCCTCTGAGTCTTCCTCTCTCTAGCTCTCCCTGTCTTACTTTCGGCTACTCTCTCTTCACTCTGTCTTCCAATCTCCCCTCACTCTGCCCCCCTTGACTCTCATTCCAATCTAAACACCTGGCAGGTCATTAATGCTAATAAAACCTGTTAATTGAAACCCAGCTTCGGGTCTGCTTTCCTTTTATTCCCCGTTCTCACGGATTTCCTGTGTACAACACCAAAAACACAGTGACAACAGAAAAAACATAGACATTGGACTTTATCAACAGTAAATTCTCTTTGTGCTTCAGTGCATAGTATTAAGAAAATGTAAAGATAATTCACCGAATGAAGAACATGTTTGTAAATCATATCTCTGATTAAAGACTGTCATGGGTTGGATTGCAGCCCCCTAAAATATATGTCAACTTGTCTAGGCCATAATACTCAGTATTATGTGGTTGTCTTCTACTTGGTGATTTGATGTAATGATTTTCCAGTTTGTGATAGGAGCTGTAAGTTCACATTTCTCTGTGTTAATTTGGCAGGCTTCAATGGGTTGAAGCTTGAGTCACAGTTTTGCAAGCAGGCTTAACTCAAGTCCCACCCTTTCTCTAGTACTCAGGTTACTCAATTGCATTCTATTCAAGTCACACCTTTGCTTGAGTCACACCCTTTTACTTTACAAGAAGTCAAAGCAGGGAGGAGTGATGGGTCAGTGTTGGGAGCCTCCTGGACCCAGGGGACGATGACTGCCAAGAGCCATGAAGATCTCCAAGAAACAACAGTCCCACAGAGGTGAAAAGGAGAGATGGTCCTTCCGCAGAGGTGAAGGAGTGAGATGGCACTGTGTATCTATTCTTCCACAACAAAAGCACCAAATAAAACAAATAGCCCAGCAACAATAAAAACAAACAGCCAACTTTGTAGGGATGCTGGAAACCAGTCAAAGAGTTACAACACAACAAAGCAAACCCTGGATCAAGAAAGGGGCTATTTAAATGTGGGGGGTGGGGGAGCTCTGGTTTTCTGTGTGCTGTGTCCCACACCTGCATCCGCCCCTCAGATTGCTAGGGCTGTTTCACAGTGATGACAGTGCCCTACAGTGTGTGTCTGTTCTAGCTGCTGAGGTCTACCAGGAGGGCTGAAGAGGACACGTGTCTCTGCAGGGTGAAGATGCAACCAGGAATGCTGGAAGGTGCTAACTCCTTGTAGCCACCTGGGCTTAGAGTGTGCTCTTAAGGAACAGAAGGTACATAAAAACTTGAAGAAACCAGAGAGTGTCTTTTGGAAATTAAGGCTTTCAAAAGTACCCTACTGAGATAGTGAGTTTATTGTGCCAACCTGGCCGATAAACACATGTGGGATTAATTGAAGGGTGGAGAGATAAATGGCTCGGCGAGCCTCGCCTTTGTTGCCTCTTGCTCTTTGATCATCGGACCAGTGTGCTGCTACCTTGCTTGTTCTGTGCCTCAATTTGTAAGCTACACTACCTGTGGGACACCAACCCATGGGACACCTAACCCATGGACCATGTCACTGTAATTTGAGATTCCTTCAAGACCTGCTTCACCACGCCATTGGAATTTACATCTCTTGAGCTGGGGACTGTCGGACCCTGTCATCTGGCTGACTGTGGGTGAACTGTCTTGCTGTTTTCTGCCTGTGGCTGGATAGCCTGACTTTCTCTACAGAGGACTGCCAGCGGCCCTTAAGACTTGAAGGACTGCCAGTGTCTCACAACTGTCTCATGGGAGTGAGTTGCACTGAGCCAGTTGTACTGCTTTATAATTTAACTGTTTATTTCTTATGTTATATCTGTATGAATATATATATATAATTATCAGCATTCAGGTTTTGTTTCTCTAGTGAACCCTGTCTAACACACCTGCATACAAGAGAATTGGGAGAGTCACACCCATGCCTAGGGAAAGATGGAGGCTCTGATCCGACTTGAAAAGAGAATGCCCTTTCGCTTCAAGCTGATCCATAGGCTTGGTGTAAACTGGGCTACCTGTTGAATGAGAGCTTCAGTACAGGGACGATTTGCAAAAACAGGGACCAGTTTTATTTCTTTACTCTCCCTGGCATTTAAGGACATCACTGCAGAACCACTGGCAGAACAGACGCGGCAGAGACATGAGTGTCCATGCATATCCAAGAGGGCAGACTTGGCAAAACTAGTTGGAGACGTTATTCAAGAGACTGTTACAGCCTTCCACAATGATGGAAACAAAGTAAAACACATCTGGAGGCAATGGAAGAATCTGATTTCCAGAATCATCATATTATAATATTTAAATAGTTTGTCTTCAACATGGCAAAAATAGTACATGGGATACAAAGAAATGATAGAAGCAAGGGTGGTAAGACTTTTCTCATATACTTTGGATGTGTTATCAGGAGAGACATTAGGTTCGTAACGTAGAAGGGCAGCAATGAAAAAAGAGGAAAGCCCTCAATGAGATGGATTGACACAATGGCTACAACAATGAGATCCGACATAAAAACAATTGTGAAGACGGTGCAGGATTGGGCAGTGTTTCCTTCTTTGACAGGGGTCACTATGGGCACTTTCATTCTTGATACGGTCACTATGGTCACTTTCATTCTTTGATACGGGGTCACAATGGCCTCAAGGGCACCTAACAGTAAAAACAAAGAAATAAGAGATGACAGCCTATTCAAGGGGATGATAATGATCTTACTCAACAGGAATATAAAGCGCCATCCCATGGGGTGGCTAGGGGGTTCGAACCGCTGACTTGGCTGTTAGTAGCCCAACATGTAACCATTATGCCACCAGGGCTCCATATGCACAAAACAAAGCTATCAATATAGACATCGATATTACAGAGAGGAACCAAATAGAAAATCTAGAGCTAAAAAGTCCAATAATTGAAATGGAAATTCCTTTGGAAGGACTCAACAGAGATGGCAGACAAAGCATCCGTAAACTTGAAGACAGGGCCATTGAAATGGTCAAATCTGGGGAACAAAAAAGAAAAAGGATGAAGGAAAGTGAACTGAGTTTAAGGAGTTTCTGAGAAAACTTCAAACAGACTGGCATACATATTGTGGAAACCCTTGAAGGAAAAGAGAGAGAGAAAGAAAGCATGCTTGAAGAAATAATAAATAATGCCCCCAGACTTCCCAAGTGTTATTGAAGGTGCTCCATGAATTCCCAAAAGGGTAAATGCAAAGAGATTCACAACATAAAGAGAGGCTCTAGAAAGAAGCAGGTTGAATTGTTAGGTAAAAAGGATCCTGCATAAGACCAAACACTGATTTTCCACAGTAACTACGGAGGCCAGAAGGCAGTGGAATGATACATTTAAAGTCCTGAAAGCAAAGAATTCTACACGTATGTCCAGCAAAGCCATCCTTCAGAACAGGAGGATTGAATTAAAGCATTTCCATAGAAACAAAGCTGTGGGAGTCTGTTGCCATGACACCTTCCTCATAGGAAGTGCTAAAGGAAATCCTTTAGATGGAAATGAAAAGCATTTGATATTGACCTGCAGCAACATGGGGATTAAAAGCATCTCTGGTAAAGAAAAAGGCCAGATTTATGGGACTGTGGGTGTGCGACTCTACTTGTTATATCTCACGTGGTTTAAAGACGAATGCATAACTATTATTGATTACATGATTCAATTTTTGACAATAACAAACAACATAAATAACAGTATAGGTACAGATTTTGGATGTTACTGAAGCTAAATTGGTATTCACTTAAAACATGTTGTTAGACATTTAGGATGAAAAATGTAACCCCTATGACAACCACAAAGAAAGTATCTTAAAATATACATATAAAAGGAAAGCAGAAGTAAATTAAAATATTCTCTAGAAATCAACTGGGCACAAATTGGGCAGTACTGGAGAATATGAGTAACACAGTGTAAGGCACACAGGTGTCCAAGTATCAGGAAATTAGACCACGCCTACACATGCAAATTAGACGATATGCATAACAACCCATAGGTCAAAGAAGAAGTCAGAAGGGACATTTGTAAATATTTTTATTCCAAATGAAATAAAGCATGATGTATCAAAAATAGATCATATGATGCTAACACAGCCTTTAGAGAAAAAGTTATATCTCTAAATGCTTATATTAGGGAAAAAAGTTTAAAATTGGTAGTCGGGATTTTCATCTTAAGAAGGTAGAAAAAGAAAAAACTAAACCCCAAAATAAGCAGGAAAATTATAAAAATATAGCAAATATTAATGAAATAAGAAATGGACAAAAATAGAGAAAATATAAACCAAGGATGTTCTTATTTTCAAAAGCTGATGAAATTGATAACTTTTATGCAGTCATCAAGGGAAAAATTGGGGCTAAAAAAGAGAAAGAGAGAGAAACAAAGTACAAATCATCAGTGCCTGAAATGCATAGATGCTACAGACATTAACATGATAAAACAGTTCAATGGATTCTTATTGTTTTTGTGACAGATGTATTGCCAATGAATGTGATAACATATGAAATAGACAAATTTCTTATGAAAGAATCATATTATCAAAATTACTCCTAGAGAAACAGAAAAATCCAGACAGCTTTATCTGGTTATACCGGTAAGTTATGTTAAATATTTAAGAAAGTAAACACACCAGCTCAGTACAAATGCTTTTTCTGAAAATAAAAAAGAAGGGGAAAATTCATTTTAGGAACATTATCCTAACACTGAGAAGAAAACTAAACCAACCCCCCAAAATGACTTTATGGTACCAGTATCTCTTATGAACATAACCTCAAACATTCTTCATAAATACTAACAAATTATATAGGGTCAAATATAAAACAATAATACAGAATGACCAATTAGGGCTTATTCCAGGTTAGTTTAATATTTAGAAATCAATCTATGCAATTCACCATATGGACTGCAAAAAGGAGAGAAATTATATGGTCATGTCAGTTGATGGAGAATATTCTAATTGCTGTCACTGTTTTTAACCTCCAGTTTCAGGGCCGTCTCAGTTGAGAAAACTGAGATTCCTGGTACATTCCTTTCCAATGGTGTGAAGTGCTTAAAAGGTGTGTCAGTCCTGGCAGACTAGAGAAACAAATCCATGAACACACATGTGTGTATAGGAAAGAGATTTATATACAAGAACAATTGAACATTAAGAAAACATCTCAGTCCAAGTCCATAAGTCAAATATTAGCCCATATTTCCAATACCAATCTATAAAGTCCTCCTCAGACTCACAAAACACATGCAATGATGCCGAATGTAGAAGATGACAGGCCAGTGGGTACAAAGTCTTTGGATCCAGTGTCATTGGAAACATCTCAGCGCTTGCAGGGGTCTCTGCATCACGGTGGGTCCATGTGTCTTGTCAGCTGCTCTGTCTCCCAGGGTGTGAACAGAGTCTCCCACTTTACCTCCAAGGAGAAAATACCAGATTTCCCAGAATTCTTAGGAGAAGGCCATGCCCACACAGAAGCCTCATTGGCTATGATCTGATTGACAGAATAGACTCCACCCTTACACTCTTAATCCTCTCAAGTGGACAATTCTATAACTACCCCAGAAGGTGATCAGCTCAGTGTGGAAGCCACCCTTGACTTTGGTACCTGGCTCTATGGATTCCTTCGTCTCTGAAGTTGGGTGGGCACAGATGGACCACGTTCCGTAAGCCTTTCCTTTCTAGCAGTGGCTACAGTTCATAACCCACTTTAAAAGCGATGTTGCGAACTAGAACAAGTAATCATTTATAAATTACCAAGGGTTCATGAGGGAGGGAAGGAGAGAGGGAGGGGCGGGGCAGGGAAAAAAAGGAGGAGCTGATACCAAGGGCTCAAGTAGAAAGAAAATGTTTTGAAAATGATGATGGCAACATATGCACAAATGTGCTGGACGCAATGGCCGTATGGATGGATTGTGATAAGAGCTCTAGGAACCCCCAATAAAATGATAAAAATAAATAAAACCCTGAAAAAACAAACGACTAATAGGACCAGGTTCAGAGAAAAGGAGAAAGCCAGAAAGCTGCCCTACGGGATAGTTTGAAAGACAGCCCATAAAGGAAACCGGAACCTAGAGGGGAAGCACATATACCTACCGGGAACTGGGAAATGAGGGGGAAATGGTGACTTTTTCACATTTTGAAGGAATAACTTGTGCCCAGTTTGGATGCATTTTCTGTAGATATTTTAACAAATTACTACGAATGTGTGGGCTTAAAATTGCACAAACGAATTATCTCATCACTCTGGAGGTCACCAGTCTGAATGGGTGTCAGCTGGCCTGAAATCAAGGCTTCCTCGGGCGGTCCCTACCAGAGGAGCAGGTACAGCAGTCTGGCTCTCTCCCCTCCCTGGAGGCTCTCAGGAAGACTCCGTTTCTATACTTTCTCTCGCTTTTAGAGAACACTCAACACTCCTTGACTTGTCACCCTTCTCCGTCCTAAGAAGCCAGCAGTGGGCAGCCAAGTCTTGCTCACCTCACATCATGCCAACTGCAGCCACGGTCACCTCTCTTCTGACATCCGTCCTCCCTCTGTCACTTACAAGTACATTTTTGGTTACCTTGGGCTCATCCAGGTGATCTTGGAGAAGGTCCCCACCTCAAGATCTTTAACTTTTGAAAATCAAGCTCTGGGGAGGATTCAGCACAATGGCGACTTCGCATTGGGGTCAAGGGACAGGAAGACAAATTCTGGCATAAGTCATGACCGAAATTATGCTTGGGCAGAAAATCAGGGAGAGATTTGCAAAGAGGAAGATGGTGAGGTGAAGGCTCAGGGTTGCCACTCTGAATAGGGTTCGTGGTGACAGCTTTGAAGGATTTATCTTAGGTTTGCCTAAAGAAACAGTGAGAGAGAAAGAGAGAGTGGTTTTGCCTTCAAGGGATCAGTTCATGTAATTGTGGAGATTGGCAAGTCTAAATCAGGCAGGAGGCTGGAGATTTCTGCAGGCTTGCAGAGCAGAGAGCCAGATGGAGATTGACTTCTTTGATGTCGACATGTCTTGGTGTGCTGCTGCATCCATCCACATCTGTGTTTTTTCTCACAGGTATGCTGGGGCCCTCCTGGGTGAGGACATCTTCCAGGGGAAGGTGCTCAGCAACAGTCGCTCCCTGCAAGCTTTGGTGGCCGGTCTGAAGGCCTACAGCACCTGGGAGAACCTCAGCTGTTTGCAGGACTGCCGAGAGTGCACCGGAGGCATGGTGAGCTCCAGGCTGGACGGCCCCCTGGGGACCCAAGAGGCACTAGAGCTTCTGGGAGGGAGCAACATGGGGCAGCACCCCTGGAGGTGGGGCATGAGCTCCAGTGACTCAGTGTACGACTCAGTCTTGTCATCTCGTTGTGTCTCTCTCACGCAATACTGTCAGGACTGGTGGCGAGAAAGTCTTTTAAAGCATGCAGTTTGCAGTGCCGGCCCATGGAAGCCCACAGCAAATAGCATCTGTGATGGTGGTGGTGGTTGACACCCTAGAAGAGGATGCCCCATAAGGGGTTCTCGTGATCAGAGCTCTGCCCCAGCCGGTGACCCTGTTGGGGAGAGGCGAAGATCCGACCTCAGGTGCTCCGTCCCCTTGAGGAAGGAGAACAGAACAGAAGGAAGTGCCAGGTGGAGAGATCACCTGGTCTGGGTTCTAGGGCTCAGGCTGGATGGTGGGTGAGGGGGTTCAGGGCATGAGAAAGCCCCTGTGAACCACTGGCGGGTTGAGGGCAAATCTGGTAGCAGCTGGTAGTTTTCCCTGAGGGAAGAGGCGCCTGCCAGATGCTGGGGGCTTCTGTCTCTTGCGGGGCTCCTGAAATAGTGAGAAGGGGAACCCAACATTGTCTAGCAGGCAGGACCTGTGGGACCGGTGGCCCTGTGGCTTGGTGACACAGCAGGACCACAGGCACCAGCCCTAGCTGGGAACCCCGCATGGTGACTTACAGAGCCTGACCTTGGAAGCCTGGGAAACGTCACTGGCCGATAGCAATGGCTACTGAGGACTCAGCCTGAACAAGGGTGGATGGAGGGATCCTGTCCGGCCTTTAGCCTGAATTCACATTCTGAATGCAGCTGAATATTAGCCTGAAAGTAGCCGGTGTAAACCAGAAGAGAAGGTGAGGAGTTTTTGCTGTCAGTGGAGCAGGGATCAAGAGTCAGTCAAGGGCAGCCGGGGAAAGTACCGGGGGAGGATGTGTGGCAGTCAGCAGACAGGCCTGGCTGCCTCAGGGCCGGGCGGAAGGGTGCGGAGGACTGAGAGAGGGCTGAGACAAGGCCCCCTGAGCGCTGAGCAGACGCTGGGAGGTTTCTTTGTGGTACTTGAGCAACACAGATGGAAACAGGGGCTGCCCCCCAGCTGGCTCACTCAGAAAGCTGGCTTGGGACAGGGTGGAGGCCCACGGAAGGCACAATGCTTGCTTTCCTCCGTGGGCACCCTGGGACTTTGGGGTGAGAAGTTATCTTCAGATGGCCATGGAGAGCTGTGCTCATGGTGACCGGCTTGGGAAGGGGGGCCTTGGTGGTGGTCCGGCCAGCTTGCTTTGCCCCTGGAGTCATGCAATGTGGCATCTACACGGGAAACAGAGAGAATGGGAAATAAAGTGACAGTCGGGGCTCCTTGGACCAACCCACGAGACAGCCCCGAGCAGTGGCTCAGCATGCCTTTCCTCAGTGGCCTGGCGAATCAGGAGGCCCCTGTCGGAGAGCTGGGCACCCCCCTGCAGCTCCAGGGCAGTAGCAGTCCCTTCAGATGTGTGTGCTGGCAGCCTCTGAGAAGAGCGCCCAGGGATTTCTGGGAAGAGCAAGAAGGCTCAGGTCAGGTGGGAGGTCAGACAGGAAGCCACTCCTGAGGCAGGGAGAAGCCACACGGGGGAAGGGCTTGCTTGGTCATGACTCAGGGTACTGAGATAACTCAGATCATGTAGACATGGACTCTATCCGAGAGTCCATTCACAACTAACCATGCGCTGCCTCCTCTTCCACTCTTCCTTCTGCGTCCCATTTCCCGGTGCATATTTCGGGGGCTGCTATGACCCCCGGCCTTCTTGCCTTCCCTTGCTGCCTCCAGGGCCAAGGTCCTGGCCCCTGTGCTCCATTCTGGGAGAGCCTGTGTTCTTCCATGCTCAACCCTGACCCTCAAGGGACTGTTGCCCAGAACAAATAGCCCCCGCCCTACCACCCTGCAGTGCTGCCTGATCCTACGCTCATTGACTTCCCAGGGCCAGCCCTTCCTCTTTGTAGAAGAGACAGGTGTCCCAGTGGTTATGCATTGGGCTACTAACCACAAGATCAGCAGTTTGAAACCACCAAGCAGCTCCAAGGGAGAAAGATGAGGTTTTCTATTCCCACAAAGTGTTACAGCCTTGGAAACTCACACCAGCAGTTCTCCTCCACCTTATAGGGTCACTGTGAGTCAGGATGAACTCAATGGCAGTGAGTTTGTTTTTGGTCCTGGGACTTTCTGGAAGGCAGTGCTTCAGCTTGCTAGGATGTGGGCTACAACCCCAGGGGGTCCTGTGGTCCCATAAGGCTTTGCTCCCCAGCAACTTCTCAGCTACCTGAGTACAAGGGCCTGGATTTTCATTTATGTTCCTGTCCTCCTCCTCCTCCTCTTCCTCCTCCTCCCATTTACACCCAGCACCTAGCACAGAGCTATTTGTTGAGACACAGTAGTTGTTGAAAGAAGACATGAACATCTTCTAATTGCTTTACATTTAGATTGTCACGTGTGGGTCTTTTTCTGGGGGGAGGGCGCTAGGAGTGGTGAGTCTGGGGGCTGCCGGGAGGACACTGAAGAGCACCTCCTTTGAAGCCTGCAGATCCTGCCCCTAAAATGTATTCAAACACACATTTTCTGTTCTTTGGAACCAACCACTATGGATATGACGTTGTGCAAGGTACTCCCCTCTGTAGTGCCTCAGTTTCCCTACATACAAACTGGGAGCTGCAGGCATTGCGGAGGTTGTGAGGGTCACATGATCTGAAGGAGTGAGCATGAAACATCGACCCGTGTGCTCACAAAGCAGCCATGGGTGCCCCTTGATGTGCCTTCACCCTGGGGCTTGGGAGAAAAAGGACACACTATGTGTTCTCTTTCCGCTTGTCCTCATACCAGGCTGATGCAGGTGTAAAGCCCTGTGCAGTGGCCGAGGCGGACAAGACCCAGGGGGGGTCTGGGAAGGGTCCCTGAGCAGGGTGGCTTTAGCAAGCTAAAGAGTGATCAAGAGCCTTCCAGGAGGGGGCTGGAGGGCCTGCTGGGCAGGGGCTACCGTCACACAGGATGGAGGTGTGAGCATGCGTGGGGCACTGGAGCAAGCATGGGCTGGGCCCAAGCCATGATTACTTCCTGAGCTCACAGGGGTCCATCTTGACAACTCATTGGTTGGGAACAAATTTTGATGTCCATGTATCTAATATTGAAGAAAGGGCTTTGAGAAGCAGGTTAGGATGGGAAGTCATGATAATACAGTTTATTAACATATGAGCCTGTTTGTCCCTTAACTTTTTACCGCTTCTCTAAGTGTGTGGCTCTGTGAAATGCTGTTTATCTCAGTCACTCGGTTTTAGGAGTAGTTGGTGCTGCCTGAGGTGAGCATCTGGTAGGAAGGCGGGCTCTTTGCTGATAAAGCTTAGGTGAAATCACATTCAGTGTATTATTGTTTCCAGTTATTCAGTGATGCATATTCTTTGTGGAAATTTTTGAAAATATAGAGAATCACAAAGAAGAAAGTAACTACTAGAGAACTTCAACAAAGTCCGTGGAAAAATGCCATTATTTTATAATTATACCCCCCCCCATGAACCTTGGAAGCCCTCTCATATATTCCGAAATTATCCTTCTCCGCAACGGGTATCTTCTTTCTAGGTGTTACCTGGCTTGTCTCAGATTTTACCACCACCACCCCATTTCCCCAAGAGTTTGATATAGACATTTTTTATTCTGCAGTTTACTAACATCTCCTATATACCATTTATTTAAGGCCCCTGGGGGGGCACACATCATTTATTTTCAACTTCTAACCTAAAGGCTGGCGGTTCACACACACCCAGTGGTACTGTTGTGGAAAGGCTTGGTGGTCTGCTTCCATTAGAATTCAAGCCCAGAAAGCCCTGTGGAGGAGCAGTTCTCAGCTTGAAACCTGGAGCTGTCGTGGTTGGAATTGACTCCAAAGGGCTGGATTTTTAAATCCGTCACATGGATGTACCCTATTTATGGAACCAATTCCTTCGGCCAGGCCTTTTTTCTTTATTAGCAATACTATAGAAAAAACATCTAGTGCCTACTATTTTTTCTTTTCTTTTGCATACCTGTGATCGGTGCCTTGAGATCAAAAACTTAAATGGTATTGCTACTGTCAACAATCGTGTACTAAATTCCCTTCCCACCAGCAGTTGAACACAGAATGCTTCAAAAGATCTGCACCAATGGCTTTCAAATTCTTTTGATCATGACCCAAAGTAAAAACAAACAAACACAACTTTCCAAGGCAATATCTGTAGACACACATATATAAAACTGAACAAAGAAATTCCATGAAGTTCCTGTATTTTCTACTTTTGTAACAGGCTCTCCTAGTTTCTACTTATTTTGCGTCTTTATTTTTTTAAGCGCGTTCTGATGCATTAACTTGATCTTATCACCCAGTGCTGTGTCATAGGCTCCAGTTTGCAAAACATGGCCCCGGACTCACTGATCAAACGGAAGGGGCCCTGTTATCGTTGAGAGCACACAGGTCAACAGACGGAGTCTGTTGTGGAATTCCAAGAGATGTGTTTTCCAGCCCGGGCTGCGGGCTGACTTCTGCTGAGACCAACATCTTGTTTTCACTGGAAAGTTTCTACTTTGGCTCTTCGAGGATTCAGATTTAGTATTTGAAGGTGGAAAACAGTTAGAGGTCACTCCGTGTCTCCTCAGCACTGACATTTAGAAAGTGTCAGCTCGGCCTCCCTCGGGTCTAAAGAGAAGGGCCCGAGACGTGGTCCGTGGCCCCCAGAGTTTGTGTGGGTGAGAGTCCATGATCTCCGTGCTCTTGAAATGCTCTGTGACAGATTTTGGATTCTGAGATTCTTTCTGGCCTCAAGTGCATGTTTCTGACGCACGTGGTGAGCAATGTTAATGGCGGGATCATGCTCGGTCAAGAAATGATGTGAAAGCCTTAGGTTAGACACCTCTTCTACAGGAGTCTGGCCAGTGCTCGCTGTCTGTGGCTGGTAAGGCTGACCGCCGCAAGGGAAATGCGCCATCGCTTACAGACCAGGCCTAGCGGTGGAATGGGTGCAAGGTGCCAAGAAGTGAACCTTCGGAGTTAAGTAATCTGTTTTTCTTTTTCCTTTTAACTTCTTTTGTCCTAAGCTTTAACTTTTCTCACTATCGCTACCTTTCTGACATCACCTGATCACCTGCCAGGATTTTTTTGTGCATGATGCTAGAATACAGGAGATTTCATTTTTTTTAATCTTTAAAAGTCAGATCATTACATGAAAAATACACAGAGTGTTTGTGATGTGTATTAAGCAGTGTACGCCATGCCGGGTGATACTATTCCCTGCAATGCGAGGGGCATGCTGTACACAGTAAGCATGGGACTAGGAAGAGCTAAATTTCAGTAAAAATAAGATCAGAGGCTTCTGCTTCTGCGCAAGATGGAAAGACAGACATCACATTTATCCTCCTGTTTGAAAGAGCCGAAGTGTGGCATATCAATAGATAAGCCCAAACCCACTGCCACTGTGTCAATTCTGACTCACAGTGATCCTCCAGGGTTTCCCTGGCTGCACATCTTTATGGGAGCAGACATCCTCACCTCTCTTGCTCTCTGGGAGTGACTAACCTGGCGGTCGGCAGTTCAGCGCTTACCACACAGCTACCAGGGCTCCCTCTTCCTCTGCGTGCACACGTGCATGTGCGCACATACACATGCACGCACAGTGGCGGCATTAAAATAATTTAACAACTCATTTGCTGCCCTAATCACAGTTTGAAGTATAAGAAAGGATGCACTGAAAGGCAGTTGATTATTTCATGCGGTTAAAACTAAGTAAGAACAATATAACAGATGTGCAAAACTAGGCTGTAAGAGTTTTATTTGTATTTTAAAATACCAGGAAAGTGGGTGAGGGGCGATGGAGGACGATGTAAGATATGGAAAAAATAATCTATAACTTATCAAGGGTTTGTGAGGAAGGGTGGGAGGGGGAGGAAGGGGAAGTAATGGGAAGCTGATATCAGGGGCGCAAGTGGGAAGAGAAGGCTTTGAAAATGATGATGGTGGCATATGTGCAAATGTGCTTGACACACTGGATGCATGCATGGATTATAATAAGAGATGTAAGAGCCCCCAATAAAAGTATTTTAAAAAATTAAAAATCAATATACCTTAAAAATTACTGGTAGAAACATAATTTTTCTCCTTAGAAAACAAGGAGAGTGTGCATGTTTCGTAGCAAACACATCTCTTGATCGACAGAGTGGGCAACGATTGTGCTCGGTTCAAAGATGATAGGCAGCTGCCCCACTCTGGAGGTATGTCATGCTCCGCAGTCTAGCAGCCATCCAGTCTCGGTATCAGGCTGCTGAACGGCCCCTCAGCACCTTGTCCAAGTCCCCCATGCTAGCACTCAGATGCTAGTTGATAGTTTCCCTGTTCTGGTTCTCTTTCTAGTCCTTGCTTATTTTACAAATTTGGACCTGTTCTGGTTTCACTACATCAGCCATAACTGCGTTCAATTTGATTCGAAGTCCTGAGTATTACACAACTATAAAAAAATAACGAGGCGCCTGTGAAACATCTTATAACATGGATGAATCTGGAGGAGGCTATGCTAAGTGAAACCAGACATTCACAAAGATTGTACAGCCCCACTATTAAAAATGAATAGATATAAACGCAGAAAGCAGAGTTGTGTGCTGGTCACCAGAATGGCAGCGAGAGGAAAGCAGGATCCCTTTCTAGGTAGCAGTTGCCTGTAGGTGATCTCAAGGACGGCTGAAGTCAGCACCACTAGACCGAGGTAAAGAAAGACGCTGCAGAGAGCACAATAGAAGGGAACTTTGGGATGTGCTACACACACACGTTCATAACAGTAGTAAAAACAAGCTCAAAATAGGTGTGTGTGCTTGCACAGGTAGATGTGGATGTGTGGATGTGTTTAATAGTGCACGTGTAGGTGGACCGTTAGGTCTGCGTATGCACATTTTTTGTCTGTATATATCTCCGTATATAACAAATCACAGAGGGGATGCACTTCTAGAGGCTTTCTCCAAATTAGACAAAGTGAATTTCAGAACAAGCCATATTGCCAAAGGTAAAGAAGGTCACTCCATAAGGAAAAATGGGTTAATTCATCAAAAGGACCTATGTGGTTATGTACCAGAGACCACACCTGTGAGGTGGCTACTTTGGTTATTCCATTTTGCAGATAAGGAAACTGAGGCTCGGGGTGGTTGAACTTGTCTGAACACCCAGTTTACCAAGGCTGCCTAATTTCAAAGCCCACCGTGATGTACGGCGGCGGCGGTGCTGGTGGTGGATTAGGAGGAGGGGGAGGTGGGAGGGAGAGGAGGGGATTGGACTGGGGTCCCTGGGAAGCTTTCCCTAGGGGTGTGGCTCAGTGTCACTGTGTCAGCAGTTGTCTGGAGGAAGGAGACCACTTTGCAGCCCACCCTTGGATATAGGTCTTACTCTTGAGTAAAGAGATCCATTTTTACCAATGTTTCTAATACCTCTGACCTGCCTTCCCTACTGATTCTCTGTCTTGATGCAACGAGCAACGTTTCCCCAAACCAGCCAGAGTGGATCCAGGGGCACGGCCACTAGGGCGCCCTGGCTCGCAGTGACAGGCCTCTGCATTTCATTGGGGTTTGAAATGAGTGGTTGAGCGTTCCCTGTGGGCAGGTGCCTTTGGAAGTTCTTTTCCCAAGTCTTACTTTGATTGTGAGCGTAGGAGACGGAGTAGAACGGATCCATAGCGCCTCCCCAGCTGTAATCTTGGTAGAAAGAGACTGCCAGCGATTTGGCACATGGGACACCTGGTTGGTTGGCACCTCTCGCCTTTTGGTTAGCAGCTGAGTCTTAGCCTCTTCTCTTCACCCAGGGGGCTCCTTAACCCTACTTTACACACGAGGAGCCAAGGTCAAAGAGATTAAAGTGACTTGCCCAAAGTTAAGTTACTAATTAGGGGCAGAGCCGGACTTTGACAGAACCAAAAAGTCTGGCTCCAGAGCCCACCTTCCACCTCCCTCTACCAAACTGCGGTGTATTAGCATCTGCCCGCTGCCCATTTCAGGAAGCGCTGCGTGCCCTCTAACGGACGCGCACAGTTTGGATCTGAATGGTCATTCAGATAGCCTCTTCCTCCCCAAGCCTCAGTTTCCAAGTCCCCGTAAGTGGGCCGTGCTGAGCTGTCCAGTGGTTAGTTCAATAACTGGACGTTCCTGCGGCGGTGGCCCTTGGCAGGCAGGTCCAGAGCCGTCCTTTTCTTCCCAGCCCTCTGAGGTGCTTCCCTGATGTCCCTCCGCACCCCCCACCCCCCGCATTCCAGTGGAGGGACTTGAGAAGGAACGTGCTAGCATCACTCACCCCAAACCTCTTCGGTGAGTTGGGGAGGGGCTGGACCAAGAGTGGGTCCCAGCAAAGCCCGCTCCTGGCGTGTGCCTCTGGCTCTGTGCAGACATAAGTTCTGCATGTTAACTTCTCCTCTGAGTCATGTCAGTGGAGGAGCAAACTGGCCTCATTTGGACATGAAAACCCCGCACCTTCCCACAGGGAATGGCAGCCTTTTTTGGTTCCCACTCAGCGACTCTAATTGGTCATGTGACTCAGAACTTGGCTGGCTTTGTTTGTTTCCCACCTTATTTCTCTAGAAAATCATGGGGTCAACCAAGTTCTGAAGACTGTTGATATGTAACCATAATTACACATTGCCTTTTCTTTTTCCATATCTGAGCCAACACAGATTGATTTTTCTTGAACTGGCTGGGGAAGGAACAGAGAGAATGGGGCTCTGGCTGTTACCCTGCTGCCTCGCACAGCCTTTCGTTCTGACAAGAGGAGCAGGGTACCTCATCATGGAAGGGGTGCTGATGTAATCCCACTCTCAGGGCTCTGGGACCTTGCACCTCGAGACTGGGAGCCTCGGCGTCCTCACCTCTCAGTCTTAACTCACGCACACCCTAGAAACATGCTTGGTTCTTCTCCCCATACCTTTCCTAGATATGATCTCAGATTTCTCTCCCCCACCCCTTCTCTCCCTGCCCCTCACCACCCCCTGCGATCCATTAGAATTTCTGACCACAAGCCTGTGGCCAGAATCCATACTTTCTGCAAGGCCCCAAGCAGGGCCCAGCTTCTTGTGGCTCTGGGTTGTGGTCCACCAGGCCTCTGGTCCAGACAGATAGAGATCAGCGATCCTGCCTGGTTCAGGTTCAAGGGGCAGCCTTGGTCTATGGTCCATAGACTATGGAAGCAATTCGCCATTTCAAGGGAACCCAAACCAAACTCACTGCCAGGGAATCGATTCCAACTCACAGCAACCCCCGGGCAGCGTAGAGCTGCTCCTGTGGGCATCTGATGCTGGAAGCTGGCTGACAAGCCCTGCTGACTGCAACCGGGCCTGGATTTCAACCTGATGCGGGTTCGCGCTGTCCCTTCCACGGGGTGGCGTTGTTGCTGAAGCCTCGCCTTGTGACTTGGACCTGAACATCCAAGATCTCCGTGGAAGAGAGTGGACGCTGGATGTCCTCTCAAAATGTGTGTGGCAATCCCGCATAGGACTGCGTGTGGATGCGACGGAGTGGGGAAATAGAGTTGTCTTTGTGTGTTAAATGAGGCTTTCTGAGTGTGGGGTGTGACCTAAACCGAAATACTTCAAGTTATAAACATAGCTGACGAGCAGCCGACTTGGAAACACAGACAGGGTGGAGTGGGGTGGGGGGGCAGGGAGTGTGCGGATTATCTGCCAGCCAATGTATAGGTGGCACTGACTACAAGAACTGAGTGGGTATGGCTGAGGTCCTGACTTGGGGTCTGGAGGCTTGTAGCCTTCAGAATTTCAAGAAAATAAATTCATGTGCTTTAAAGCTTATGGAATGATCTCACTGCAACACTAGAAAAGCGAGACATGGCTCTTTGCAAAGGACGCCGCTGGCTCTTCTGTGTGACCTTCGCCTAAATACCTATGGCCAGAAGTCATACCCTCCATATTGGCCACCTTGCTACCAACACTGGAAAAAGCCCTATTCCAGAGCTCACTGGATCTCCAGGACCTGTCTCCACAGAGAATTTTAAGTAACCCCCCACCAAGGCCCCTGAGGACAGCAGTCTTATCTCGGTCCCTGGCTGTCCCCTTACTATTCCAATGTTCTCCATGTGGAAGAGCAGAAGTGACCGCAGCCGAATAAAGAAGCAGCTGAACGCAAGGGGAACAGGAGCAAGTCTCAGCAGAACTCTGCAAACCAGCAGGATGGTAAGTTTATCAGCAAACAGGCTCTGCCCATTCCTCTCCTTCGGGACAGGGGGCTGCTGCTTATTGTTTGCAGAGGTAACCCAGCTGGGCTCTGACTGATTAATTATAGTTTAATGATTGTGTAAGAAAACACTGAAGCAACTACAAATGTTTGCTGATTAAAAAAGTTAAAAGCGGGTGTGATGCGGAGGCCCCCAGTCATTCTGTAGGCTCCATCCCAAGACTCATTCCTCAGGGGAATTCAACACTCCTTCATGTGTTTGGCATCAGCCATCTCTTGAAACAAAGCCGAGGTTCTGAAATAAGCAAGACAAAACTCTGGGAATCCCAAAGAGCTGTCACAGTGTCCACGTGCTGAACCCCAAGCACTTGCTCCCCTCCTGACAGGGCCTGGCTGACTTCCACTGGTGGCCCGGTCATCCTCACTGGACCCTCACACACACACTCCAGGGTCTCCTAGGATGCGGCCGGGTAGCAAAGAGTGAGGGCTTCTGAGGGCAGACACATTACGAGTGCAGAATAACTGCTGGTGAGCCAGACCAACACTCCAAACCAGCATCAAACACCGAACAGCATAGTAGCCATGTCCACCTGGGTAAGGTAGTCAGCGCTCCCTGTCTGGCCCCTGCTGCTTAGCCCCAAAGAAAGATTGATGCCTGTCCCCATCACGGAATCCTTTCAGCACAGTGTGCCCTATGCACAGTCGGGTATGCGGACAAACAGGTTTTGATTATCTAGAACAATATTTTGATTTACAGTGACTATTTCTTAAGTAATAAAAATGGGTCAGATTTGTCTGCAAACTTGGCTTTGTCTAGAACCCCTCTGGGAATGTGTTGCTCACAGTGGGCAAGTAGGTCAGCCTGACTTGGCCCAAAGCTGCAGAGGTCATTTGCTCTCCATGCACTTTCTTGCAAAGGAGCGCAGCCAAGAAAACCCGGACCGGTGCCTGACTGAACGTGTGGCTAATCGTGCCAGTGGGAGATTCCCAGTCTGAAGGTCATGGCCTAGTTGGCTGGGTTTGTGTGCCGCGGGGCAGGACAGGCCTGAGTGTGGTTTCACCATCAACTCACTGGCATCCAGTCGATTCAAACTCATGGTGACTGTCTAGGACAGAGTAGAGCTGCCCTTGTGGATTCCAAGACTAACTGTCTATGGGGACAGAAAGCCTCATCTTTCTCCACGTAACTGGCATCAGGTAGGGCCCATGTTCAAGGCCGACCGGCAGGTCTCCTCCTGAGAAGGATCTGGTTGGAGTTCAAGCACTGCTATGATCTTTCTAGGTGAAGGACCATGTCAGTGAGATGAGGACAATTTTCATCAGCCAAACCCTCTTGTTAAACCCTGCTATGGCTTGAACTGTGTACCCCCCCTCCCCCAAATGGTGGGTTGGCAAGCCTGCACTCTACAGCCGTGGCTATAATCTCCTTTGGAACGAGTTCTTTCCTAGGTTGATATGGCAGGATTAAGATAGGGTGTTTTGAGTCAGTTGGTTACGAGATGAAAAGAGACAGCTGCCAAGCACATGAAGGTCTTCAAGGGACACGCCGGAGCCCAGGGCCTGCCCTTGGAGCCGTCAGGGAGCGGAAACCTTCCTCTAGCGGTGACCTCCGGAATTCGGACTTCTAGTATCCGAAAATACGGCAAAATCCATTTCTGTCCGTTAAAGCCACCCTCTGGTGGCATTTCTATCACGGCAACACTAAATATCTACGACAAGGTCCACTCTGGTCTTCCTCGATCACAAGTGGTCTCCAACTCTTCCTTTTCTCTTGACTTCCCGAAGAATCCCCACATGCTGGGCTCCTCCTGGGGTCACTTTCTGAACGTTGGGCAAACTGTGGACAGTTTGGGTTGTAAGGATTTAGAAAGCGCAAAACAAACGCCCTTATAATTATACATTATTTCTCAAATGTGAAAGGACTTTTCTGTAAAATCAGCAGCATCAGTTTTTTAAATGGAAGTCTCCGAGTTTGACTCACCGGACATTCCAAGAGGCCCCGATGGGTGCAGTCTAGGGCCTGCCGAGGGACTACCACCTGGAGCCCTCCCATACTTCTGTGAGCAGGAATTATTCAGACGGCTTCCCAGAAATGGAAGAATTACAATGGAGGTAAAATGAGATTTTACCAGATCGCGTAAACGTCAGGGAGCCTTGGTGGTGAAGAGGTTAGGTATTGGGCTGTGGTCAGCAAGGTCAGCAGTTTGAATCCCCAGCTGCTCCTCCGGAGAAAGACTGGATGTCTACTTCCATGAAGAGTTACGGTCTCGGGGACCCACAGGGCAGCCCCAGCGTGTCCTCCGGGTCCCCATCAGTTGGAGTCCATCTGATGGCTGTGCGGGTTCTAATTTTAGTTTACTGCCTCCAAGGCTCTCGTCCCTACGTAATGCTTTTATTTTTTTCAAGGGGGGTGGGGCAGAGGACAACTTTATTCGCTGGCCTTCTGGTGTTAATCTCTGTTCTATACTTAACTTCCATTTAACATAATCCCTGGCTTTTAAACAAGCCTTCCTCTTTGGCTGTTAATCTGTGGTCCCTGGAAAACATCATGTGGCTCTGTGAGGAACCCCGCATGTCATCTTTGGGGGCGTTTTACGTTAGGAGGGCCTCACTTGTCAGGCAAATTGAAGTGGGAGGGTAGCAGGCAGTAAAACCGACCTGTCTCGCTGATAAATAAAAGAGAGATTGCTAAAATGACCCAAAGATAATCCATTTTATTGGCAATATTCCTTTGAAGATTTCAGCCAAAACTTCTTAAGGGCATAAACAAGGTGATTATAAATTTCATTGAAATGGAAAGCAGGCAGACATTCGAATAAATAATGGATACAGACCTGGCATCGATCCTGAGCCAATTTCAAATCTACTGTACGTTGTTTATCTTCCTCCTTGTACCCTCCCTGGAGATGATTCATAACTCCAGAAGGATTCACCCCATCACATTGAGAAGACAAGAAGGGGGGGGAGTGAGGGGGGGGGGCGGAGAAGCTTGACATTGTGACTTCTGGATTTGTGGTTAACTTCGCTCAGATTCTTTGGGACATAAGGAAGGAAAGTCATTATAAACTCGCTCAGGCAAGAAAGGAAAATCCATCTTGAGGAGAGAAAAGAGTTATGTTCTTGAATCCAGGCCCCTTGAGAACCAGGAACTGGGAGGGAGTCTGGAGGAGGTAGTTCTGCTTCTTGGCCCCTCCTTCCCATAAGCCCCATAGGTGCCCTGGTGGCATCATGGTTATGAGTTGGGTTGGGATCTGCAAGGTTGGCAGTTCAAAACCAAAAGCTGCTCCGAGGGAGAAAGTCGGGGCTTTCTACTCCCATGAAGAGTTGGAGTCTCAGAAACTCACAGGGGCTTACCCTGTCCTATAAGGTCGATATTAGTCAGCATTGACTCCAGGACTCTGTGTGTGTGTGTGTGTGTGTGTGTGTGTGCTGTGTGTTTGGTTTTTTCCGTAGGGCCCATTGTCCCAGTGTTTACATCTCTTGTTCTTTGTGCCCACATCTGTGATGATACTTTGTCTGTTGGGTTATAGAATTCGCATGTGAGCCACACTTCAAAGTGGGGGTCTCACAAATCCAATGATGAATTCCCACATTCACTTGGGTCAGAATCTTCCCTGGCTCATTCATTTTTAGCTGGGATAGCATCCATATCTTGAACATACCTGCTGAGGCCCCTCTGCAATAGACAATGAGCCAGTTCTCAGGGATTTGGTAGCTGAGCAGATGCTTTGTGCTTACGGTCGCTGTTGTCACAGTTTGAAATGTCCTCTTGGTGGCTGCTGGATAGACATGCCGTTGGACTGGGCATATTAATCTTATATTAAACAGCATTGTCGAACATATTGATTTCCATAGTTTGGCTTAGATTCTTTTGGATTTCCTACATAGATATTAATAGAATTGGTGGAAATGGGTGTAATTCTATTATTTACCTCTTTTTTATTACGCTGTTGACGTGGTGAGGATATTGTGATTAATGGTTAAAAGAATGATTGATAAACAGGGACCTTTAATTTAAAGAGAATGAGAAAGATGGGACTTTCTACTCCCATAAAGAGTTACAGTCTCAAAACGTCACAGGAGCCATTTTACCCTGCCCCATAGGGTCGCTATGAGTTGGCATCGACGCGATGGCAGTGGGCTTAGTGTGACTTGGGCATTCTAGAGTATAATTTAGAGAAATAAGAGCTGCAATGTGAATACGCACGGACACTCATGCTCGTTGCAGCATTATTCACAGTAGCAAGAAGGTAGAAGCAGCCCACGTGCCACCAACAGATGAATGGAGAAATAAACTGTGGTGCATACACACCACGGAATACTGCAACATTAAAAAATAACAATGAATCCACAAAACATCTCACAACATACATAAAGCTGGAGGAAAATGCTGAGGAAAATAATTTAATCACAAAAATATGGGCAACTATTAGAAAAAGTCAAGAAAATGTACACACAGAAACAGTTCCTGCAAGTAGAGTTATGTCGGAATATCCACCGCCGACCCTACACGTGCCCACGGGTGGACTCCCATACACCCTCTCACTGCTGTTTAGCTTACATCACTACCTGCGTATCTGCTCCTACGTTATTGCTTGTCATGGCTGCGGTTGCAGGCTTGTATATGTCACAGTACTGACTGCTGCTGCCTTGTACTTCATATGGCCTCCCGAATATGTTTACATACACAGGAGCACAGTGGTGGGGACCTCTGCCATCCAGTTGATTTCACTCTGTCGCCTCTGTGGGACAGAGTAGAACTGCGCTCCAGCATTCCTGAGACAGAATGTCTTTAAGAGCAGGTGACTCCATCTCTCTCCTGGACAGTAGCTAATGGGTTCACATTGACTTTGTGGTTAGCTGCTCAACACATGTTCCGTTCAACCAACCAGGGTCATGAAAATCTTTTCCAAAGACCAAACAAACATAAAAACCTCACTGCCACTGAATCAATTCCAACTCATAGAAACTCTATAGGATAGGAAAGAATTGCCTGTGTGGGTTTTCAAGACTCTACTCTTTACAGGAGTAGAAAGCCTAGTCTGTCTCCCTTGAAGCAGCTGGTGGTTTCAAACTGCTAACCTCATAGTTAGCAGCCTAGCTGGTAACCACTATGCCACCAGTGGCACCTAGCCAAATATGCTCTGGGGGTACAGCTAGGTCAATCGCCATACTGTAGTGCATAGAGACAACGTTGAATATCCTACATTGGTGAGTAGCAACTGTGTCATCTAAGTTAGGAGCCATCATCTACCTTAAAATTATTGGTCTCTCTCTCTCTCTCTCTGGAGCTAAGAAGCGTGAAAAAAAACAAAAAGACAAAAGCAACAATTCACCTAAAGAACTCGTGGATCCCATGAATGATGGCTTCCACTAACTGGCCGCCAGAAGAACCAGATGGTGTCCAGCTAACCACTAGAAGGTGCCACATGGAGTGGGAGAGAGAGGTGGGGCAAAATTCAAACTCTGCAAGACCGGACCTACTGGCTTGATAGAGGCTAGTGGAACCCCTGACACCATGGCCCCCCCGCCACACACACACACACACTTCTAGCTTACCGTGGAAGCCATTCCTGAACATCTGCAGAGCAGGAGACTTTCAGTCACACCGGGGCAGGGAGCCCTGCAGAACAATCCGCTGTCTGCGCCCCAAGGGGAATGTTTGCCAAAAGCAAAGCTGTAAGGCTGCAAGGGGCACACTGGGCAAAGGGAGACCAGGGTGGGAAAGGGAATGCTGGCACGTTGTAGGGACTGCAGACAGTGTCCATAAATTGCTGAATGGGAAACGGATTTGCTCCTTAAACTTTCACCTAAATCACAGTCCCCCCCCCCTCTTTTTGTCAGACAATGTGCTTCCTGTTTAGCTAGCAAGGATGTCATTTGGAATGACTGTTTTTTGAGGTAGACTTCGTCATACTAATAAAGATCTATTTTACCCTTCATCCATGAAGAGGCGCGCGCGCGCGTGTGTTAGCTTTTATGGAATTATTTATTTGGATTGAGGTTTACTTTCTATGAAATTTATTTTCTTCAGATAATCATACCGTTTTGTTCCTTAATCTGATATCTTGGTAGATTTACAGTCACGGACTTTAAAAAAAATCATTTTATTGGGGGTGCATATAACCCTTATCACACTCCATCGTGTCAAGCACATTTGTACATTTGTTGCCACCATCATTCTCAAAGCATTTGCCTTCTACTTGAGCCCTTGGTATCAGCTCCTCATTTTCTCCCTCCCTCCCCATTCCCCCTCCCTCGTGAACCCTTGATAATTTATAAATTATTATTATTTTGTCATATCTTACACTGTCCAACATCTCCCTTTATCCACTTTTCTGTTGTCTGTCCCCCAGGGAGGAGGTTATATATAGATCCTTGTAATTGGTACCCCACCTTCCCTCCACCCTCCCAGTATCGCCACTCACACCACTGGTCCTGAAGTGATCATCTGCCCTGGATTCTGTGTTCCAGTTCTTATATGTACCAGTGTGCATCCTCTAGTCTAGCTAGATTTGTAAGGCAGAATTGTGATCATGATAGTGGCGGGGAGGAAGCATTAAAGAACTAGAGGAACGTTGTATGTTTCATCATTGCTATACTGCACCCTGACTGCCTCATCTCATCTCCTCCCCGCAACCCTTCCATAAAGGGATGTCCAGTTGACTGCAGATGAGCTTTGGGTCCCCTCTCCACACTCCCCCTCATTCATAATGATGTGATTTTTTTGTTCTCTGATGCCTGATTCCTGATCCCATCAACACCTCATGATCACACAGGCTGATGTACTTTGTTACTTCTGAGGTAGATGGCCACTTGTTTACCTTCAAGTCTTTAAGATCTCAGATGCTACATCTTTTGATAGCTGGGCACCATCAACTTTCTTCACCACATTTGCTTATGTACCAGCTTTGTCTTCAGCGATCGTGTTGGGAAGGTGAGCATCATGGAATGCCAGTTTAATAGAACAAAGTATTCTTGCATTGAGGGAGTACTTGGGTGGAGACCCAATGTCCATCTGCTATCTTAATACTAAATCTGTACATATATGCACATCATATTTAAATATATGTACATGCCTGTATTTAGACCTCTATAAATGCCCTTTGCCTCCTAGTTCTTTCCTCTATTTCCTTTTACTTTCCCCTTGTCCCACTATGATGTTCAGCCTTCATTTGGGTTTCAGTAATTCCTCTCGGTCACATTGTCCTTGATCAATGCCTACCAGTCCTCTTACACCCTCATTGCCACTGATTTTGGATCACTTGTTTTTCCCTTGTCCCTGGGTTTGTTAACACTACTTCCTTTCCTCCACCTCTCCCTCTTCCATGTCCCCCGGAACTGTCGGTCCCATTGTTTTCTCCTCCAGATTGTTTATTCCGCCTAACTCATCTAGATAGACCTCCAGAGATAATAATTTGCACAAAAACAAGACAGAACAAAACAAAGCAACAAAGGAAAGCAAAACATAAGAACAACAACAAACCGATATGACAAAAGGTAACGCCGGTATATAGTTCAAGCTCTGTTTGTTGACCTTTAGGACTGTTTTTCGGTAGAGTCTGATGGAGTGACATACCCTGGCCCCATAGTCTATTTTTGGTACTCCCTCGGGACTTCCTTGCTCTGTTCCCTTTGCTGTCCTGTTGCACACCCTTAGTGTTTTGCCTCTGTGTGGTGGGGTCAGATCGGGTGCAATTCCCACACTGTGTCTCCAGTGTTGTCCCCTGTAGGGCTATGGGTGACTGAGGGATGTCGCAGTCACGGATTTTCTAACGTTTAAGTCAACCTTGATTTTCGAGGCTATATCTATCTTCCTCATGTTTTATTGGCTCTCAACTATTCACGTTTCCTATTTCCTCTCAAGTCCACAGTTGTAATTTATATTCTTCTCAAAATTAGCTCATTTCTTCTCAGTTGTAAAGGTATTGCCTTACAGGTCGTAACGCCCTCTTGTCTTTTTAATCCCCGCTTTAGCTGTAGGTGAACACCCCCTTGCCGTGGCGACTCCAACTTCTACTTATCCGACAGTACTCCTGACATGGGCGAGCCAGCCCGTCCCTCACAGCCGCTTGACCATTATTGTTACAAAGGGAGGAAGCCACTGTTAGCGGAATCTCTATCATGTTTCTATGTTACGTCAGAGCCACTGTGCATACTGGAAGAGCCACGTGTGGCCCTCAAGACCGTTTCCAGACCCCTGCCCTAGCGCACAGAGTAGAGCTGCCCTCTGGCTCTCAAAGCCGGGCTCTTTGTGGAAGCAGACTGCCACCTCTCCCTCGCTGGGTGACTGCTGCTTCACGGCCGAGCACGCTGACCGCTGTGCCGCCTGGGCTCTTCTCAGTTGTCCTTGGCCCCGTTCAGTTCTTCATGTTGGCTACTTTTGTCCCGTCCTAGCTCTTGATCTAGCGTCAAACTTTTTTCAAGAAATCAGCTTTTCACTCTGCCAAGCTTCTCCGGGCAGGGTTTTCCCGTTTCATTGATTTTGGTCTTTTTGATTTATGTCGTCCTGCGTCTTTGGATTTACGCTGCTCTTCTTTTCGGATCTCATGTTGGGGGAGGAGGTTAATGTTCTGTGTTTCTCTTCCTATTATAAACTTTCAAAGCTATGCTTGAAAGAGAGAAAGGAAAGTTGTAATTTGATTGTATGAACCATGATTTAATGTGTCAGATTACCTGTTGATCACTTGAGTATATTTTAATGTCCATTTGACCCATGAGATCATTAAGAGTATAAACTCAGTGTCCTAAGGGATGAAATACTGTGCTTGGGGAAGAAAAGATGATCTTTCCTTTCTCTTTAAGATAAAAGGTAACCGCTGAATTCTTAGCGTGTGTCAGGCCCTAGTCTTTGTACACTTCATGTTGTTAACTTTTATAATCTGCACAATCTCCCTGTAAGTCAGAACTGTGTTACTGCTATGTTATACATGTGGGGAAGCAAAGGGCCCGGAGAGTCTAAGCAACTTGTCCGAGATCACACATCCGCTGACTGGACAGAGGCCAGATTCGGACCCAGTCAAGCTTGCTGCAGAGTGTAACCACTGCTCAACCCTGCCTCCTGTGTAGTTACTCTTCTGATTGTTATGATGATGATGAAAACCATTATATTGTACTATACATGTTTCTACCTTAATTCCACGATAGTCAGAGAAGATGGCAAGTGTAACATTGCCAGACACCAACATGGGCTTCCCACCAGAAATGTCCTTCTCCCACTCAGTGAGCCTCACCGCCATTCACCTAATTGCCCCTGTGACCCGGCCTTCTCCTGCCTCACACACGCCCCCACGTCCTCTCCAAGCCCTCAGCATACATTGCCACGCCACCCCCATCTCCCATCTCATGCGCCAACTTGTCCTGGTCACCCTACCTTTTGTCTTCTCTGAGCTGAGCTCCACCAGCAGCTAGAATCATCTTTTAAAATCACAAGTCAGCTGGCTGTATCACACACCTACAATAACAGAACACTCCCCCCCCCCATGACTCCGCAGACCCCAAGTGCCTGGAGCCCTGTCTCCCTCTCCACTC
Source organism: Tenrec ecaudatus (assembly GCF_050624435.1). Classification (NCBI taxonomy): domain Eukaryota; kingdom Metazoa; phylum Chordata; class Mammalia; order Afrosoricida; family Tenrecidae; genus Tenrec; species Tenrec ecaudatus. Next base: position 69,216,153 of record NC_134540.1, on the reverse strand, counting down.
TGCCCTCACTCACCACCTTCTGCCGGGGCCGGGCTGGAGTTCGTGGGCTCTGTGCTCCTTCGTGTCTTCCGGTGTTTGCACAAGCTGTTCTTACACCTGGAACGAACGTTCTCTTCTTCCTGGCTTGGTGGGCTTCTCTCCTTTAAGGTTCCAAGTTAAACAAGCTCTCTGGACGCTTTCTCCAGAGTCCAGGTTGGAAGTTTCTCTTGTTAATCTTTTTTTCTTCCCCCCCCCCAAAAAAAACCCACATCTTTTCCTTTCTGGCAGTTTCCACAGATTTCTGTGTGTGTGCATGTGTGTGTTGAAAAAAAATGTAAGAGAACATGCCAGTTCTACCATTTCCGCATGAATAATCCGGTCCCATTGATCCCATTCGTGAAGGTGTGTGACCGTTCTCATGGGCCTTTCCCAAATTATTTCTCTCTCATTAACATAAACCCAGTGCCCTCAAGCAAACCCCCACCACCTCCCTTCGACCACTCACACGGCTGAAAATCTTGGGTTTCTATGTATTAGCTGATTTCCTGTATAGCAGAGCGCGCCTTGGCTGCTCTTCGCGCTGACTTGTTTTTCTCAGCATCATGTTTTCAGAGTCCGTCCAAGTTATGGGGCTTCGGACTCCAGTTCCTGTTAAGTCCGAGCTGAGTGTAGGTGCCACTTGTCTAGCAGTTCATCTGCGGGTGGCCCTGTCTGTCCCTTCGACCTGTGGCGACTGCGAGAAGCGCTGTGGTGGACATGCGTGTACGGGTTTCTGTCTGCGTTTATACTTAGGATCAGGATGGCCGGCTTGTACAGTGAGTCTATGTTCCATCCTTTTTAGGAACTTCCAAATTTCTATTGTGGTGGAGGCACCATTTTCCATTCCCACAGGCAATGGATGAGGTGCCACTGATTTTTTGCTTATTTATTTTGCCTCGCTTACTGACACCTGTCTTTCTCATGAAAGCAAGGCCACATTCATATGTATGCAGCATAGAGCCCGGGACACACAGGAGACCTGACATACACCTCATTCATACATGGGATGGTACACAGTGAGCTCCCTCGCACTCCCTTGTCCCAGTTCAGAAACCCTGAGAATGTAGGACGGCAGTAGCAGGGTCACAGCAGGGTCAGCTCGAAGTGCAGGGGACCCGGTGGGACAATTCACCATCAGTTCTGCTGGGTCCTGAACTCTGAGTGGCAAAGACCCAACCAGGTTCTGACTGTCTCCCCGTAAAGGTTGCATGCCTAAGTCTGCAGACATACGACCTCCTGCTTTCGTTTGAGCAGAAACTGGGATGGTGGTGAGATAGAGGTGTAAAACGCTCACACACAAAAGTACCTCACTGCCAACAGGTCAATGCTGACCCATAGAGACCCTATAGGCCAGGCTGGAACTGCCCCTGTGAGTCTCCAAGTCGGTAACTCTTTACTGGCGTAGGAAGCCCCATCTTTCTCCCTCAGAGCTGGCTGGTGGTTTGGAACTGCTGACCTTGTGGATCTCAGACTAATATAATGAGTACAATTAAAGTACAGCTTCTCCTGGTGGGTGAGTCAGTCTGCATGTTGTTGCTGTTGTTTAAATGTGACTGTCTACTAACAAACTAGATTTATTCGGCCTGTTTCTTCTGCCCTGAGGGGTACAGAAGGTTAGCTCTCAACTCCGAAAAGAAAGGTTGCTAGGTCAAACCCACTTACCTGTGCCTACGAAGATAGGCCTGGACATCTATTTCAGAGAAGTCACAGCCGTGAAAACCATATGGAGCAGTTCTCCTTGTGCTCCTGGGTTGCCGTTAGTCGGATTCGACTGGCCGCAAGTAGGAAGAGGGTTCGCCCGACCTTTCGTGTCCCTGGGTGGCACCAGTGGCTAAGTGCTTGCCTCGAACGATGGTGGTTTGAAGTCAAAGAGCTAAGGAGAAATTGTCAACGGGCACCTGGAGAAGACGAAGGAAAGCATTCCGATGAAGTGTGCAAACGACCTGGAGTTAGGAAGTCAAGAGAGAAGGACCACGCTGACACCACTGAAGGAAAACTTCAAATCACATGTTGTCATACTTCAGGATCCTTGGGGCACAATACTGAAAGATGCAGGAAGCATCAAAAGCAGGTGGAAGGAATACACAGAGTCACAGAAAAATCACTCCACATTCACCTATCTCAAGAGGTAGCATATGATCAAACCCAGTCGTATTAAATGAGGAAGGCCAAGCTGCACTGAAGGAATTCACAAAAAGAAACCCCAAGAAACCAAGGCTACAGGAATTCACAGAACACCAATGGAATGTTTCAACAAGCTTATTCAGTGCTCTAAGCACTCACTAGTCGATGCCAAGGGATTTGGAAGGCACGGCTAATCAGCTGAAATAGAGCTATGTTTGCATCCATTTCAAAGAAAGGTGACCCAACAGAATGTGGAATTTATCCAAGAATGTCATTAATATCTTGTGCAAGTAGAATTTTGCTAAGGTAATTAAAAATCAGTGCAATGGTCTAATCACGTGACGGGGCCAGACATTCAGAAGAGGCTGTGGATTGTGGGATCATGATTGCCGAGATTGGTTTGAGCTGAAAGCAGCGACCACCAGAAAGATGCTTTAGTTGTGTTTGACTGATTCTGCAAAGGTGGAGTGGATTATTACAAACGATGGATACATTGTGAAGATTGAGAATCCAGAGCGCTTGCTGTGCTCACGTGGAACCTGGACATAGACTAGGAGACAATTATTCTAACAGAATAATGGGACACTGCGTGGTTTAAAATGAGGAAAGGTATGTGGCAGGGTTGTATCCTTTCACCATACTCGCCATATACACTCGAGTGTAAGCCGACCCGAATATCAGCCGAGGCACCTGATTTTACCACAAAAACTGCATTTAAAACGTGTGCTGAAAAACTTGGCTTATACGCGAGTATATACGGTATTTATTCCGTACACTGAGCAATTAATCCAAGAAGCTGGGTGACATGAAGAAGAATTTGCCATGAAGACTAAAGAAAGGCCCACGATCTGTAACATGCAAATGACACAACGTTGCTTTTGCCAAAAGGGAAGCGAAGTCGAAGCATTTCCTGTCGAAGATCAAAGACTACAGCTTTCGGTGTGAACTACAGTTCAGTGCAAAGGGGCAAAAAGCTCCTCAGAACCGGACCAACAGGCGCTATCAGGATAAATGGAGAAAAGACTGATGTTGTCATGGATTTTGTTTTTCTTAGATCCACAGTCCATGCTTCCGAAAGTAGTAGTCCAGATCAAATGATGTATTCTATTGGACAAATCTGCTGCACCCAACCAAACTGACTGCCATCGAGTCCATTCGGACACATAGTACAGTGGTTACGTGTTGGGCTGCTAACTGTGAGGTCAGCAGTTCAAAACCACCAGCTGCTGCAAGGGAGAAAGATGAGGCTCTCTATTGCCATAAAGAGTTCCCATCTCGGAAACCCCCGGGACAGTTAAAGACTGCCCTGTAGGGTCATGGGACTCGGTGAAGAGAGCAGGAACATGGCTTTCAGGATTCAGGTGTGTCTGGCTCAGACCAAGGTATTTTCTGTTGCCTCAGATGTATATGAAAATTAGTGGACAAAGAAGAGTCTACAAGAATGAATGCATTTGAATTAAGGAGCTGGTGAAGACTATTAAAAGCGTCATGGGCTGTGAGCCCAGCTGGCATCGTGGATACACACTGGGCTGCGATCCTCGTGGTCTGTAGTTCAAAACCACCAGCTCCTCCTCAAGAGGAAGACTGGACTCTCCGCTTCCATGAACAGTTGGAGTCTCAGAAACCCATGGTGGGAATGCTGTAAGTCAGCAGTGACTCGGTGCCGGTGAGTTTGAGGGGGGGTTTATTTTTTGACCATGGATTGCCTGAGGAACACCCAACCTGTCTTGGAAGACGTATACCAGAATGCTCCTTAAAAGGAGATACGGTGAGACAACATGCACATACCTTGGATGTGTTTATCATGAGAGACCTGTCCCTGAAAATGGACCGAATGCCTGTTAAAATAGAGGGTCAAGGCATCCCTTCCATGAGATGGATTGACACAGTGCTGTGAGAATGGGCCCGGACACAACAGCGGTTGTGAGGATAGGGAAGAACTGGCAGTGTGCCCTTCCTGAGGTGCATAGGGTCACGATGAGCCAGCACACCGAACAATCACATCGCCGTCTGGGAAGGAAGGCCCGCCCATCTGCTTCTGAAAAGTTCCAGCCGTGAAAACCCTGTGGACAAATGAGGCCAAATAGACACAGTGACAACTGGTAGTTACCCTCAATTTGTTTTGGGGGAGCAGGGTGCAGAAAGCCTGTCTTTAATTTGCTCAGATGCATTTATTAAATTAATCACACAGTTAAAAAGTCAGAGATCACTGAAAACAGCCAGAAAACATTTAACTTTCAGAGTGCAACGTTTGAATCATAAAATAAATTGTGTGGAGCTTACACTGGAATGAGAAACAACTTTAATGACATTTACAGTGAGTTGTTAACCCAGATGGCTGTGTGCAGAGTAACACTATCCACCGAGTGTGCTTGCTCTTCAAGGGAGATAAGACCCTGGGCTACGAGGCCCATGAGCATTCGCTTGGCTTTCAGAGTTCCCTCTCCTCTATGTTTCTTTTTAATTATACGTGAAGTCAAGTTAATGGGAAATATCATTCACGTGTGTGTGTGTGTGTGTGTGTGTGTGTAACCTGTTTCTTTGTCACCCTCCCCGCTTTATTCGCTTTACACCCATCCATCCCAACCAGGAATATATATAAACAAATCCCTCCTCCCAGGGGCCCAATAGGGAAAGAAAACACTTGTGGGAACTGCCATTCTATTTAATAACAAAACCCTCAGTTTCTGCTGCACTCTTTTGGGAGAAGGCTTAGCGAAGGATTTCCTAAGGCTTGCAAAGATTTACGCGAGCTGGCGAGGCGGTCAGCATCGACTATCTCCGTTGGTGAACGCGCACCATCTGAGATCAGGCTTTGCAAGCGTGCACGGTCACACGCGCACACGCTCACTCTCTGTTCTGTGATGTTTTTATTGCCCTCCTCGAAGCAACAGTTTAGTTTTTCCGTTAGATGGACCAAGAGCCCTACAGTGGAGAGATTCCCACCAGAGATATACAGGGCACGCATCCAGCCCATTCTTTGGGCACAGTTCCTGGGGAGACCTGCCTGATCTGGTAGAGCAGGGAGTGGAGTCGGGGCGAGCTCATCTGGGGTATTTGAAACATCCACACTGAAGTAGAGGCCCTCGTGCCCCAAATCAGCACAACTCCGGCGGCAAAGGACTGGGAGCGTGCGTTGGGAGATGGAGCCCAGGGACTGTCATTTAGTTGGCACGTCGATGCGGACGCTTGAGGACCCTGTGCTATTTGCTGACCATATGGCTTTGGCGTTGGGGATGCAGTCCTCCTCTTTCCCAGGGACTGCTGATAAACTAGGAGGCTTAGAAAAAGTGGACAAACTGCCAGGACAGCGTGATGATGCCCCGCCTGACGGACAGGCAGAGGGACAATGCGGAGTGGCGAATCTGGACTGCCATCACAGTAGGAAAATAGCATGGGGGTCACAGGGCCTCGGTATCCCGGGGCACGCCAGGGTTCCTTCTTCTGAGCAGCAGCAGGTTTCTCACGGGAGGCACTTGATTCCAGGAGAGTGTCCCATGGGACGAGAACTCAGGGAGTTGGGGCACCCGAATCAGCATGTCTTCCCTGCGGATTATTCCATGTCGGCCCCTGAGGCCTCCTGGGTCTTCTCCGCCTTCTTCAAGAATGGAGTTTTCCTGGCCTCCTGAGCTTGAAGCTGGACTCCCTGGAGCTGGGAAGGAAGTGCACTGCCGAGACAAGTCTGTCTGTCAAGGACAGTGCCTGGGGAGTGAGGAAGGCATCTTCAGCCAGACTCAGAGATGGCAGAGGCCCCAGGTCCTATTCTGACATCGAGGGCGCAGCCTTGAAGAGCATCACAGGCCGTCCCTTGTCTCCTGGTCGCTTGCTCTCTGGAGCCTTGGTGGGGACCTACCTGTAGAATGCATGCTGTTCCCTGGCTCTGTGAGCCCCCTGGGGTGCCCCAGTCTGTGGGAGAGGGGTGCCTTCTTCTCAGGGCCCAAGAGACTAGGTCTTTGATCTTTCTTGGGAACACTCTCAGAGTTCCTTTAAGTGCTGTCTTTTCCCGGATTTCTCGCCCTCGGCTTAGGGCTTCTTCCCTGCACCATCTGCAAAGAGCAGGCCCCGGAGAGTCCTGTCCGGGTGCTTGCTCTCGGCTGCTGCTCTTGGTCCCACCCCGAGCCCTCTGTGAAAGCTAAGGGCCTGCGCGCTGGGCTGATTAGAACCTCACTTGGCATTCTCTGGGAGGGCATGACCCCCTTCTGGGCTGGGTCCCCCATTGGGAGAGTCTGGAGTGTCAGGACACCACCTGGTAGCACCATCCGGCACCCCAGACTGTAGCAGCTGGGGTGAGGTTTGCATTCACGACTTTGGGCCATGGCTGCGGCACATTACCTGTGCTCAGGCCCTTTTCAAGCGTGTCAGAAGTGAGCACAGGTACAGCTGGTCTCTGACTCAGGATGGCGTTCTGTCCTGATGACTCTGTCCTAAGTAGGTTCTTACCTAACTCCCACACCTCCATTAAAAACATTTTTTAAAGCTTTCATTATTAATACCTTTTATTGCCATCAGTGTTTTCTATTCTTCTGATCTTTATTTATCTTCGGGTGTTGGAAACATGACACATGTGCGTGAACATCTGAGCCAGGTTACGTCAGCAAACAGTACGCAGCCGCCCTGAATCTAGTGCACACTGCTCATGATAAAATGCAGAAAGAGCAAAACCGATGGCCATAAGCACGGCTTGTCTTAACTCCAATACTTCACACACTGGGGGACTGCCTCCATCGGAATCGACTCGATGGCGGCAGTACACGTGAGTTTGCCTGTGTCTGCCCAGTTCACCTCCAGCCCTCGACGACTCGGTTCACTCATCCCTTCGATATCTGAGCTGTGGTGACCTGTGGCCTTGATGGACACTTTTCCAGGGTGTCTGCTCTCACTTCATCTTACCCAAAGCTAGGCTAGCTCTATGGCATTTGAACTTTTCTCTTCGACAAGGAATGTGGCCAGCCCATCCATCTGCCCACTGGGCACTTGCTTTGTGGCACTTAACCCAGGTCAGAGGGGTGGTTGAATCCACGTGGCATGTAACGTGAGTCTGCTCATTTGTCTTCTCACCTGCTGTCCATCACCTTACCCAGGTGTCTGTCCAGTCATCTGTCCTACTGGTAGAAGATAAGGAAGCATGTGTGCATTCAAGGTAGATGGCCCCAGGCTCGACCCTAATTAACCACTCACCGGCAAGTGCTGTACTCTGGAAGTCAGCGAGTGCTGCATTGTGCTCCTCCAGTGGGGTAGGCTGCACGCTTGTGCAGGGGATGTACCTGAACCTGATAAAGTCTGTGTCCCTGAAAAATGCACCGTCCAGATGGGCAGGCAGACAATGAACAGCTACATGGATAGTTGGTTGGAGCACTGTTGTACAACTGCAGTAGCATGATGTTCGGTGAACAAAAAGCAATACAGGCAAGGGAATCGCCGTGATGGTGGTCCGTGGGGCCACTGCTCAGCGAGAAGGTCAGGAACAGCCTCCGTGGGGAAGGAATAGAGGGAGGAGGCGCCACCGAGATAGAGGGGCACGCTCCAGGCAGAGGGAAGGCCACGACCAAAGTGGCTGGAGGAGAACGAGGACATTTCACTGACCCTCAGCTTTCTCATCTCTGAAACGTGAGTAGTGAGACGTCATGAAGAAAAGAGGTGACACCACCACACATGGGCACCTAATACAGACTCAATCCTTCGTCACGGCTTCTGACAGTGTGCTGGGCTATCAAGTCTCGTGAAGACTGAATTGCCCATTGCCCTTGAACCAAAGACCATGGCAGGTGAAACCCAACAGGAGAGCCTAGGTGATAAGAGCGGAACTTCGTCTAGGGTTTCTGAGGCGGGGAATCCTCATAGAAGCAACTGCCTCATCTTTCTCCCATGGAGCGACTGACTGGTGGATTCAAGTGATCTAGTGATTTCCTTTGCTTTACTCACTGCACCACCCAGACTCCCTGAAGGCTGGATATTTAATGCTACCATTTCCCTACACCGAACCTTGGGAGATTATTCAAGAACATTCTGAGCCCCTCACTCTTCCTCTGTAAGCTGGCAGCGGTGACACCCATCTCCCAGAGTTGTGGTGAGAACCACGAGTATTAAATGAAATAAGTGAGGTTTGCACAAAGCATGTCGCACAGTATGTGACTGGTAGTGGGCACTCCATCAAGGGTAGACCCATGACGTTTCAAAGGAGTCAGCAATGCCCGTGGGGTGGGGACACTCGGAACGTGTGATCACATTGTTAGGATGGGGTTTCCTGTGGTTTGTTTAGGAGGTGGCCGAACCTCTGTAGGATGGCAATGCTCCCCATCTAGTTATTCATAAATAGAATTCATTTAGATTTATTTAAGTAATTTAAGTTTAAAAAGTAATAATTATTTAAGTTATTAAGTATTTCTACAGCCTCCTGAAGACTCTTTGGCGTCTGTAAACTTCAGATGCTAACAGTCTGCACTTGGCTGGCCGGGCTGCCCTCTTGCGGAGGGCAAGGTGGGTTCACTGAAGGAAGTGGGGCCGCTCCTCACAAGTTTCCTGGACCCTGCAGGTAGCAGAGCATGGTGCAAAGGGTTAACTCAATGGGCTGCTAACTGAAAGCTTGGAGATTCTAATCTACCCCTAGTAATCTAGTCCTGGTAATCTACTTCCCTAAATCCAGCCATTATAAACCCCCGGAGCCCAGTTCAACTGTGACCAACACAGAGGCACCAGGAGTTGGAATCTCCTTGCTGGCTGCTGGTACTGGGACAGGCAGCAGGAGCCCAGAGGGTCCCAGAGAGTCAAGGGTAGGAGTGGCAGGCAAGAGCATTGTTCTGGGACCCACCATATCCCACCATGCTTGAGACTTTTGAGACTAAAGCTTGCGTTGATGGCAATGCATTATTAATGCAAATGTTAAAGACTCCTGGGAGGAGGTGCCTAACACCTGTCTCCCAAAGAGCCTTTGAGCGAATGGATTGGTGAAAACCGATTTTGGGTCAGAGGGAAAGAGCCTGGAAAGTTAATGAAGGTGGGGGAGGGGAGCATGAGTGCTGAAGGAAGGGTGTAGACGCCTTCCAGAGAAGAAGGAGCCTTGGGCTAAACAAAGGCAGGCTCTGCTTCCTCCGCATTTTGTTTGGGGCCACACCTGTTTCATCCTGGGCTGTTAATTCTCCCGTTTGTGTGCATGCACACTATTGATACTTGGAGAATGACTAGCCATCAAAATGAAGTTAAACAAATAACAAGTTGGAATATTGATTTCTGGTGCCTCGTGTTTAATGCTGGAGTCATGGTGGCCTAGTGGTTATGGGTTGGACTGCAATCTGCAAGGTCAGCAGTTTGAAACCATCGGCTGCTTTGATGGGGCTTTCTACTCCTATTAGCAGACAGTCTCTGACACTCTCTCTGAGGTCGCTATGAGTCAGCATCATCTCGAATGCAGTGAGTTTGGGTTTAGGTTTGGTTTTGTTGGCCTTTTTAATGACAGCAAGAGGCAGAGAGGTGATTTATTTAAGATATCTGTGTTGTTTCCCGAGAGTCAGAGGTATATTAGCCAATATTTGCAGGGGTGGGAGATATTAGACCCCTACATATGGTAGAATATAAATCATCAATAACTTGCTTCTGCTGTAACTCAAAAGCATGAGACAAAATAAGCCCAATTTGTTAAAAATGTTTGCGAAAATATGACTATTTTCAAATGTTTTACTAAAAATGAAGTTGATAACCCACCGATAATACCCCTGGACTAAACATTGACATGATGCATCAGTGTTCTTACAGGGAACAGAGCTATAAGATTTTGTTCTCGGGCTATCCTGCTTTTTAGATTTAGAAATTAATTCTGCATAAGCTTGGGATTAGGGATTTTACCTGCATCTATTTCCTCTTCTTCTGCCATAGGGTTACATGATGGAAAATCGAATCTCCGCCTTAAAGTGTGACACAGACGTGTTTGTAACATTCGAAGGTGACAACGTTGTTATGCTGCAGGTAAGATTCAGGAAGTGTTTATTTTTCATCAACAGTATAACTTTCAAGATCAAGCGTTATCTAAAAAATCTAAAGTATTTTGTGTGCTTTATCTATATCAGATGTCTGTATTCGATTGGCAGGTGTTTTCCTGTTAGGCACTTGATTTTTGCAGATGTGAGAGGGGCATCAGATGATTTCTCTCCTACTTGCTCTTTGGACAGAGCCCTGGTAGGGCCGCGGTTAAGCACATGGCTGCTTGGCTGAAAGGGTGGCAGTTCCGATACCCCAGTGGCTGTCGGGGAGAAAGCTGTGGCAGTCTGCTCTCATAAAGATTGATGGCCTCCGAAACCGGTCCTTCTGCTCCTGCCACCCTCGAGCGCCGTGATGAGTCGGAATCGACTCGATGGCACTGCATTCTCAGTTAGACTTTGATGACATTATTTTGGTGTAAGAAAACGACTTCTTGTGCACTCTCAGGCAGATTTCTCTTCTAGGGAAGCCAGTCCCATTGAATATGTCATGCCCCAGAAGATGAACACACACACAACATAAAAAGACAGTTTGCCAAAGAAAGGCAATCGAGTCGCCTCAGGAAGCATCGAAGCAATGTACATCATGGCCTAATACAGTGCCATTTTCTTTCCGTCTCCCACGGGCTCGTGCTGACGAGCAGGTTCAATCACTGGCACAAGTGACCCTAGCTGACCTCCTCAGGCTTCTCCATGGCCACAAAGCAAGGGTCACATGCCTCTGCTCTCCATCCTTCTGTACTTTTTCTGACACCAACCTTTCCTCCCGCACCACTGGACTTCTCTACTGGGCGTGGTCAGTTGTTGAAATGGCCACATCAAATTCATAGATAGGACTCACCATTATGTGGCTCCTGAGGGAAGTTACTAGGCTTTCACAAGCCAGGATTGGTTAGCAGTAAGGATCCAGTCATTGGTCCGCCTCTCCTCAGCCAGCAGCTGAATCTCACTGCCATCCTCCGCCTCTCAGCCACGTGCTCCATGGCCTCTGCTTTCCTGGACCAGGGGGCCCGCCTGTCACTCTATCTCACAGTCCCAGGGTCTCAGCGCTGCTTCTCTTGCTCTGTCCCATAGTCTCCATGCCACAGCCTCTGGTGCCTCCGCCACTTCAGATGGAGACCTGGAACGTGCTCTTCCAATGGTCCTGGGCTTTCTCTCTCTGCTCCTGCTGCAAAGACGGCTCATCCTTTCCATCCCCAGAGGTCAGGGGGATGGGGTAAAGCTCACCAATCCTCTCTATTAGTGCACAGGGTGTTTGCAAATCATTTGGTGGGAGTTACAGCGACTAAATGTCAGCCCACCACAGCATGATTGAGCCTGGGATTGGTGAGGACCCAAGGGACACTCTCCCATGTTGTTACAGACTCAGGGCTAACAAGTCAGTCCTGGCTCTTGATGAGCGTAGGACCGAGAGAAACTGCTCTTTAGGGTTTCCGAGACGGTAGCAGACCCCCATCTTTATGGAAGCAGACCCCATCTTTCTCCTCCAGAGCAGCCGATGGATTTGAACGGCTGACTTGGCTGTTAGCAGCCCAGCAGTTAACCCACTGTACCAGCAGGGCGCCTTTGTTGTGAAGGGCTGTATGTAACTCTCCTCCTGCAGCTCTGTCTTCCAGACAGGAGAGGCGCACTGCACTCTTGCTTCCATCAGTGCATCCTTGATTGGAGCAATAGATCTGGGATCTACGTGTTCAGCCATAAGCAAACGGCTGCGTAAAGCATGTTCTGGACACTCAGTGGGGAATGGCCTAGCTCTGGAGTCCCTGGGTGGCCCAGATGGTTAATCGAGAGACTATTAATAGGAAAGTCGGCAGTTGGAACCCACCCAGAGGTGCCCTGGGAGACAAACCTGATGCCCAGGGCTTGTCAAGAGTTCGAAACAACCCGTCAGCAACTGACAGTGACAGCAACAGTGTCATACTGAGAGAGTTTGTAGCAGACATAACAAACGGAAAACATGTTAAGTCAACTGATATCAAATGATACAGAGAACAAAGTCGCAAGCTTGTGTTTTCATTTGAACAAAGAATAAGGACTTTCAGTTCCACCAAGTCGAAAGGCCCCAGACCTTTCAGGTCTTTCATCTTCCCACCATGACACCCTGGACATAGCACAACAAACACTCACAGACAGACTCTGAAAGGTGGAAAGGGGATGGCGGGGGTGGGGGTAGGGGGCTTCCTCGGGACCTGTAGGACTTGAAGAAAAACAGGATAGTAGGCATCCATCCTAAACCACCTCCAACAGGCACAGACAAATAAAGCCCCGCAGCCAAACGGCCAGGAAGAGGGCAATCTAACAACCGAAATCTCTTTGGCAACCCCCAGGATCCATCAGTCAAACTCCGTGGAAAAGCAGCGCAGCCTCAGGGGTTTAGAGCTACTTTGGTAATAGACATGGGGTGTGATTGGTGGAGAGACGGACACATGGGTAAATAGAACAGAATAGAGAACCCAGAAAGGATCCATACACAAATATACTGAATTGATTTTCTTGACAAGGTGCAAAAATAATTCAACGGAGAAAACATAGCCTTTTCAACAAACAGGGCTGGCTGGAATAATTGGGAATCCAGGGGCAGTAAAATAAACTCAAGTGAAGTCTCACACCTTATAAAAGTGAACTCAAAATGGATCCTTGCCTTAAATGTGTAACATATAAACTCATCACACTCAGAAGGGAAAACCAAAAACATTCAGGAGAAAAATCTTTGAGACCTATAGACCAGGCACATGGTTCTTAGACTTGACATCTGAAGCATTCTTCACAAGAGGAAAATATGAACCACCTAATCACACCAACTGAAGACCCTACAAAGGAGAAGACAACAGGCTACAGACCGAGAAGGTTTGTGACAACCATATAGTCTATTGAAAGACATGGTCTAGGAATAGATAGCAAACCCTGGAAATTGTCAACAGGCAAAGTGGGGCTTTTGTACAAGAAAAGCCAGGTGGTTTTTGAAAAAACAGAGAGAGCTGGGTCAGGCAGCACTGCACGAGATTTCATGAAAGTACGCGCGGACAGGAGTTTAAGTACAGAAAGAGTTTAAATACAAAAAGTACAGCAGTTTAAGGCGGTTCGCAGAGTTTAAGTACAGAAAATCCAGGAACTTGAAAGAAGAAAATTCTGATCGGTCGACATTTGTAAAAGAATGTTTTAATGGACCAGATAGTTCCAATCCTGGGTGCATTGTTTTGTTCATCACTAGGCTTGAGTGAATTAAAGTCTGGTTAACTTTTGGCTATTTTGAAAGCTAGGCTGAGTGAAGAACCTTCTTGGGAGCATGCTGTGGGAGTCATAGCTCCCTGACCTTTGCTGAATAAGCAAAGGATGTTGGAGAGATGACTATAGAGATCAAAATGATCAAATTGACTGGAATGGCTAAAACCTTGTCCCTTAATCACCCTCTCTGATACACTTCGGGCCTGACCTGGTTTTCAAGATTTTCTCTGTGTGCGTGTGTTCTTTTGGGGTTTATCGCTGATGTATTTTGTCATTGTGGGTGGCCCTCGGGAATCTTTGTTACGTAATTTCTGGGGATTTTGTACATGAAACGTAGGATCGATGAACATATAGAGACAATAAGTAGAATAAGGGTTCCTGGGGTGTAGGGTGGGGGAGGGAGGGGGTCGTCAAGGGGAGCTGATATCAAGGAGTTCAAAAAGGAAGAAAATGTTTTGAAACTGATTGTGGTAGCAACTGTACAATCCTGTTTGATGTGATTGAACTATGGAATGGTATGATATCTGTATTAACTCCCAATAACATGCTCTTGAAAACAATGGGATCCGGCCTGCAGATATGGCAGCCTGTCTTCTGGGTTCTGTAAAGCTCTTTAGCAAGATTCAACCTTAAAACAATCAGTCCAATCAGAAATGGGTAAGAGACATGAGCAGACATGTCATTAAAGTAGAAACGTGGGTAGCAAATAAGCATAGGAAAGGATACTAACCTCGCTACAGTACTCTGATCCTCCATGATCTCTTTGCGAGGGCCAGCATCAAGCAGACCATGTCATGAGAGCTCACAGTTCTTAGAGGGGGCTAGAATTAAGTGGGAGGCCCACATTCACTGGGCATTCTTGAAATGATAGAACTAAAGAGCTAGGGGACAGACCAGCGTTCTGGTTGCCAGAGTTCAGGAAGCAAGGGGACTTTCACACCCTTCACAAGGATATCCTGCAGGCTCCTCAAGGGGCACCTGGTCTGTATCCCAGCGTGGCGGCAGTCACATGTACTTACACGTCTGGTAAAGTTGCAAGTAACCAAATACTCACCCACATGCCAGTGACTGCTTGTAAAATTGGTGAAATCCAAGTCAACTCTGGATTGACCAATATCACTTTTCCTACTTGTGATCCCATGATGTAGTTGCACATGATGTGACCACGGGGAGAGAAACTGGGTAGAAGATACAGGAGATTTCTGAAATACTTCTTATAATGGCATGTGAATCTATAACATATAAGAATAAATAGTTCAAGAAAGGAGATGATGAAATAAACCAAACAGAAACCTATTCATGTGTTAGGTTAGGAAGAGACACCTGTCAAAGTACAGGCGGCGGCTGTCTGTGTTGTAAGGACCCTAGATGCTGTCAAACAAACTAATTTCATTTTTCTCCATCTTTTCAGTAAGTGCCTGATATTTATAATGAAAAAATTACTAACTAAAAAGTAAAGAGTCACACAACGCTCGGCAGGCATCTAGTTTAGTTCATTGAAAAATGAGCTACTGTGTCATGTCGGCTATTTCCTCCCCTCTATTAGAAGCTAGAGCTTTAAGGGTTATCTGTGGTTAAATAATAGAGTCCCTCGTTGCATAGTGGTTCGAGACCACCAGCCAAGTCAGCAGTTTGAAACCACCAGCCAGCTTCACCGGAGAACCACAAGGCTTTCTACTCGTAAGAAGAGTTAGTCTTGGAAACACCTGGGGGCAGTTCTACTCTGTCCTGTAGGGTCACTGTGATTCAGGATTGGCACAATGACAGTGCGTTTATAGTAAAATAATAGTCTGCTAACTGAAGGCTGGTAGTTCGAACTCTCCCATTGCTACATGGGAGAAAAGGTGAGTCTGTCTGATCCCATAAAGATCTACAGTCTCAGAAACCCAATGGAGAAATTCCACTCTGGCCGGTAGACTAAAACTCTGAGTTGACTCAATGGCAGTGGGTTTGGTTTACAGTAAAATAAATATTTGGGAGATGCCTTAGTTTGCATTTTCTAGAGAGGCAAAAGAGAGGCTGACTGATGTCCTTCAAAGCATTGACTCACACATGCGTGCAACTGTGTTGTCTAAAATCCATGGGCCAGACAGCAGGGTAGAAACTGCTGCTGGCGACATCCTACGAGCCCTCAGTCAGAAGACAAGAAGCCTGCCACAGAGCTAGTGCTTCCAGAATCCATTATCTGCTGGAGACGGACCACACTCCCAGGGAAACGGCCCTTTCAGCTGATTGGCTGATCACATCAGATCACGCGATAGAAAGAAGCCACATTGCATTGCATGGCACCGCCTTACACTGTGGAACAACAGCCAGTGGAGTATCTGGTCAAACCACTGAGAAGCCTAGCCTTGCCAAGTTGACACAGAACATTCACCATGACAGGTGGGAGCCATTTAAGAATTGCAATTTAGCTTGTGGGAGATTACATTTTGCCCATACTTTTACCTCCTTCCTGCCAAAATGTTGAAACAAAACCACTTTTTAGATGCTATTCTGTCATTCAGACTTCACACTAATTCTCATTCTCCATCTCTTCCTGCGATCCAAGTGTGTGAGGTTTTTCGACAACTTTCTGTTAGGGAGTACATTTCAACTTAAGCTTGTGGTTCAGCACTGCTTGACCCCTGACGCTGTGAGTCAGTATTTTCATCGACTGCTGTAGTTGTGGGTTTTAGGGAAGAGCTGTCTGATTCAGTGATGGGGTGGTCACGGTTTCTAACTATGAACTGAAGTAGAATCATGTGGGAGAGACGGGCTCCCTGGTGTGTATCCTATGATGGAAAACTGGGAAATGAAAGGGAGAAATTCTGGACACAGATAGTAGTGTCCAGGGATGCTGGGCTGGAGGAGACTGAGCTGTCTGTCAGGAGGAAGACTATCAGCATGAGGAGGCTGATATAATTAAAGTTTATTGTGCCAACCTGACCGATAAACACATGTGGGGTTAATTGAAGGGCAGAGAGATAAATGGCTCGGTGAGCCTCACCTTTCTAGTTCTCAGGTCTCTTGCTTTCTGATGGTCGGAGCAGGGTGCAGCTGCT
The DNA here is from genome assembly GCF_050624435.1 of Tenrec ecaudatus. Classification (NCBI taxonomy): domain Eukaryota; kingdom Metazoa; phylum Chordata; class Mammalia; order Afrosoricida; family Tenrecidae; genus Tenrec; species Tenrec ecaudatus. The sequence goes on along the minus strand of NC_134540.1, from coordinate 69,199,772 downwards.
TTATAGCCAGTTCCCTGTTTCAGCTGGCAAGGCTCACTTCCTGCAAGACATCCCTGAGAAGAAGCCCCATGGACCTATCCCGATGCAGCCCTGGGTGCTGGAGCAGTTGTGTGGAGACCCCTGCCAGCGCTGAGATGCTTACATGTTCACTGAGTCGGCTTTCCTCCTGCAGTTGGCGTCATTGTGTGTGTTTTGTGAGATGGAGGAGGACTTTGTGGATTGGTGTTGGACATATGGGCTGATGTTGGACATGTGGGCTTGGGCATCACTGGGTAGGGGTGTTGATGTGCACTTACCCTTTATATAAAACCCTCTCTTATACATATGAGTTTCTGTGGATATGTCTCTAATGTACGCAGACTAACAGAGGCCACGCACCTTTGTGCACGGGGGCACATGCAAGTATTCCCAGGCCTGGGCCGAGGAAGGAAACCGGGCTGGTGTAGGCTTAGAGTCTTCTGAAAAGGAGGAACCAGAGATCTAAAAATCTTACCCCTACTCAGGGCTCCCCAGGAGAAAGATAGGGCTGTCTCCTCCATAAAGACTAAACGTCTCGGAAAGCCAGGAGAGTCCTACTCTGTCCTATAGGGTGGCTCTGCGTCAGCATGGACTTGATGGCAGTGAGACTTTTTTTCTTTTGGTTTGCCACTGCCTGGCATACTAACACCGCAGACTCAGAAGTAAGTAGCAACCGATCAACATAAACCACATGGTTTGGACAGACTGTTTGAGTATCGGGAACACACTTACCAGCGCAGGCAGCTTCCCCAAACCCCAGTTTCCAGGTGCCAGTCAAGGGCCATCCTTGTGGAGCAGGCCCATCTAGGAGCAGCAGTCTCAGGCCTGCGATGGTAAGTCTTTCCTGGACCCGATGACGACAGAAGATAAGGCAAGTGTCTGTCCTGGGTTTGTTTACTGAGAAGGTGGGGGGCAGGGGTGGTGGTTAGAGGAAGTGATTCCAAGGCACCTGGAAGTAGAAACAAAGGAGAAGCCACTCAGCCAAGGCCACAGAAAGAGAAAGCGTTCAGTGACAAAGCAAGGCAGACTCTGAAGCAGGAGGAAGCTCGGAGCCCCTCCCGCTTCAGAGCCTGTCACGGCCACTGAAATCAAGGCTAGAAGATAATGTGTTGGGAGGAGGGTTGCCAGTGGGTGGGAACAGAGGATGAAGAATTTTGCCTGGCATCGGAATGGATGCATCAGCCTGAGTAGATGGAGATGAAGGTGACGGTGGTTTTTCTTTGATGTCTCTAAAGAGACTCTGGGTCCAAGGAGATAAGAGAAGGAGAGGTATTTGGGCAGCGAGTAGGGCATTTGTTTAAAGAGCTGCCTACCAGCAAGACAGTCAGCCTTCCACATGAAAGTGACTGACGACTCCAGAACCCTGCTGGGGGAGCACTCCTGGCAGCTTGTCCAGGGACCTGGTCTCCTGGACTGGGAGATGGCGTCCTGGGAGTAGACTATCTCAGCCCCGGGGAGGGCATCAGCTTGCTGTCTGCCCAGGTGTCCCACTTTGTACCCAGAGCTTCCAGGCTTCCATCTGGGGGTAAGACCTACACAGAGAACGGGGAAGTGGTCCTGGCTGCCTACACGGATCCATCTGGTCTTCCGATGATGATCTTGTGGGTTGGAATGTGCCCATTTGGGAAGGTCAGCTGTAATTTGATTTGTTGAGGTAAAGAGAGAACTCTCAAGAGGCTAGGGAATGAAGCATAACAAAGTCTGGTTAACCTTGAGAAGAAGGAGAATTCCAATGCACTTAATTGGGCTCATGCAAAACCTATCCATAGACCAAGAGGCAGTCATCCTAGCAAAACAAAGGGATACGGTGTGGTTTAAAATCGGAAAGGAGTGTGTGTGTGTGTGTGTGTGTGTGTGTGTGTGTCAGGGCGGTGGGGCTGTGTGTTGTATACTTTTAACACATGCTTTCTCCATATGAGAAGCCGGGCTATATGAGAAAGAACATGACATCAGGATTGGAAGAAGGCTCATTAACAACCTGTGATACAAAGATAACATAACCATACGCACCAAAAGCAGAAGACTTGAAGCACTCTACTGATGGAGATCGGACTGCAGTCTCCATATGCATTCCAAGTCAATGTAAAGAAAACCCAAATCCTCCCAACAGGACCAGTAAACAACAGCGCGACAAGCATCATGGAAAAGATGGGCTTTTGTCAGCGGTTTCCTTTCAGTTGGATCCACAGTGAATGCTCACGGAAGCAGCAGCCAAGAAATCAGATCTGCTGCCCAAGACCTCAGCAACGTGTTGAAGAGCAAGGACTTTATGGGCTACTTTAAGGGCTACGGTGGACCTGACCCAAACCACAGTGTGTTCAGTCACCTCCTGTGCACGTGAAAACCAGGCAATGAACAAGGAAGACTGCAGACAGACGGATGCACTTGCTTCATGGCGTTGGCGACGAATGTTGAAAGAAACGAGGTGAGCAAACGAGGGCGTCTTGAAAGAAGTACAACTGGAATACTCTTGACAAGTGACGATGGCCAGAAAGACCAGTGCCGGAGAAGGACATCACTTATAGTACAGATCCACTGTCAACGAGGACGATCTGCCATGAGATGGATTGACACAGTGGCTGTAACAGGGGACTCAAATACAATTGTGAAGATGGCGCAGGCCTGGACAATGTTTCATTCTATTGTATACAGGGTCACTATGGGTTGTAGCTGACTCAGTGGCACCTAATAGAAATATCTGCAACAATAACAACAGCAACGGGACACACCATCGCTCTACTCTCAATGCATCATCCCTTGGCAGTTTGCATATTGCTTTCATACTAGAAGCTATGCCAGTGGTGTTTCAAATACCCCCAGAGATGCCAGGCTTTGGTGAAGCATTCAGACCAGGGCAGAGTAGGAAGAAAGGCTTGGTGATAACCTTTCAATATTAGCTAGTGGAAACCGTATCGACCCACGAGTTAGAAGTTAGAAGGCACTACACAATACCACAATCATCGGCTCACACAAGTCATTGGGAATGTGGTGCAGAATGACATGTCATTGTGTTACTCTTAAAATTGCCATGCCTAAGAGATGAATGGACTCCATCCAAAGTTCCAGAATATTCTGATGTCACTCTAGTTGCTCTCAGTCCTTTACCTGTATTTAACAGTCTCAAATGTGCCGGCCCCATAGCTGGGGCTACTGTCCTGTGGGGGGCTGTGGAGAGCGCAGACGTGTGCTTTGGGGCTTCAATAGTTTTACACATTTCCCTTTAAGGAAGAAGGAATGTGTCTGACCCTGTCATTATTTCCCCAGGGCAAAGGTTGTAGGCCCTTTGTGAAATTTAATTATACCCTCCACCAAATCCAATTACTAGCTCCCCCATGAAATACCATCATAACTTCCTTTTGCCTCACTCGAGTGATACCAGGCCCGGCCTCTTCCTACTCCACTCCGGCAGATTTCCGAAAGAATATGTGTCAGCATCTGTGCATACATTGGTCCTTAACCCTTATTGAAATATGCAAAAATGCAAGTGACCTATCACCTGATTTGCCTAACGACCATGGCATCTATTTTCCAACAAGAAAGTAAAAATCAGGGATGCCAACCCCCCAGGGGCGTGATCCCCATGAGCTTATTCATAATCACCATCAAATAGGATTGAGCAAACCGAGCATTATCAGATACTTTGATTTTGTTTGTTTTTTCAAGATTTTATTCTGGAAATATTCAAGTATAAGGTTGAGAAACGATTACAAGAAATGTTAACACTTTGGCAGATTGACGTTTTCTTTGTAGTATTCCCTCTGTAGTTGTTTGTCTGAGGGGTGTGTGTGTGTGTGTGTGAGTGAAACCATTTGAAAATATATCACAGACCCAAAGACGCTTCGTCCCGTCTCTTTATCTTCCAAGAATAAGGATGTTTTCTTACATAAGCACCATACCGTCATCACACCTATGACAGTGAATGGAAATCGCATACAGTATCTACTAAGGCCTTTCTGACACAAGGAAAACCAACATTCACAAGAAAGAACGAGATGAACACATAGAACAGCCAGCACTGGAGGAAACAGATCCAAGAAGCCGAAATTAATTCGTGTCTTCAGAGGTGAGAGATGAGCTCACACCCATAAAACAAGAACAACCTACTAGGACAAATGACCGCCAGGAAGCCCCTTGCAAAGTTAAATGCTTTTTACCACCTACAAGCCCCAAGGTGAAGGCTAAAAGATACCCTTGAAAGAAAAACCCAGACAAACAACTCCCCAGAATGCAAATCCGAAGGACAAAGGAAGGAAACCAGAGGGAGAGGCTGAGCTAGATGGAGAGTTAATCCAGGGAAACCCTGACCTCCCCTAAACTCTGAGCAGAGTATCCAGGCTCCACCCCCAGCCCCCACCCCCCAAAATCAGAGAAACAAAAGAAGAAACTTTCCTCAATCTGAAGAAAAGCACAAAAACAACTCACTGAAACAGATCAGAGCTTAAAAAGAGCCTAGCCTAGAGAAATCAGAATTCTGCATAAGGATAAAGCTGCTGTGGTGAGTTGCCATTATTGAGTTGGCTCAGGGTGAGCGCATGTATAGTGGCATGAAATGCTGCCTGGGACTGCAGCAGCCCCGTGATTGCTAGCATGTCTGAGGACTCGCTGTGGCTAACGGCAAGCTATTGCGGCCCGGCCTCACCAGCCCTCTATGGTCCCACCAAACACGATGTCCTCCCCTAGTGCCTGGTCCCTCCTAAGGATGGATCCCAAGAAAGGAAGTGGAATCGTTTTCTGTTATTATCCATCATTCTCTCGTTGGCTTGTTTTTAGAAGTGGAGGACCAGGCCTTTCTTCCTAGTGTGAATAAAGAAGACGAGAGCTATTGATGCGTTTGCATGGCGGTGCTGGAGATGAATTTTGCAAGTACCATGGGCTGCTAAAAGGACCAACTTATGTGTCTTCAGAGAAGTCAGGCCAGAGTGCTCCTTAGCGGCAAGGATGGTGGGACTTCGTCGTACACACTTCCGACATGTGGTGAGGAAAGCAGCTCCTGGGAAGGACATCATGTTCCGTCAAGTGGAGGGGAAGGAAAGAGGAAGGCGCTCTAGGAGCCGGGCTGACTGTGACCATGCCAGCAGCACTGGGCTCCAACTTGATAACCATTGTGGGACTGGGGTGGGACCAGGCAGTGTTCTGTTCTGTTTGCATAAGGTCGCTATGGGTCAGAACAGACTCAGTGGCACCGAACAACCATGTCTTAGTCGGCAGGTGCTGCTCAAATCTGCCCCGCAGGGGCCACACTGATAGTGTTTGAAATATCCGTGGCATCGCTTCTAGCGTCAGCACACGTGCAAGCCTCCCCAGGATGCCAAGCGGACAGAGAAGAGGGGAGGATATGACCCCAGAAACCTTAGTTTGAAAAAATTTGAGGTTATTTCCCAAAGAAGGAGAGTCAGACTGACCTTGGATCCTGCAGCAGCGGCACTGACCGTTGGAGCGGCTGCTTGGTTCTGGTAGTGTAACAGGGTCTTGTTCGGCAGTGGCTCCTGAGAGTCTACATTTCTAGCAAGCTCTTGTTTCTGAGGATGTGTGTGGACTCACAACGAAGGGTCTGGAATTCTAGGGAGCTCTGCCTTTAGCATCTCGAAGAAAGCGATTTTGAACTTGAACTTTTTTGTAGCTCCCCGAGTTATTGATCCAATACATGGGCAAAATGAAGCCTCACGGCTATTTGTGGGCTCAGGAAGTTTACCTGCCGGGTGCTTTGTGGGAAAGGTTACTTGAGGAGGAACCGCAGGAAAGTATAAAAGAGTTCGGAATTGAAAAGGCCTGCATCCTTTCTGGAACCAATCCCAGAGCAGTATGTGTAAAGAAATACCTAGATGGTAGCGATGCAGCAAGTCCACACAACAATCAGTCCAAATGAGAACGGGAAGTCCGACGGGTCAAAAGAATGGCTCTAAGAAGGAACCAGGTCCTGTTCAACAAATAGTATGATTAAGAGGCAGGGAGATCGTTGTGATATGATGGTAAAGACATATGTTTCTTCTTGAAACATGAGAAAGAAAAGCCCATTAAGACTCCAGGAAAAACAAACTGCCCAAGACAGGCATGCTCCAGATAGGAAGCTAACTAAGACATGGCATGAGGCTCTATTTGACCTTGACCTTTGGAAGCTTCTCCTCCTAGCAGATCAAAAACCATTAAGGAACGGGTTATTTTTGGAATGAGGTAATGAAGCTAAGGCTAGGAGAGGAGACGTATACTCGATATTTAATACCATTTTGTATGGTTTGAATTTTTCCACCAAGTATACGTAAAACTGTTAAAAATGGCCCCTCCTTTAAATATAAAAAGAGAGGCAAGGAAGAGAAGACCAGGAAATAACAGAGAAAGGAAGTCTTGTGAAGACAATAAAAGCCAGCTCATGACACCCCAGGCTCACCCCTTATCCGCCAGCCCTAGTACTCTTCCAGCTGCACAGCCAGGGAAAACCCCCCATTCTTCTCCCAGGCAAGCGAAATCCCAGGTGCTCGAAGCAGGCTCCCTCTGAGTGCAGTGGTAGGTAAGGCTGAAGAACAGGCTGTCTCCGGAAGGCACGCTGAAGTGTGACCGAAAGAACATCATCACTAGGTTGTAGGTGAGTCCCAGTGAACTGGACAGGGAGATGCTGAGAGAACATAAGAAGAAAGATCTAGATACCCAATCAACCCACTTGCTTCAGTTCTACAAGAAGTCAGAGCTGAGTGGCAGCTGCAGGAGGACAAGGACCAGCTGGTACAAGGGATGACAGGCTGTGGGTACTAGTTCTGTTTACCTGAAAGGTCAGTTGCTTCTCTCTTCTGAGGCTGCTGGAGAGAGGGCTAAGGGCCTGACCAATCTAGCAGAACCAGGGGCAAGTAGATCAAGGGATCGTCCTTGAGCCCTGAAGGCTGGTAATGACACCTAGATGCAGCCCTGATGCTGGCAGAAAATAATTCACAGAAGATACTTGAGGCTGGACAGGTAGGCGGAGAGGACCAGGAAGGTGGCCAAGAGTAGGGTTGGAACTCTGCTTCCATTTAGAAGAAGGTGGTGATGCCCAGGTCAGGGGGGAACATTGTTCATGCAGCGAAAAGGTAGGCTTTAATATCTGTTTGGAAAGTAGAATTGATATGAAACATTTTATTGTTTGAGAATTTATAGAAGTTCTGGGACTACACAGTCTTAGAAAAGCTGACCAAGGTAGTTTGAACAGACGTTATGTTTGTCTATTTCTAAATCCATTGACCCACAAGCAAAGCTGGCCCTCGCCTTTGCAAAACCAGATGTTGTAACATCTAAATATTTAAAGGTTTCCTTAAGGACTCCATGTGTGAGACTTCGGAGAAAAGCCTCGTTCTGGATCCAAGCCACTTGTTTATCTGCATTTCTTTGCTCCCCAAAGTGACTTCTTCATGTCCCGGGTCTTCGTTTTGCAGTGAGATTGATGTTAGCATTGTTTTTCTGATGGAAGGTGCTAAGCAAATTCCTTAGAAGTCTATGGCAATGGTGTGTTTTAAGTTTCATGAGCATCTAAGCAGGAATGATCTAAGGGTGTGACGAATTGTCTGAATCACAACCACCTAGTCAGCATCTGCCATGGGCTTCTGAGCGTTAACATTCCCTTTGTGGTTACAAGGTCCTTGGCCCCCAGTGGAAGTCCCTGGGTGGTCCAATGGTTTTGTCCTAGACTACTAAAGGTTGGCAGTTCAACCCAATTAGTGGTGCTACAGAAGAAAGCCCAGAGACCTGCCCCTGTAGATAGGATCGCCAAGAACTCCAGATGGAGCGTTTCCACTGTGCCACACATGGGCTCTCCCTGAGTGGTCATGGATCCCGTGGCAATAGGTTTGTTGTTGTGTGGGGGGTTGTTTCGGTTTGGCACCCAGTATCACTGATTTGGATGTCAGAACCTGTGAAGAAGGAGCAGATGTAGGTTTTCTCTGATTTTTTTTAATGTGTTTTTACTAAGGCAAATTCCAAAACCAAAACCAAACTCACTGCCATCAAGTTGCTTCTGGCTTAGTGACTGGGCTACAAATGTGCTGCTAATCACAAGGTCAGCAGCTTGACCCCACCAGCTGCTCCTAGGGAGAAAGGTGAGCTTTTCTGCTCCCGTAAAGAAGTGCAGTGTCAGAAACCCAGAGCCCGATAGGATCACTATGAGAGCCCTGGTTACATGTTGGACTGTGAGCTGCGTGTATGCAGCTGTGAACAAGGTCAACAGTTTGAAACCACCAGCCCCTCTGAAGGAGAAAGACAGGCTTTTACTCCCAGAAAGAGTTATAGTCTTAGAAACCCATGGGGCATTTCTACTCTGTCCTATAGGATTGCTATGAGTCAGAAACAACTCGATAGCATTGAGTTTGAATGTCCTTTTGATAGGGCCCCCATGAATGAGGAACAAAGGATCCCAATGAGCTGTTCAAAGGCGAATTTCATAGGCACACACACACACACGCACATATCCAAAGAGAGAGAGGGAGAGAAACGACAATTTACTTGTCCCCAGAAGTGTGACTATAAATGGACCACGGGAACCATCTTGAGCCAGGAAGGTCATGTTCTTGGTGCAAAACAGCCCACCCATGGTACTAGGGCTGTCGATGTGAATCTTATTGGTCTTGTAGTTTTGCTTATATTTAATTTCATAGTTTATAGTTGAACAAGAGCTATAAACATAAGGTGTTTATATCAAGTTTTATGTTTGAACATGTCTAAGTAAAGTTATAATTTGAAACAACTTAAGTCAACATTAGGGGTTAAGGAGAATTTTTTTGTTTCGCCTCTGAAGGCATTTGCACATTGTTCAAGTTGCAGGAAAAAACTTTTTACAGTTTCTTTTTCACAGCTCTCCCATTAATTAATTTATCTGTCACATCTCCAACTTTAGTTCCTTTCTCTTGTTAATTAAAAAAGAAAGAAAGGGAAAAAGAAAGACTGACCTACCCAAGTAACATTTATGCGTAGCTTTTACGTTTTAGCTAATGCCTTAAGAGTGGAGAGTGGGCGTCTCAGGGAGAGAATAACATACATGCACACACACACTGCATGGCCGCCTGCCCTTTCAGGGAAAGAGATTTGCCAGGGCAACTAGAGAATCCCCAGGGACAATGGCATCAACCCTACACTTAGCTTTGAGGGGATCAATTTGGATCTAGGTACTAGTGGGGTGTATCAGCTAGGACACCTCTAGCTTGCTTATACCAGCTTGTCCAACGAAAGTACCTTACACCATAAGAGCACATATCACCCCTCATGGTGATTCCTGGCCTGCTCAGGGGGTGTCTGCCCTTGAGCATTCAGCAGCATCAGGTCCCGTTGGGGTTCCTGGTCTTCTCATCAGTGTCTGAAACAGCTTCTTCAGGAAAGGGAGAGCGAGAGGAGACCTCATTCTGGTGCACCAAGCTTGAAGGGGATGTTCCTGCTCAGAGCAGCTCATTTTGAGATGACTGCAGGGCCGGCCTCAGCTGGACATGACGGCCTCTCCCTAGATGACAGTGCTACAGAGGAAGTCCTGAAGATGCAGTCTGAGGAGAGCAGCCGGTCTGACCTGCCCACATGGGGTAAACCGAGAGGGAGTTCCCCAGAGCAGTGACAGTAGCAACGTGTGGGGCAGCATGTGGTACCCCATCTGAACTAGGTGGGAGTTACTCACGAGGGGCCACACTGAACTTCTAAAGGTGGGTGGGCGGGAGCACTATAGCGCTCCTTTCCTGACTGCGCGGATGGCAGTGGGGACTTTTCGGATGTCAATGCTGAAGACCAGAAGGGTGTATGGTAATTAGGTGAGTGGGACCCGGGATCTCTAACCCTGAAAGAAACCGGACGGGACGGATGCTTTATAACATGTCCTTCTCGCTATGGAACAGAGAGAGATTGCTTTGCTCAGTGTCTGGATCCCTGTTAGATTGTGACTATCTGTATGTTCCTTTGTGTGTGTGTGTGTGTGTGTGTGTGTGTGTGTGTGTGTGTGTGTGTGTATCTATACAAGGTAAGCAGAGTAGGCAATCTTACAGGCACAGAAACTGGATCAATGGTTTCTGGGAGGCATGGTGGGAGGTGAGCAGTGAGCCAATAATGACGGGTACAGGGGAATAGTAAGTGTTCGAAATTGATAAGGAGGAGGGTGGCACTTTCCTGGTCATGTGTGATCAATTGAATTGTATCAGAGAGGAATTAATGAGAGGTGGATGATGGGTAAACATGATAGTGGGGCAGGAGGAAAAGAGAAAAGGAGGAAAAAAGAAATATGTATATATGCAAATATATAAATATATGTGTATTTGTTTATATGAGCAAATGCAAAAGGAAGCAGATGGACTTTGGGCCTCCACTTAAGTCTTAGCCCAGTATAAGAACTGCCTGTTCTAAGAAGGTACCATTGTATGATACCCACCTCCCTGACATGATCACTGAAGGTAAAATGGGTGCATACGCAAATGTGGTGAAGAAAGCTGATGGTGCCCGGTTATTAAAAGATATAGCATCTGGGGTCTTAAAGGCTTGAACATAAACAAGCAGCCATCTAGCTGAGAAGCAACAAAGCCCACATGGAAGAAGCACATCACCTATATGATCATGAGGTGTTGATGGGAAGAAATATCAGAAGTTCAAAAGCAAGCAACCAAATCGATGTGAAGGGGCAAGGATGTAGTGGAGAGATGAGTGGACAGGTCCTGTCAGAAGGGCCACAGGGAAGGGATGACAAATCCAGGGTGTGGTATAGCACTGATGAACTACACAACCAGCCTCTAGTTCTTTAATATTTCTTCCCCTTACTATGTGGTTTTAATTTGCTTTACCTCATAAGTCATGTTAGACTTGCGTATGTTCATTTGTCTATTTAAGATTGTTCAGTACATGAAAGCCAAGATAGATAACCCTTCAGAAACAGTAACAGGAATAATGGTTCCCTGAGGGTACAGGAAAAGAGGGGGAGGGGGGAAGGAGGGGGAATAGGGAGCGAGTAGCATTGATGATTGTATAACCCCAATCAATGGGATCCAACCACAGAATTGTATGTGAATGGATATATTGGATTGTGTAGCACATGGCAACAAACAAACAAACAAACTATTATGGGGATGAAAAGAGGGTCTGAAAAGGGTGTAGGGTGGGTGAGGGAGGGGATAAAGGGGATCTGATATCAAGATGTTCAAGAAGAAAGAAAATGTTTATTAACTGTGGCAGCGTGATTGTACAATACTGCTGAATCGATAGATGAGTGGGTTGCTGCCGTTTCAGGCAGAGGATGAAGGCATCAAGGAAACCTTCCCCCGGAGCCCTCAGCTGAACGCTGCTCGGATTCATTGGCAGGACTGTGCCACCGTGCTCTTCCCTGTCTGTATGGGAGGCTGAGGTGACTGCCAGGCATTTCCATCTCTTTAGTGAGAGGCCAGTTCCCGGAGAAGGTCATCCTGCTTGGGAAAGTAGGCAGGCAGGGAAAAAGAGGGAGACCTTTGCAAAGATGGATTGACTGAACTTGTGAGCACCCAGCTAGTGTAAGGCTATAGATGGCAGTGGAAGCTCCAGATCTATTTTCAGCACCTCCGCCCCCCCCCCCCCCCCACACACACACGTGGATGAAGTCTCCAGCGAATCCCCTCTGACTGCAGGCGAGGGATGAGACTGGCCTGGCTACCAGACAGGGAGCTTGGCAGCATCAATCATGGCAGGCGGAGTTAGGCTACAATGTAACACGTTATCATTTGGTCTTCCTTTCCACCCCTTTTAAAGTTGTTTCCATTTTAATATTGTGTGCTTTCTCTTTGATTGAAGTTTCACTATGTCTTGTGTGGTCATTGCTGTTGGGGGTTCTGTTGGTGTGCTTCCTGTTTGTATTTTCTGCAGGTAAAATCCAGGATGCGTAGCTTAATAGAGACAGTACCGGACAGGGCCATGGTGGGGGGGCGGGGGGGCGGGAAGGGCAAGTAACAATACGAACGAGAAGAAGATGTTCTGAAATGGGTTGTGGTGATGATTGTACAACTCTTCTTAATATGACCGAGCAAGTAAATTGCATGATACGTGACGTCTGTGCCAGTAAAACTATTTAGAAATAACATTTAAAAATAATAAATGTGAAGATGGCCTCCCTGTCAAATAAAGAGAAGATGGATGGACATACTGACTACATGCATGGGCTCAGACATGAGAACAATTGCGAGGACGATGCAGGACCGGGCAGGGTTTTGTCCTGCTGTACATAATAAGGTCTCTCTGAGTCGGACCCAACCCGATGGCACCTAACAACAACAGCAACGACAACAGCAACAACAGTGAGAGGCAGGTTGGAGCAGAAAGAAAAGTCCATTGAGGGCGAGGGCAGCTCAGGGGTCCTGGACGGCCTGGGCGCCGTAGCTGTTGGTAGCAGACATCCTACCAGCAGTGGCCACCGGTGAAGTTGGCATGTTCCTGGGCTGCGCAGCACACTGGGCCAAGCAGAGATGACCGGTACGTCACGGCCTATAACTGGAAGCAGTGGGGAGGGAGGGGCCCTCAAACCCTGCCGACCAGGTCTAAAGCCCAGCACTTGTTCATTTGCCTGCAGAGCCAGCCAGGGATTTCAATACACGCAGCAGATTCATGACATCTCGGCGCGCAGTGGAGTTTGCACAAAACAGAAGGGCCTTGCTCCTTGAGGGCGGCCTATACTCAACCCCCACTGACTATTTTTTGTCAAGGAACAAAAATTTGGATTTCCCAGAAATTCCAATTTTTTTTCAGTAGAAGATAGACATAAAATTTACCTGTAATATAAAATCTCAATTTTGAGTTGTTGTTCTAACTTTATAAAACAGTTGGAGAAAACCCATTGCCTTTAAGTTGACTCCAATTCATGATGACAGTGTAGGCTAGAGGTGAACTGCCTGAAAGATTCTGAAGCTGTGCTATAGAACTCACGAAAGAGGTAGCACCTTGTAAGGATACCAAGTGACCGGAACCATACAGGGGGATGTGTGTGTGTGTGTGTGTGTGTTTATCTATTAAATGGGTTATCCTTGTCTTTGCCCATGAGCTGAAAGATAGGGAGGGGGGCCAGGATCAAGTGTCCTCAGTCTCTAGCCCTGTAGTGCCAGAGAACCTTTGGAAAAGACCACTCCCCAATAAGTAAAGACCTTTCAAGTCAAACATTGTGTGTGGGGGGGGGGGTTCCTAATCACAAAAGAACTATACACAAGTTATCTCTACTGTGAAGGAACTGTAGGAATCCAAGACAGAAATGGCAGTGAGACAACTGAAATGAAATGGGGAAGGAGAATGATGACAGTCACAAGGTGGACACATGATGACAGGTGTGGAGTGACCGTCCGCCGTCTTCTTTCTGATTGCAGTGTTGTTTTGGAACGCAGTCTGCACAATTATTCTTAACAGTGCTGACAGAGTTTCTCTCCGCCCTCCTCATTTCCCGAGTGCTGTTTTACATTAGACCATTGGTTCTCAACCTGTGGGTCGCGACTCCCTTTGAGGGTGGAACGATCCTTTCACAAGGGATCGCCCGATTCATGACAGTAGCAAAATTAAAAGTAGCAACAAATATAATGTTATGGTTGGGGGTCACCAACACATGAGGAACCGTATGAAAGGGTCTGGGCATTAATAAGGTTGAGAACCACGGCCTTAGACTGCCTGTGGGTCAGAGCAGAAAGAGGTTTGGCTGCAGTAAGATGGTGTCCACTCCAGAGCCATGTTAGCCAGTTTTGTCAAATGTCTTACTTTGGAGGGATTTGCATACACAGTTTCATCTTTTCTTTTGCATGTATATTTTATCAGTTTTATTGGCACTTCATCCACATATCATACAATTTACTAGTTCAACCTTATCAAGGAGAGTTGTACAATCTTTTCCAGAATTCATTTTAGAACACTTTCTTTTCCCCCATATTAATTATAATTCCTGTATTTTTTGTTCAATTTTGGCAAAGATATTCACAACAAAACGTTCTCCAATTCAAGAACTTCTCCATGTATAAGGCAGCACCATTGATTATACGCTTCATGTTGTACAATTGTTATCCCACTCCACATTGTTCCACCACCATGGACATGAACTCAGTGCCCCCACCCAAAAACTCCTCCTCCTTCCCCATGGTAACCACAGGTCAAGTTCTTTTCTGTTCTTTTTTTTTTAAGTAGTTTTCTTGATATAATACTCTCCTATTATAACACTTCCATAGTTAAATTGCTTTTTAAAATAATTGTATATACATTATCACAGTCAGTTCTAATGCTTTCTCCCCTCCCACATTCACTGATGGCTCCCCAATTTCCTGCTCCCTTTCCCTCCTCCCAATAAACCATTGCTTCAGTTATTGTCAATATACATCTACTCCTGTGCTTCTTAAACTGGAGGACCTAACAGAAACAACAAAAAACAAAACCAAAATTAAATAGAAATAATAAAACCACAACAATAATTATAATATGAAGATAAAAATAAAATAAAGAATAAGAAATAAAATACTAACAATATTTAAAAAGCCAGAGAAGAAATGTGTCTTGAAACAATCGTGATATATGTAAACATAGAGCAAATTCAGGTTGAGAAAAATATGAAGTAGAAAAACCGAGAACACCAATTAAGACCTTCCACAATCCATCTTGCTGAAGTTCTTCCTCTGTTTTCCTGAGCCTTTATTTTCACAGGCATGTCCATCTCCGGGAACTGGCCCCTCCTAATAGTATATCTTAAGTATGATTCTTGGTCAGTTGACTTCTCTCTTGACACAGTCCCCTCTTTTGAACAAGTCTCCTCTAGGGTTATCGATCATCCACAATGATCAATACCATTAGTATACAAGGACTTTGAGTCATATGGTCTATCAGAAGTCTTGGATCTTCTTTTTAAATCATTTTATTGGAGGCTCATACAACTCTTATCACCATCCACCCATCCATCCATCCATCCATTATGTCAAGCACATTTGTATATTTGTTGCCATCATCATTCTCAAAACATTTTCTTTCTACTTGAGCCCTTGGCATAAGCTTCTCATTTCCCCCCTCCAGCCCCCCATCCCTCATGAACCCCTTGATAAATTATTATTATTTTTTGATGTCTTATACTGTCCGATGTCTCCCTTCACCCAAGAAGTCTTGGATCTCTTTGATCATTAAACCACTTACCTCTACGTTGGATGCTAGTCAGGAGCCTGGGCTGCTCACGGAGCCACTAACTGCAAGGTCAGGAACTAACTGTGGGAATAGAAAGTCCAGTCTTTCTCCCACGGAGCTGCTGTTTTGAACTGCTGACCATAGGGATCTCCTCCCAGTGGGTCACCACTACACCACCAACACTCCTCTTGGCAAGGAGTTGTAAAGATTTCTGTGGGCAGCCATTCCATCTGCAATATTCTCAGCATTTTGAGGCAAAGTGGAGAATAAATTCCAAACGGGCCTTTTGAGCTGCAGTAGAATGCCCTATGTGGGGACTCCTGCTTGACGAAATGTAGAAAGGTCTATCCGGTCCCAGTCTGTCAGTTGCAGGATTGTCTTTCAGAATAACTTCTCTTTTATGCGTAGAAAGAGTTTCCACATTAGTAACCCGGCTTACGCTGTCCTTACAGGTGTGGGCACTAAAGGGACTCCTAGAGTCAGGGTCGGTCACATTCCAGCCATCTAGGTTTTACTTGATGCTGGATAGCCAGCATTTCTTGGGCTTCACTGTAAATATGTGACTCGGTATGCAAGTCATGACACCTGACCACTCGCCTATGTCGCTAGTTGGCACAGAATCTCTTTCCCCAGCCACCAGAATCTCATTGAAGTTCAAGGGCATTCTAGGGAAGAATTTGAGCAAAATATACACCTTACTAAGTCACAGAGCATAGATGGGAAGTTCCTGCCACAGGGCTGGTCACACGGAGTTGATTTCTTCTACTGAAGGATACTGAGATTCTGTCCGTAAAAATGTACCTCCGTAAGGAGAACAAATCAATGCTTTTTCATAACGCTGTCTGAGAAGGGATAGTTTGATTGACCTTTCCAAGCCATTGGTTCATGACATATTTGTTACAAATGAACAATCAGAGCAGAGTTAAGTACGGCAGATACTGTATGGAGCAAATACATATGTCAAACCCTCCCCCATACTAGACCAGCAGTGTTTTCTACTAACGCGGGAGTGGAAGCCACTGCTGAGGCAGGGAGGATAGATGTCCTTTGGCTATAGGATCAAGCTGAAGGCTATAAACATGCCTTACATGCTTCTGGATCCGGACCTTGGAAAACGTATTTATAGACGCTTCCTGTATGAGCAGGGAGCATCCTAGGACATTGTTAGGAAAGGCTAGTGCAGGCGAGATTTCCGGAGCTCCTCTCAGCTAGTTATGGCTTCCTGCTCAATGAAGAAATTGGAAAAGCATCCGGTTCCGGGGCTTTCAAATGTGGATAGAGAGACTGGGCTAACAAGGAGAAACTACAAATCTCAGTTCGACAGCAACTGGGAAGCCCAAGAAACCCACCTAATTATTTCTTCATTCTTGGGACACAGGAAGCAAAAGTGGTATTGCCAAAGAGTAGTGAAAAGTGCCGTGCCGACCACAAGAGCACACCCCACCGTCCTTGGAGGGAGTACAGTGCACCTTGGAAGGGAGGGTGGCGGAACCTCGTCTCCCATGTTCTCAGGCGAGACCAGCCCCTGGAGGAGAAGGTTACACTTGGTAGCACCTCCGTGACAAAGAGGAAGACTGTCAACAAGATGGGTTGACATAAAGGTTGTAACCGTGGACTCAAGCATAACAACTAGTGTGAAGCTGGCACAGGACTGGTCAGCGTTTCATTTTGTGGTCTGTGGTAGTCACCTAATCTGGTGTCAATTTGAGGATTAAGAGTGTAGGGGTGGAGTCTAGGCTGTCAATCTGGAGATAGCCAATGAGATTTCTGGGTGGGCATGGCCTTCTCCTGAGAATTCTGGGAAATCTGGTACTTCCTCCTTGGAGGCGGAAGACACTTCTCTCTCTCTGCTACTCCCTGAGAGACATTTGCAGAAGACAAGCCACATGGATGTAACCAGACCTCTGAAGCCAGAGAAGCCAGAGAGAGACCCCTGCCAGCGCTGAGATGCTTACAACGCCACTGGACCCAAACACTTTCTACCCACGGGCTTGTGATCATCTTACATTTGACTTCATTGCATGTGTTTAGTGAGTCTGAGGAGGGCTTTATAGATTAGTATCGGACATAGGGCTGATATCAGACTGATGGCCTTGGACTGGACTGGGTTAGGAGGCTTTCTCAATGTACAATTGTTCTTATATATAAACCTCTTCCTTATCCACACATGTGTGTCTATGAATTTGTTTCTCTAGTCCAACCGAACTAACACATTGTCCACGGGGTCGCACTGAGTAGGAATCAACTTGGTGACAGCTGACAACAAAAGCAAATAACTGGAAGGCAAGGCCTAACTTTAAGCAGACTTAACCCGTGGAGGTACCCGGGTTCGTGGCTTCAGGCTCTGCTGTTACTCTCTCTCTTGCAATTCTTAGGGGTTACACATTTTTATTTTGTACTAAACCAGACTCACTGCCATCAAAGAGATTCTGAGCTACAGTGACCCTATAGGACAGGGTCTAACTGCCTCTGTGTCTGAAACTATAAATCTTTATAGAAGCAGAAAACCTCATCTTTCTCCTGAGGAACAGTTGGTGAGTTGGAACTTCCTACCTGTTCTGGCAGTGGGTTTGGTCTTGGAGTTTGGGGTGGCTTTCTCTTACAAAATGTCTTCTTTGGAATAGACTCTAGGAAGTCCTGGGCTGTGCCAATGGCCAACGTGCCGTACTCGCCACGGAAACACTAGCCATTGGAATCCACCCACAAGCACCGAGGACTATAGGCTTAGTTAGTTACTTCTCAAACACCAGCCGTTGACAAGCCTGAGGAGCACACACGGGTCACCATGAGTCAGGGTCCACTGGGCGATTTTCCCGTGTTTCTGCCCTCCTCTTTTGCCTGTCTTCCTTCCTTGGTGGACATGACTTGACAGGAGCGAGCCCCGCTGGTTCGCCTCTCCAATGCAAGTCTCCCTGTGCCTCTACCATACATCAGTGAGATGCTTATAGTGTAGAAATGCTGCTTGCTTTGTAGAAGCCTTGAAAAGCTATTTGACCTACGAAATGACTTTTATTGATGTGATATAATCAGTGTGTCTTAATTGCATGATACATATGAGATGCATTTAAGTGGCTGCCTATGATGTCACCATTCTGCACAACTGCTTAGACTCATAGATTCCAAATGTTGGTTGTAGATTAGCTTGATTTCTCCTGCAGATGGGATCTTTCTGGAAGGAAAAGAGCGTGGCTGTTCTGACATTCCAATTACCCTAGAGTTTTATTACAAATGGGTCTCCCGGACAGGTGTGCCCTAGGACTTAATCATTCACTGGAAATCAATCAAGTATATAATATAAGGAAATAAATAGCATTCATGTTTAGAGAGAGCACCGTGTAAATAGCCCATCCTGTAAAAACCACAAAAGCCCTCCCCATAAGCACCTGGACAGAAAGAACTACACAAGTAGTCTTTAAGAAAATCCGGCATAACTATTGAAAACACCACATGTAGATGCCAACCACTGCCATTGAGTTGATTCCGACCCATAGAAACCTTGCGAAGAGTTTCTTTACAGGAGCAGAAAGCCTCGCCTTTCTCCCCTGGAGCAGCTGGTTGGTTTGAACTGCTGGCTCTGCGGTTAGCTGACACCATCACCAGGACTACTTATTATTTGTATTGCAAAAAACATTCTTTGGAAAATGATCCACCAGCTTATTTTAAACATTAACATCTTTTACTGCAATTTAAACAGTTGATTTATAAAAAAATTGATTGAATTCCCTAGTTTTAATCATCCCCATACCAAAGAACCTAAACACGGCCATGGAGTCAATTCTGACTCATATAGAGTTATGTAAACCATCGCTTTGGAAGAAAGTTGGGTGACACCTTCACAGACTTTTCTGTACTATTTTTGCAACTTTTGGTGAGACTCTCTCTGATCATTCAAGGAGCCCTAGTGGTGCAGTGGCTAAGCATGTAGCCGCAAACCGGAAGGTTCCCATGAAGCTGCTCCTGTAAAGAGCACAACCTGGAAAACCCTACGGGACAGTTCTTCTCTGTCACAAGAGCACAGTGGACTTGACACCACCTAACAACGTCATCGTTTTAAAAGAGGAGTTTAAAAATGATCATGGCACCCTGGTGGTGCTGTTGGGGAAGCTAACCTCAAGGTCAGTGGTTAAAAACCACCAGCGCCGCCACCCCGAGGGAGAATATGAGGCTGTCCGTTCCCATAGACCCTGACAACCACCGGGACCCAACAGAGCAGTGCTTCTCCACCATCCTCATGCTGCGACCCTTTAATACAGCTTCTCATGCGGCAGTGGCCCCCAAGCATAAAATTACTTTGTGGATACTTCATAAGTGTAATTTTGCTACTGTTATAAATCATAATATAAATTGTGATGCGGTTTCTGATGGTCTAGGCAACCCCTGTGAAGGGGTCGTTCGGCTCCCCAAGGGGTCTTGACCCACAGGTTGAGAACCGCTGCTCTAGAGGGTGGCTATGGACAAGAATCCACTCGCTAGCCGTGGTGGTGAGGGTCTGTGTCTACAATCCAGTCGATTATGATGTCATATGCTTTAGGCACCCACTCTTAGGTGAAGAACAAAGGCATGCATTGGCTGCATGCTGGGTCTTGCTGGTGACGTGAACATTTTCACATCCCACTGCTGACGTATCAAGTAAATGCATCTAGATCTGGATCTGGAGCTAGATGATCATAATGCTCAGACCCCAACAAACATTGAATCTTCCTTCCAAGAGATATCAACACAGACTGAAAAGTCATTTTTAAAACTATGTTTTCTTGTCTCAAGACCTAAACAAGGTGCAAAGATGCCCAAATAAAGTTGCAAAAAGGAAGGAAATAAGAGTAGGGGCCTTGAATGATTAATCTGTGTTTGTGGTATTAACCCAAACCCATTTATTCTTTTCAGGTTAGCAACTGAAGTTGATTATTATATGTGTTAGTCCAGGTAGACTGGAGAACCAAATCCACAAAAACTCATATGTGTATGAGAGGGTTTTATATAAAGGGTAATTGTACATTAAGAAAGCATCCACGCCCATAAGTTTGATATTAGCCCATATGTCTGATACCAGTCTATAAAGTCCTCTTCAGACTCACAAAACACATGCAATGACGCTGAATACAGAACGATCACAGGCCGGTGGGTAGAAGGTCTTTGGATCTAGTGGTGTTATACGCATCTCAGCGCTGGCAGGGGTCGTCACGTGGCTTCTCCAGTTCCCAGGGCACGGGGTCTATCAGCATAGTGCCATCCATGTGTCTTGTGAGAATAGAGTCTTCAAGGGAGTGAGCAGAATCACTCCTGCCTCCAAGGAGGAAAAGCCAGATTCCCAGAATCCTCAGGAGAAAGCCAAGCCCACACAGAGGCCTCATTGTCTATGATCTGATTGACAGACTAGACTCCACCCCTTCATTCCTCTCAAGTCCCAAATTGACACCAGATTATGTAACCACCACATTATATCATATCATTGTCATTCTAGGTAAAGTCAGTTAATTTTCCCAGTTGAAGTTGCTTTGTTGGGAATTATGGAAGCAGTTGACAAAAGTTAAAGGAAATGATGAAGTAACATACATGGTGAGGTATTGCAAAGAGAAATATAATTCACTCATTGATGGGTTCCTCAGCTCCTGACTTAGTCAGGCATTGATTGGCCCTCCTCTGCTGGCACTTACACTAAAACAATAAACAAGTCATTATATAGTGTGCACATAACAAGTCAAGTACCAGTAGGTGTGTTACAAAAAAAAAAAAAAAGGAAGAAAGAAAACAAGATAAAGGTGTCACTCACTCAATCAATCACTGTCATCCAGTTGGTGCTGACTCAGATCGATCTTCCAGGATAAGGTAGAACTGTCCCTGTTAGTTCCAGAAACTGTAACTATTCATAGCATTACAAAGCCAATTCTTTTATCCTCCAAGTAGCTGGTGGTTTTGAACTGCTGACCTTGAGTCGCACAGTCCAACATGCAACCAGTATGCCACCAGAGCGCTTTAGGTGATGGTGTTGAGTACTGGGAATCAGAGAGAGATACTGATTTGAGCACTTAGAATGGTGTTGCTTTCCTATCAATGGGGAGATAGAGTCCCAGTCATCTTCACTTTCATAGAACAAAGAAATCCTGGCGCCTTGGCAGTTGTAAAAAAAGAAAGAAAAATAATGTGGGGAGATGTCTGACCTCCTCTGACTTAACCAGGGGGAAGGAGGCTCAACCTCCACATCAGTCCGAAGCTGAGTCCTTTGAGGCAGGGATCAGACCTGCCTCCACCCTCCAGTCCGCTAACCAGTTATGACGCCGACCATCCCTCGGCCAGCCCTCTTCTCAGCTGGATTCCACCATTCTTTGCAATGACCACACAGAGCTTACCGACCATACTCAGGATGATGGCCTTTATTAATAAAGCCAATGGCTTATCATTCAGGACCATCTGTTAGAACAGCCTGTCGCTGGTCTTGGGTCTCCCAACTACAAAACCCTTTGGCCTCTGTGCGGCTTGGACACTGTTATATTGCTTTTTCACCACTGCCAATAAGTTGCTCAGCTCAAGCTCTGTGGGTCAACAAGTCTAGCTCAAGGAAGTCCCTGAGGCGCGTAATCCTGCAAGCTGGCCCCTGTCTGAAGGCTCTCGGCTCTGCTGGCTCGGTGGCCTGGGAAGTACAGCGCTCTTTGGTTTGGGTGCTCTGATTTTTGGTTTTGCTGTTGCCACTCCTCTGCCCTTTCCTGACCGCCACACTGCTGTGTCCTGGATCAAGGAGGAAGACCAATGTGCCGGAATCTCGGGGTCCAAAGGACACACTTCCACTCCTGGCTTTTTATTCTTGATAATAGTGAAATACCTCCCCACCTCTCCCCTTTGCCACTGAGATGGCGTATTTTATACCCAGCCTGGCAAAATTGCCCAATCTCCATGCTAGAGTCTAAATTTGCAATTAGCTCTGTTAATAGTTACTCACAGCTGAGTCATGTAATCCTTCGGCATCTTCTCCCACCTTCTCTCACCCTGACCCTGACCCATCAGGAAAGAGTCATTTGTTGAGAGTTATGAAGTAATTAGCAGCAGCATAGCAGTGAAACCAACTTGATTATTGTATTACATTAATCCTAATTCTGGTTAAATTAGTTTCCTCAATTTTTCCTTCGACCCTTGCTGACAGTCTGTGATTCATACACTTATTTGGCAACGTAGTGGACATCCTTTGACCTGAAATACAGTGAATCTCAAACCTATTGGACTTAATTTCTCTGTTGTATAATAAATCCTTCAGAATCCTTCTTTTACTGCCTGGAGATGAAATCGTGGGTAATATAAGCTATCCAGAGACATCATCTCAAGAATTCATGAGATCAAGAAAACGAAGTCAAGAAGCACAAGGAACATAATTTAAAGCAAAACAAACACAAACCCACATCTAGACCCAGACTGACCACGGCAACGCAAATGAAGTCTGAGGCTCAAGACCGGTCATACCGTGACCACTGCAGGTGGCTGTGGTAACAGGACAGGAGAGAAGGGCTGAGTCGTTCATGAAGCCTGCGTGTCACTCATCACTGTGTGTCCCGCGGGGGGCTGCCTTTAATGTCAAGGGGAAGAGTGGGGGAGTTTAACCCGAGTGGCATAATGGTTACGTGTTGGGCTGCTAACCTCAAGGTCAGCAGTTCTAACCTATCAGCCCTCTTGAGGAGAAATGAGACTTCCTACTCCTGTAAGCAGTTGCAGTCTTGGACACACACAGGGAGGGGCCTGTGCTCCAGGGTTGTTATAAGTTGTAAGTAACTCAATGGCAGGGAGAGAGATGGGCTGCTACTTTGTCTCACATACTTTGAACATGTTGCCAGGAGAGACCAGTCTCTGGAAAAGGACATCGTGCTTGGTAAAGGAGAGGGCAGTGAAAGAGGGGACGACCCTCAGCAACATGGACGGAGGCGGTGGCTGCAACAATGTACTCCAACACAGCAGTCATGGTGAGGATGGCACCGGACCAGGCAGTGTTTTGTTCTGTTGTGCAAGCGCCTCCATGGACTAGAACCGACTCGGTGGCACCTCACCACAAGACTACACCTCGGAGCATCCGAACCAGGAAGCTGGTCTATCGGAGAGGGGCTCTGGCCATGCAGTTGCCCACACGGGGGAGAGCACATGGTATTCGGCATAACACTGAGCATGGCACAGCTCTCTGAGACCAATGCTGCCCCACGTGTTGTGGGAATGACTGTCACCGGTGCCAACCAAGCTCCCCCAGACAGAGTTGGCCAACCTTTTCCAGTACCTCCCCGCTCATAGGCAGGCTTGTCCCCTTTAAACACCTTTGCTTTAAGAACCTTAAGTTAAGCTCATGGGATTTATTTTCAGATAGTTTTTTTTAAAAAGGACACTGTTATTTGACTGTATAGATATCAGAGCTGTTCATAACAGTATACACGTAAACTTGGAACTAAACCGCATAACCAACAGAATGGAAATTATGATTCTAATTGATTGATGAATTTTAATGGATCCAAACAGCTGGACATCACGTAGCACTTTAACAGAGAGATGGAGTCCGACAGTTGTGAGACCTGACTGACAGTGATAAACTCTACACACAGGTTGTGGTTCGGGAACTGCTGGCTCAGCACTCCAAACAGTTGGAAGAAAGACGGCTGTCTGGCCTGCTCCAGAACTGGACTGTGGCCATGGGGGACAAGCTGAGAACCAGGTATGTCTTGTCCAGCCCATCGCTGTCCCTGGCTTTCCGTGCCTTATACCCGAGTGAGTTAGAGAGCTTTGCCGCGGCATGATTCACTCTTATTTGATTTTTTTTAATTAATAAGGGAGGGCTTTTAAAAAGTTAGTGGGGAAATTCCATCATCTTTCAATTCCATATTTCCGTGTATTTTTTAAGCTCCCTCACATTTGATCTATATAGAAATAAAACATTACAAGTTCTCTTCTAGAAACCTGTGCGCTTTCCCTTCCACATTCACTATTCCAGGAACTTTACAAGTTTTCATTCTGCTCGAACCCACCGCTGACCCCGAGGTAGACACCGTTACGTTTCCCGTTTCACATGTGTGGAAACTGAGGCACCGAGGTGCGCTGCTTTGCCCAGGGAAGCATGGCTAGTGAGCGGTAGAGCTGGGGCTGGAACTTAGAATGTCTAGCTGTAGGATCAGTGGTTTGGGTTTTCTTTTAGCTGTTAGGATCTCTTTTATTTAATTCATTATTTTTTAGCGTTGCCTTTCAGTTTTAGTAGGGCCTACCATCTGTGGTATTCCGCAATTTCCTCTTCTGCTCAATATCTTGTTTCTACGATTCATGCAAGGTTGTTATGTGTAACTGAAGAGCTGATCTTGCTCATAATGCTCCATTATGCACATATGCCGCACTTTATTTGTTCATGCGAACCTCCGGTATCAATGGATATTTGAGTTATGTCTAGTTTCTCGGCATTTGCACGAGGCTGCGAACAGACGTGTCCATGTTTTCCAGGGAACATGTATCAGAGTCTCTACAGGTGGTTCAAACTTGGCTGACATGAGCCAGATGGAGAAATACATTTTATACCACTGCCGGCACCCAAAGTTTGCAATCTCTTGGAGGAAAAATGCAATCCTTTAGGATCTATGCCAACTAAGGGAGCAATGACTATTTTGTGGAGTATGCTGATGGTCAACCTGACTAAATCGTGGCCAAGTCAGTTTTTTAAGTGCTTGTACAAATTTACGATATCTTGTGGAGTTATCATTTTACCAAAACTTGTTTGAGTTGGTCTTTATCTTGAAAAAAAGAGAGAGAGAGAGAGAGAGAGAGAGAGATGTTACTGTCCTCAGAAAATACATGGCTTGGCTTACACTTTATGCTTCCTTTTGAGGAGCACACATTCTTAAATAAGAAATGAGTTGTTCAGTGTTTGCTCTTATAGTCAACATGTTCTGCATCTTGTCACCTCTGATGTCACAAGACACAGTTATTCAGGTTGAAACTCTCACTTTTCACATTAGGTCTTTATGGGAATTTTGTGTCTGTGGTGTGAGGAAGTGATCCGATTTCATGTTTTCTCCCTTAGGGACTGTCAGTTTTTCCAGCACCTGTCAACTTTCGAGAATCATTTACTGAATTAACTCCTTTCTAAAGCTCTGCAATGTCCTCTCTCGCATTTATTGAATTTCTGCATATTCATGAGTCCATTTATGGGCAGCCTATTTTGCTCCTGGTCTGTTTGGATAGCCTTGCTCCAATACTATATTTTATTTTTGCCCTAGTTTTATAGGAAATATTTTTTACATATTCACAATTATGTTGGCTGTTCTTATATTTTGAACTTCCATATATGTTTTAAAATCCATTTTCAAATTCATCACATAAAACAAAATCAGAAAACCCCGAGCTAGATTTTTCCCTGAAAACATATCAAACTATAGATTGGTTTTCAGAGAAATTGATACATTTCTAAATACTGGCTCTTCCTATTTATTTTAATATTCTAAATGTCTTCCAGAGTTTTACAGTTTTTCCATGAAACTTGTATATTTTTTAGAAATCGGTTACTAGATGCCTTATAATTGTGGTTGTTGTATATTATTTAAATTATATCATTGCTAGTCACCAGTTTATTTATTTATTGCTCTTCCCTTTCTAAAATTTTTTGTAATTTGGGTGAAAGTTTTTGGAGCACATTGTTTTTCTACTCCACAATTCACAGGCGATATATATTGTGAGATTGGCTGCAAACCCTACTATGTAGTAACACTTTCCACCTTCCCCCGATGCTCACCCATCCCTTCTTTCCTTCTGAACCTTATCCCCGGGCAAATGGGGTCAGTAGAGAAAAGCTGGGAACCATCGAGGTCTTCTTGTTTCGATGTCATGGAGGCTGGGATTCATGTGTTTCCTTAGTTCTTTGGACTAATTGTTTGCACGATATCTTTGTTGTTTCTTCAGTCTTCTTTGGCTTCAGCCAGGGAGAAACCAAGAAGGCTACTCAAACACTTTTAAAACTCCAGTGCGGGCTCACCAAAGTAGAATGTAGGACAGTCTCTGTGGACTATGTTATGCCAGTTGATTTTGACGTCTCCTGAGAGGCTGGTCCTGAGACCAGAGACTCATTTCTGCAAGGTGTGTGGTGACAGCTAAGGCGTTTTCATAATGTTGTCTCCTGTGTGCTGCACTGCATGCGTGGGCGTATTTGCAGTTTATATAAAATACGTGCAGACATGCAGACGTGTGAAAACTCCTCACATTGAAATTCTATTCTCCTTTGCATCCCTATTCAGCTGAGTTTCTCTTTACGCATCTGCTCATAGATTATTACTGTCATTCCAGGAGTGTAATGTATAAGAGTATTTATCTTTTGTGCTTGTGTTAGTCCAGGTAGACTAGAGAAACAAATTCATCAACACGCGTGTGTGTATAAGAAAGAACTTTATATGCGAGAGCAATTGAATATTGAGAAAACATCCTAGTCCAGATCCAGTTCATAAGTCTGGTATTAGCCCTATGTCTGATACCAGGCTATAAATTCCTCTTCAGACTCATGAAACACACATAAGGATGCCAAATGCAAGACGATCACAGGCCAGTGAGCGGAAAGTCTTGTGGATCCAGTGGCTGTGTAAACAGCTCAGCACTGGCAGGGGGTCTCCACGTGGCTTTTCCAGCCCTGAGGCTCTGGCTGTCATCATCCTGTCTCCATGTGGCTTGTCAACAGGAATGTCTCTCAGGGACTGAGCATGTGTCCCACCTCAAGGGAGCTATTTATCTCCTTAGTGCCTCCAAATGAGGTCATGAAGCTGCCACCTAATTGACAGGTAAACTCCACAGCTTCACTCTTAATCCTCAAATTGACAACAGATTATGTGCATCTCTAGTGTCTTGAGTCTCATTAGCTATTGCCTCCTACTTTTCTTCCCACCAATGGTAAGCTTCAAAGACCGTGTCTGCGTGTAAACCTTTTTTTTACTTTGGACAGTAGTGATTTCGGACAGTATTTCTCCTTCTCTCATCGACACATCTAGAATAACATCCCCTATATTCATCCTATTATGAGGTGGTGTTTCACAGAGTCATCGTTTTTCTTTGAGATCGCATATTTTCCATTGTGTACATACCATAGTTTTTAATCCATTCATCCATCGATGGACACAGAGGTTGCTTCTATCTTTCTGCTCTTGTGAATAATGCTGCAATTAATACGAGTGTGCAGATATCTGTGTCACGATTTTTATTTCTCTCACATTCCCCACTGGGGAATTGCTGGGCCATATGCTATTTCTCTTTCCAATGTTTGAGCAAGTGCTGTTCTGTTTCCCACAGCACTTGCATCATTTTGAAGTCCCACCAGCGGCGAGTGTTCCAGCCCCTTCGCATCCTTGCCAGCATTTGTCACTCTGTCTCCTTGAGCTCTGCTATGCCTGCCTGGGTGAGGCCACAGCTCACTGTTTTGATCTGCAAGTCTCTGATGATGAAGGTTCCTGAGCATTTCTTCCTGTGTTGCTTGAACACCTAAATGTCTTCTCTGGCGAATTTCTTCTCCCCATTTTTCATTTGGCTTGTTTCTCTTCTTGTTGAGTTATTGATGTTTTCTACACATTTGTAGGAATAGCCTCTTGCCTGATCCATCATTGTCAGCATATCCCCAACCTGGAGGTTCCCCGTCTACTCTTTGGACGAAGACGCTTGGTGTGCTGAAAGGTCTTGATTTTGAGGAGGGCCTAGCTGTCTACTTTGTGTTCTGCTGTTTGTTTTTAGCTATGTTTGCTAGTGTATCTGTGTCAGGTATCATTGCCTCAAAGTTTGCCCTTATTTTGTCATTTATAGCTGCAGGTTTCCCACGTAGGCCTTTGAATTCTGTTGAACTAGTTGCTTTATATGGCGAGGGTTATGATCCTGATTCATTTTACTGCAAATGGCTATCCTATATTACCTGCAACATTTGTTTAAAAGACTATCTTTTCCCTTTTTAAGGAATTTCAACTATTTGTCAAATATCAGCTGTCCATAAGTGGATAGATTTACTTCTAGGTTCTCGGTTCTGTTGTAGTAGATTTTTAGATAGGAGTGCTTGAGGTCTCCTATTTTGTTTCTCATTAGTAGTGCTTTGTTTAGAATTATTTTCCTTTCTGTATAAGGTTGGTAATTAGTTTTCCCATCTTGTTAAAGATCAATAATTGAATCTGGATCTGAGTTTCATTATATCTGTATACTTTGAGCAATATTTTCACAATGTTAAGTTGTCCTAACCAGGAGCATGGTTTATTTATTTACATTTATGTAAGTCTCTCTTGGTTTCTTGTTTAGTAGTGTTTTGTAGTTTTCCTTTATAGATCTGATTAGATTTATTCCTAAGTACGTCATCCTCTGGGTGATTATTGTAAATGGCATTGCTTTCCTTTTCAGACTTTTCTCTGTTAAAGTAGAGGAATCTGATTTTTGTACACGATTTTCATACTGAGTCTTTCTATTAGTTCCAGCAGTTTTATTGGTGAATTCTAGTATTTTATATATAAAGAATCATATTACCTGCAAAGAGAGAAAGTTTTACTTTTTATTTTCCACTTTGTGTGCCTTTCATTTCCATGTGTTGCCTTATTGCTCTGGCTAGGACTTCCAATACAATCTTGATCAGGGGTGGTGATGAAGGACATCCTTGCTTGGTTCTAATCGGCATGGTGATGTTTTTAGTCCCTCCACTGAGAGTGATGCAGGGTGTTGCTTTTGTTTAGATGCTCTAAATTCTGCTGAAGAATTTTTCTTCTATCTATATGTTACTAAGTATTTTTTTCAAGAACAGTGGTTGGATTTTACCAAAGCCTTTCTTCTGCATCAATTAATAGGATCATGTAGTTCTTTTACTGTGTTCTACTTATGTGGTGAATTATGTTGGTTGCTCTTCCAATGTTGAATTATCCTTGCATAGGGAAGCAACAAAGTCCACATGGAAGAAGCACACCAACTGTGTGATCATGAAGTGTCGATGGGATCAGGTATCAGGCATCATCAGAAGACCTCAAACAAACAACCATTTGATCCTAATAAGGGGGGTCGAAATGGAGACCCAAAACCCGTCTGTAGACAATTGGACATCCCTTCACAGAAGAGTCATGGGAAAGGGACGAGCCAGCCAGGGTGCAGTATAGCACTGACAAAACACACAACATTCTTCTGGTTCTTTAATGCTTCCTCCCCACCAATTATCATGACCCCAGGCCTATCTTAAAAATCTGGCTAAACCAGAGCATGTACACTGGTACAGATAAGAGCTCTTGACACACAGAATCCAGGACAGATAAACCCCTCAGGACCAATAATGAGAGTAGTGATACCATGAAGGTAGGGGGAAGGAGTGGGGGCAAGGAGGAGGAAGGGGAAACCAATTGCAATGATCGACATGCAAACCAGCTCCCAGGAGGATGAACAACAGAAACGTAG
Organism: Tenrec ecaudatus; assembly: GCF_050624435.1. Classification (NCBI taxonomy): domain Eukaryota; kingdom Metazoa; phylum Chordata; class Mammalia; order Afrosoricida; family Tenrecidae; genus Tenrec; species Tenrec ecaudatus. Next base: position 69,170,288 of record NC_134540.1, on the reverse strand, counting down.
GTGAAGGGAGACAGCAGACAGTGTAAAATATGAAAATCAAAATAATTTATTAATAAATTATCACGGAGCTCAAGTAGAAAGAAAATGTTTTGGAAATGGTGATGGCAACATATGTTCAAATGTGCTTGATACAATTGATATATGGATTATTATAAGAGCTGTAGGAGCCCCCAATAAAATTGTGTTTTTTTTAAAGTCATCCTTGCAAATTTGGTATGAATCCCACTTGGTCATGAGATGTTGCATGCTTACCTGTTGTTTTGATATGTTGTGAGATTCTGTTGACTGTGGCCTAGTTGAGGATTTTTGTATCACTATCTTGAAGGATTATTGGTCTTCAGTGCCATTGAGTGCATGCATGCAGACTGATCCTGTGGGGATTCAGAGGGGTTATATTGATAGTTTACTTAAAGGACAAGGTGATCACAGTCACAGGGGATTACTAAAGATGAGTTTTATTAAGAAAAGTACATTTTTTTGGAGAGGGTCAAGAAAGTTGCACTGAGAAAAATTTTCCCTCATAGCAATGCACCTGGATCATTCTTCAGGGGAACAACGCCGTAGCATAATAATTTCACTGGGAAGCCTTACCTCATCCACCCTACAGGCCTAATCTATTTTTTAAATCATTTTATTGGGGCCTCGTACAACTCTTATCACAACCCATCCATCCACCCATTGTGTCCAGCACCCCAGGCTTCATTTTCGGCCCTCGCATTCAGAGAACATTGACAAGGAACACAATCGGAAAAGATGCCCAAGCGTTCGTGATCGGATGGTGTCAATCGAAGCGCACAGAGCGTCTGGGGGAGGGTGAGAGCGATGGCAGCAGCATCTTCAGAGGTGTACACACCTAGACGGGAGATACGACCAGCAAAAACAAGCAAACCACATCTTGGTATCTGTGTTTAATAAAGGTCTCTAAGAGTTTGTCGTGATCGCATTTTGAACCTACCCTTCTATAGTCAGGCGGCAGGGAGGGCGGACTGTCCTGCTTGCTCCTTTGGCAGCACGGGGGCTCCCTCCCTGGCCCTAACCAGGTCTGTAGTGGCAGGGCTCGTGAGCCAGCGTCTGGTTGCTGCCCATGGAGATCCGCGGAGGGCAGTGGTTGCCGTGGGTCACCGAGCCAGAGGTGCTCGAGCACGTGGTGGCACTCACCCACCGAGCGGGGCACCCGGTAGGTGTGTTAAGGATGCGTTAGGAGGGTTATTAACTCCACGTGACTGGCCAACGCCCGAAAAGGGAAGGGGGAGGGGAAGGGGGAAAAGAGAAGAGAGCACAGTCAGGCCAAAGTGGATGCCGAAGGAGAAAGAAAATCAATCAACGAAAAAGTACCAGCATCAGAGGAACGTGGCACAGTATGGGTGCGAGCTGAAAGCAGGGCTGCAGTGGGCCTGCGTTGCCTCTTCCAGGGGACGGCGCACCTCCAATGCAGAGGACCAGGCAGGCACCACTGAACGTGGAAGTGGCGGGGCTGTGGGCCCTACTCAGCCCATTGAAATCATGGCGAAATTTGAATCAGATTGCCGCCGGTCTCACCTGGCAGCAGAATACAACATAGCTGCGTGGACATTATCGGCATTTTGGTGGGGGTCGGGAGAGGAGGTGATTAAAGTAGCTCATGTAGCGAAAGGTGCGAAGTCACTGACCACAAGAAACGCAGGCCGTGGAAGAGGCTGAAGCTTCACTGTCGGTTTGGGTAAATCAGAAACAACACGCTGGCAAGTGAGTATCCGCAAGTAGTGATGTGCGAGAAGGCCCAACGCCACCATAGTGATTTAAAGGGCTCGAAAAAGGAATTTAGACGTGTATTTGTCCAGCATCAGAAGCAATCACTTGGTTTTCAATGATTTCTTAGGAGAACGCTCTGTTCAGTTCTCTGATTGTTCAGTGTTCAAACATGAATTTGGGGTGGATTGCGTCCGACACGCCGGTATCAGTGTGTGTGGTTTTATGACATATAAGCCAAGTCTCCATTTTCAGGGGGAGGATTTTTATTAGAATGCTTATCTCACGTGTTTTTCTGCCGTCCTACATTTTGTATGTAAATATTTAAGTTTATATATTTCCCCCTTCGATACTGCTCTCTTGTTTTGTAGTTTTAGATGCTTACATTTTCTGTCTTCACACCATTTTCCACAGATTGTGAGCGGTACTTTCTATTGTTGAATTCTAAATGTGTTTTTAATTCTGTGGTTCCTTCTTGACTTGCTCATTATGTGGAAAGGTGTTTGGAGATGTCTTGTTTATCGTTTCGTTATTGTCTTCTGATTAGAAGACCCTTTTCAGGGAGATTAGTCTGTGTAACACTGAGTTTATGGACATTTCTTTGTAGCTCTACAGACCCAAGTCCAATGGATGCGAACACAATCCTATCTTTTCTTTAAAAACAACTCATTTTATTTAAAAACAGCATAATTACACACTACTAACTTATAAATGAAACTATGTGACACTATACACTTACACAAACTCATAATAGTTAACATTACACAGCGTTTGAGGTCTTGGTTTCATGGTGGCGTGGGTCGATCAGCATGAGAATCTCCGCTGCGTTGCTTGTCTTTACATTAGATGGTAAATGTCTAAGAATGTTTGTACTAGACTTTTGACTATGCTGTTACTGAAGTAATAATTTCATGAATGAAATTCATTTACAGTGATTAATACTCAATGTACATTGAAGTCAAATTGACACATATCCGTTGAGATAAGTATACCATACAGAAAATTTCATGACGTAGAAGAAAATCAAGTTAGACATATATGTGTCTCATTAAATGGATAAAAGTCAGCATGAATGGTAGGAGGTAAATGTAAACCGTTTCTGTAATTTTCATCGAGGAAATTGAAATGCATTAAAGTAATGCATCCCATAAACGTATTAATATTGATTCTTTGAACTGTATGGAGATGTACATAAGGCTTGGCAACTGGCCAGCTTCTGTACATGTCTTATGTGACAGCAAAGAGTACTTTAATTGTTGACTGAGGACTCTGTATCTCCCTGCAAAACCCGGCTCATGGCCGTTAAGCTGATTCCGAATCAGAGCGACCCTGCAGAGCTGCGTTGAACTGCGCCTTTGAGTTTCCAAGGCTGTGCATCTTGAAGCGAGCAGAGCTCTCTCCTTTGCTGAGAAGCCGCTGGTGAGTCCCACTGCGTTCCTTGCAGTTGGCCTGTATGCCGTATGCATGATATCACGGGCCCCTGGCGGGGCTCTCAATGGGTCCATAAACCAAGCATGTTAATGGTGACAGTCTCTCTTTGTATCTGTGACTCCGAATGACAGAAACAATAAAGAAACTGACTATTAGCCAAATCGCTTGATAGTTCCAGCCCACCCAGCAGCCTCCTGGAGTCAGGCCTGGAGCTCTCTGCCTCTGGAAGATCAGATCCTTGAAAACCCAGGGCAGCATGTCCACTGCACACGCATGGGGTCGTGATGAGTTGGAATTGACTTAGAACCACCATATTTTTACTGCTTTTTTAGAAATGTTTTATTAGGGGCTCATACAACTCTATCACAATCCATACATACATCAATTGTGCAAAGCACATTTGTACATTCATTGCCCTCATCATTCTCAAAGCATTTGCTCTCCATTTAAGCACTTGGCATCAGGTCCTCTTATTTTCCCCCTCCCTCCCCGATCCCTCCTCCCTCATGAGCCCTTGATAATTTATAAATTATTATTTTATCATATCTTGCCTTGTCCAACGTCTCCCTTCACCCACTTTTCTGTTGTCCATCCCCCAGGGAGGAGGTCACATGTAGATCCTTGTAATCGGTTCCCTCTTTCCAACCCACTCTCCCTCTACCCTACCAGTATCGCCACTCACACCACTGGTCCTGAAGGTATCATCCGCCCTGCATTCCCTGTGCCTCCAGCTCCTATCTGCACCAGTGTACTTTCTCTGGTCTAGCCAGACTTGCAAAGTAGAATTCGGATCATGATAGTGAGGGGTGCGGGGGAGGAAGCATTTAGGAACTAGAGGAAAGTTGTATTCTTCATTGGTGCTACATCACACCCTGACTGACTCATCTCCTCCCCTAGTCCCCTCTGCAAGGGATCTTCAGTGGCCGACAAATGGGCTTTGGGTCTCCACTCTGCACTTCCCCCTTCATTCACTATGTTAAGATTTTTTTTGTTCTGATGATGTCTTATACCTGATACCTTCAACACCTTGTGATCGCACAGACTGGTGTGCTTCATCCATGCGGGCTTTGTTGCTTCTGAGCCAGATGGCCACTTTTTTACCTTCAAGCCTTTAAGACCCCAGATGCTATATCTTTTGATAGCCGGGCACCATTGCTTTCTTTACCACATTTGCTTTTTCACCTGCTTTGTCTTCAGCGGTTGTGTCGGGAGGGTGAGCATCATAGAATTCCAATTTAATAGAAGAAAATATTCTTGCATTAAGGGAGTACTTGAGTGGAGGCCCAATGTCCTTCTGCCACCTTAATACTAAACCTATCAATATAGGCACATAGATCTATTTCCCCATCTTCATATATATTTGCATATGTACATGTCTTTTATCTAGACCTCTATAAATGCCCTTTGCCTCCCAGCTTTTTCCTCTATTTCCCTTGACTTTCCTCCTGTTCCATTATCATGCTCCATCCCCACCTGGGTTTCAGCAATACCTCTTCATAACAGTACACTTGATCATGCCCTACCAGGTTTCCCACACCAACCTCACCACCAATTTGGATCACTTGTTGTTCCCTTGTCCCTGAGTTTGTTAGCACCACTTCCTTATCCCCCACCTTCTCCTGTCCCATTTCCCCCCCCCAGAACTGTTGGCCCCGTTGTTTTTCCTCCAGATTGTTCATCCAGCCCATCTTATTTAGACAGACCTGCGGAGATAATAACATGTACAAAAACAACAAAATAACAACAATAAACCACTGACAAAGAACAAAACAAAACACAAGAGAGAAAAGCTTGTAGTTAGGTCAAGGATTATTTGTTGGCATTTTTACTGCTTTAAAAGAATTGTTGGCCTTAGTAATAATTGAAGAAAGTATACTGAAAATCGCCATTCTGGTGATAAATTCAACACTTTTCCCCTGGAACTTTAAAGATGGAGATGGATCCAACAGCTACATGAATGCAATTTTCTGATGAGTTAGACTTTTTTTTAACCTTTAGAAGTATACCTTTTTATCTTGAAGTGTTTGTCTTGAAGTTGATTCTGACTGGTCCCAAGGGACAGGCAGCATAGGCCAGGAGAAAGGCATGTATGTATGTAGATGACAACATATTGAAACGCAGTGAGGATTGCAGAGGAAATTCTGGAATGAAGTGAGGGGATGTGCTGGGGATTGAGAGGATTGAGGTCAACAATAGAACTCCCGCCAACAGACTGTCAGTGGCCTGTTGCCTGGGCTACAGAAGGATCTCAGCACACTTGGACCGTCGGGCAAGTGAGGGTGTGGGAAAAGCAACACGGAACTAGAGATAGATCTTCTCCTAGGTTCCCAGGCCCACACCTTCCATCGACAGGTAGGGTCCGTTAAATGCCGTTCAATAAGTGGGGTTTTCCTGACACTATTGAAGTAGGTAAGACTGAAGGTTTGCAGGTTTGAAGAGAGGAGCTTTGAAAAGTTAATAGGTTCACAGACCTGAAGGAGAAGAAAACAGATGATGATAAAACTAGTAATAGCACGAACATTAAGCACACTTTGAATACCAAGCACCCTTCTCTATGATTAATACTCAAAATCTCTCACTTAATCTTTAGGACACCCTTTCAAGATAGGTCCTGTCCTAGCCCTGTTGTCAATGTTGTCCAGAGGTGAGTTTAAAACTCAGCCAGCATGACTTCAGAGTCTTGTCTCCGAGTCTTGACTTTGACTCTATAGGAGAAATTAAGCACATTGAAAACAGAGAGGATGCGTTTGTTACTAAAAGTGCCTCATTCGAATCTACACATCTGAACTTGGCACTCCTCCAGTTCTGATGGATAGGTCTGAGGATCCGGAAGGGGTCAATGGAAGCATGGGTAGATGGAGGATTGATGTAAAAGAAGTGGATGTTTCTCAGTAGCCCATCCTTGCGTGGCCTCCTACCTAAGGGTTTCAAGTATCTGGAAAACTTGCTGCTGATGACTGGGGACAAGACGGGTGATGGTGGGGATGGAGGCACGGCAGGGAATCAATCCCAGGGTCCTTGGTACCTGGGTATTCCTCAGTTGGAGTTGTTGGGGAGTGCAGTGTTTAGGGAAGAAGGTGGCTGTGTGAGAATGGGCTCAGCCATCTGTTTCCCCGGGATGGATGAGCTGCTCAGCGCCTGCTGGGCATTCAGTGGCTTAGTGAAGACCTGTGGCTCCCTGCTGGGAGCTGGACCCAGATGGGATCCCCACCAGAACCAGTACCTTTCTTTTAAGAAATGTGCTGTGCAACTGGCCGCATGCCATCTGCCCATGGATTTATCTTCTGGACAAGAAAACAAAGTTTTATGTCATTCTGCAAGCCTGACAAGCCCTCACCCAAATGCAAACATGTATTTCTCGCACATTTTCCAGAATAGATTTGAAATGTGCCACAGGCAGTATTCCAATAGTAAATATTTGCAAAGTTTCAGACCATTTATTTTTGTCTCAGTTATTAACCTCCGAAACAGTGCACACCTCTCTCTCTCTCACACCCAGACGTTACTGACTCAGTCTGTGTTTATCAACATAAGCCCCTCCAGTACACTTCCTCTGATTTTCACATTAAAGAAGGACCTTTTTATTCCGCATGTTCTCAGCAGCTACTATGAGCTGAATGCGTTTCTAAGCATGGGTGATACGCCACCAGCCATAAGCTCTGGGCCACCATGCGGCTCAGAGCCCAGCGAATGTACATTTAAAACGTGTGGATTTCGTTCAATGCAAAATTTGAGTTCAGTGAAACATTGAATGATGAGATACAGGTCATCGTGCACACTCCGGAGATCTCCCCCACCCCTTTGTAGCCAGCCCTGCCTCAGTCACTCACGACATACCACGATGCTGATTTTTCCCCACCACGTGTGGTTTTCACCTACTCAAGAATACCATATAAATGTAACCAAATGGTAGGTGCCCCTTTGGCCTGGCTTGTTAAGATGGCGTTTTTTAGATTAATTCATGCTGCGTGTATTCTTGTTTGTTGCTCTTATTGCTAAGTAGCATACTATTTTATGGGCATACTGTAATTTGTTTGCTATCCTCTTGTATATGGGCACTTCCAAATTTCCTGGAGTAGATGAGGGCTTCCAGTGCCTCTCCAGCGTGTTGAAGCATTTCAGCTGTGACTGTGTCAATTCCAGAGCTCATTTTTGGCTAATGCTCTCAGTGCAGCTTGGACTTCTTCCTTCAGTACCATTGGTCCTTGATTCCATGCTAACACTGTTAAAAATCATTTTATTGGGGGCTCTTAAACAGCTCTTATAACAATCCATACATCAATTGTATCAAGCACATTTGTACATATGTTGCCATCATCATTTTCAAAACATTTTCTTTCTACTTGAGCCCTTGGTATCAGCTCCTCATCTCTCTCTCCCTTCCCCCCCTGCAACCCTTGTGAACCCTTGATAAATTATAAATTAGTGTTATTATCATATCTCACACCATCCGTTGTCTCCCTTCACCCACATTTCTGTTGTTTGTCCTCCTCAGGATGGAGAGGGTGTTACACATCGATCATTGTGATCGGTTCTCCCTTTCCCCCTCTTCTTCCCCCACCTTACCCCTACCCTCATGGTATCGCTACCCCCATTATTGCTCCTGAGGGGCTTATCTGCCCAGGACTCCGTGTGTCGAGCATGTAGCAGTGTACATGCTCCGGGCAAGCCAGATTTGTAAGGTAGAACTGAGGTCGTGATAGTGGGGAGGGGGCGGGACGAAGCATTGAAGAACGAGAGGAATGGTGTGTGTTTAATCGGTTCCATGCTAACACTTGACTTGGTTGAATAGCGACTAATTATTCTGGGCATAGAGACTGTATTCTTTGCATCTTCTTTTGAGGCTTTCTGCATCATTCCCTATTTTGCCCCTAGAATCTTTCAATATTGCACCTTGAGCGAATATTTCCTTCATTTCTTTCCGTTTTAAGATATGCTGAGTGTGTTCTTGCCTTTGGGTTCTCAAACTCCAGCCCTAGCACATTTCACTGTGATGCCTTGCTTTGTCTTCTTGAGCTGCCCTTTGAAATCTTGCGTTCAGTTTGTTTACTTCACCATTTCTTCTATTGACTTTCGCTACACTACGATGAGAGCAGGTTTCAGGGTCTTTTCTGACATCCACCATGATCTTTTCTTTTTTTCTGTTATTTTAATGTTTTGCTTTCTTTGCGTACGATGTTCATGACGTCATCCCACAGCTCATCGATCTTCTGTCATTATTGTTTTAAATGTCACTAATGCATTACATTTGTTCTCGAGATGTTCTTAACATTCAGGTGGGTTATTTCAAGGCTGTAGTTTGGGTCTCAGGGATTTGTTTTAATTTTCTTCAGCTTCCACCTGAACTTAGGTATGAGCAATTGATGGTCTGACCCACAATTAGCCTCTGGCCTCATTTTAGCTGCTGATATTGAACTTCTTCATCCTCTCTTCCCAGAGATGTAGTCAGTGTGATTTATGTGTATTCCATCTGGAGAAAGCTACATGTGCAATTGGTGTTTGTGTTGTTGAGAAAAAGATATTTGTGATGAAATTTGCAAAAGTAACCTAGCCAGCTGACTTAAAGAGATCCATATTTATACCCATTCCAAAGAAAGAAGACTCAACAGAATGTGCACATTATAAAACAATATCATTGCTATCATATGCAAGTAAAATTTTGCTGAAGATCATTCAACAATGGTCACAGCACTACATTGACAAGGAGCTGCCAAAATTCAAGTTGGATTTACAGGACATGGAACAAGGGATATTCGTGCTGACGTGAGATGGATCTTGGCTGAAAGCAGAGAATATCAGAAAGATGTTTACTTGTGTTTTGTTGATTGTGGAAAGGCATTCGACTGTGTGAATCATAATAATGCATGGATAGCCTTGAGAAGAATGGGAATTCCGGAACACTTGACTGTGCATTTGGAAGCTGTGCACGGTCAAGGCAGTTGTAGGAACATAACGGGAGAATGCTGCCTATCTTAAAATCAAAAAGGTGTCCGTCAGGGTTCTATCCTCTCACCATACTCTCTCAATCCGTATGCCGAGTTCAGATTTCATTGGAGCCACTGGATTATATGCAAAAGAATGTGGCATCAGGACTGGAGGAAGGCTTATGACCAACCTGTGATGTGCAAATGACACAACCTACCTTGCTTGCTGAAAGTGAGGAGGACTTGGGGCACTTGTTGATGATCAGGGATTGCAGTTGTCAGTAGAGATTACAGCACGATGTAAAGAAGAGCCAAATCCTCACAACTGGACCAATAGGTAACATCATGATGCATAGAGCAAAGGTTGAAGCAGCCAAGGATTTCATCTCGCTTGGATCCCCAGTCAGTGTTCCTGGAGGTAGCAGTCAGGAGATCAACTGACCAATGGCTCTGGGCACAGCAACTGCAACAAGACATCTTTAAAGTGTTGACAAGCAAGGGCACTCCTTTGAGAACTAAGATGTGGCTGACCCAAGCCATGGTCTCTTCGATCACCACACATGCCAGTGAAAGTTGGACGCAGAATAAGCAAGACTGGAGTAGAAGTGATGTAATTGACCGATGGTACTGGCAAAGAATATTGAAAGTACCATGGACTGCCAGAAGGAGGTGCAAATCTGTCGAAAGAAGTAGCAAAAAACCAAACCAAGCTCACGGCCATCTCTTTGCCGCCGCCTCAAGGACAAGGACATCGTGCTTCGGAAAGTGGAGAGACAGTGATGCGGAGGAAGACCGTTGGCAGCACGGATGAGCATGGTGGCTGCAGCCGCGGGCTCACAGGCAGTGAGTGTGGGGACGATGCAGGCCGGGCAGTGCCATCGCCTCCTGTAAGAGCGCCGTGAGTCAGCACGGACTCCGTGGCACCCGGCAGCATATCTGGGCATGTTACCAGGCAAGACCCAAACCTGGACAAGGACATGGTGTTTGGTAGAGAAGTCAGCCCCGAAGAGGGAGGCCCTCAATGATGTGGATTGGCGTGGTGGCTCTAACAGTGGACTCAAGCCGAGGAATTGCGAGGGTGGCCCGGGACCGTACATAACTAGGTTTGCGGTGAGGCGGAACGGACTTGAGGACACTGAACCATAACAATATAGGGACTAAAATAGAGGGATCAAAAAAGAAAAGATGCCTGTTGCTGTCAAGTAGATCCCAACTCCTAAAGAGGCTGTAGGATAGCGGGTCGACCCGTGGGATTTCCGAGGAAACACAGCGTCACGTCTTGCTACGTTCTGCAGAGCAGCTGGCGAGCTCAAGCCACCGACCTGTGGATCAGCATCCACGAGTCTAACACGGTGCTCTGCTTTCCTGAGAATGTTTCTGTTTCTCAGAAAGATAATGGGAATGGACTTGCTAGGCCACAGGTTCAGAGCTGTGTGGCTTTCTCAATATGGTTTCATTATTTTGCACTTCTGTCAGCGAGTATGGAAATTCTAGTTGCGCCTCGGGCTTGCCAGTGTTTGGGGTTTTCTGTGTATTTAATTTTAGTCATTCTGGTGAAGGTACAGGAGCCCTAGTAGTTGTGTGCTGGGCTCCTAACCGCAAAGCCAGTGCCTCCAAACCTCCAGCTGCTCCTCAAGAGAAATAGGGGCTTTCTTCGCCCTAGAGTTAGTCTTGGAATCTAGCAGGGGCAGTTCTGCCTCGTCCTGTGGGATCACAATGACTCAGCACTGACTCGATGCCAGTGAGTTTGGTTTTGAGTTTGGGCGAATATATAATATTCCCTCATTGTGGTTTGCAGTGGCGTTTTGTTGGCCACCAATGATGTGCACGGGACTTTAATCTGAAGCTTACTTCACTTTGAGTCATATTGATCTATGAGTCAAAATTGACTTGATGGCAGTGAGTTTTGATCTCCTTATAATGTAAATGATTGCAAGACTGCTTTTATGGATTTTCTGAATTTTAAGAGTTGGCCCTCTCTTCTGCCTGATGCGAGTGCTGAAAGCTACGTCAGTGTGCTTGTGATCAGCCTGTGGATCATCACAGGACCGGGGGTGAGGTTGACTTCTTGGAGCATGCACGGTCCATAACTTCAGACACGCAAACATCTCTCCAACACCCTACAACAGCACGCCCGGCCTGCAGGTTCTATCGAGTCAGCCAATCCCTGGGATGACTGCAACGTGCTTTCCGGCAGGCTGGAGCATCCTTTACCTTCAGAAAAGGTTTAATCTGCTACCAGAGTTAAGCCCAGATGCAGAGTAATACTGATGCGTGCAACATGTCCTGGTAATCGTGTGTAAATATTGGCTAACCTCACATCTTCTCTACCCCAAGGAAGAGCCATTGTTAACTCAGCACGTGGCATCCCCAACATGGCTAACCCAGTCGCTTCTTAAGTTTCTCTCTTGACTTCTTATTAAACAACAATGCCGACGTATGTGCTGTTATTTGAACTGACTGAAGATCCCTGTGATTTGGGCGTCATCATGACTGATGCCTCTGGGGCGTGGAGGTGGGCAGCAAAGGGTGTCTGTCTCCACGTGCTCATTAGCCTCTCAGCTGTGGTTTGACTCCAGGTTCGCCAAAGAGACACAGAAGAGAGAAATTTGCTTTAAGAAAGTACCTCATGCAATTGTGGAGAGCCAGTGATCCCCAAATCTGTAGGTCAAGCAAGAAGCTCGAGGTTCCTCCAAAATCAGTAGGTCAGGCGGCGGGAAGGCTGAGAAAATTCTAGCAACATCTCTTTCTCGTCGAGGCAGGACACACCGTGGGGAAGCTCCCTGTTTGCTCGTAAGGCCGTCTAACGATTGAGTGTCCTTATGAAAGGAGATCTGTTTTCATTAAGACCAGCTATTTAACTGCGTCAACGTTTTATAACAACATCTATACTAGTGTTTGACCAAGCAACTGGGCACCGCAGCCTCAATAATTTGACACGTAAACTTAACGATCATAGTCTTTTATCCAGATCCTAAGAACAGATGCTTCTGGAAGGGTAAAATTAGCACGAAGAGCAGAGAAGATTGATAAAAGCTCATGGGCTATGGAAGGAGATGTGTTTGTACACAAGCCCCTTAATTCCCTTGGGCCTCCGCTTCCTCCTTTGTCCGATAGAGAACGTCGAACCCCTTCGCTGCTGAAGGTCCCATGTCTGTGATCTGTCCCACCCCGTGCTGTCCCATGCTTCCCACTGCACCTTGTGGCTCATTCCCCTTCAATACCGGTCTGTCCTAAGACAAAACATGGCCTTGACTCCAGCAAGTCACTAGACCCCGCCAAGCTGTAGTTGCTACAACTATAAATCGGAATGACTCTAGCATCCACCTTCTAGAATTATTGTGATGGTGAAATCGTTCACCGTGGATACTTACCATGGTTCTTGATAGATAATATAGTTAGTAAATATTATTCACTGACATCACATAGCTGAAACTTTGAGACTAACAATTGCGATGTTAGACATAATTGATTATTAATATTCAATTCAGGAGCTATTTATAATAAATTTTCAACAGTGACTCATTATTATAAACTACTCGATGGCAAATATGTAGCTATTAATGAAGGAGAACTAAATAATGTATTGAAAATGATTTATAATAGATCAGTAAATGGAAAAAGCAGGGCACGCAGTAAACTCTATTCCACAAGGTCAATCATGTATCACCTCTGTGGTTACTAGATTTGAGTATTCATCTGAAACGAGGCGCACATATAAGCGTGAGATGGAGTAGGGGCTTATATGCACTTACACTAGGTTTTCATTGAAAGAACATTCTTTTTCCTCATGGTAAAGATACATGTAACATGTGGGTAAATAGAAAAATATTATGGTGTGAAACTGAAGTTTCTCAACATCTTCCACTTATGTCTGTATACTTCGGAAGGTGATGTTTCCATCTGTTTAACCTTTACCTACAGATTTCTGCCCTCTGCAATTGGTACTATTTACAAAGGGTACTTTTAGTATCCTGGAGGAACTGTTCCTTTTAAATGGCCTTTTAGTTTGGGGAACCAGAGGAAGTTTGAAGGAGCAAGATCAAGGGTGCAGGGTAGACAGGGTGAAGTTTCCCAGTGAAATTCCTGTATGCCAGGAATTCCTCGCTACTCTCAAAGAATGAGCAGGTACATTGTCATAAAGAAAGGGGAAAAAATTCCTCAGTACAACTTTCTTAGTCTTTTTCTCCTCAGCTTTCCATTTTCTTAATAAGCTCCTATCATCCTAAGTTCTTTGAAAAATCTCCTACCCTTTGGAATTCCAAAACTAGTCACCATAATCTTCTGAACTGACTTCTCTGCCTTGAATTTGATTGGACCTCTCTTTGAAGGCATCCTAGTGAGACCAGGACCGGCGTATGAGTGATAGAACTCACCTGCAGCCATTCTTTGATGACAGAAACACGTTTACATATGTCTTGCTTGGAAGACGCCCATGCACACATGAGCAGACACCCCCTAGCAATGCTTTTTACTTACCCTTCCCTCTAGAACAGACAAGTGTATAAAGACCCAAGTTTATTCGTGGTACCCAGGATGGGTGGGAGGGAATGGGGAGGAGGGACTCATTGCTTAGGGGACACGGAGCTTTTGTTAAAGGTGATGGGAAACTTGGAGCTGGATGGTGGTGATGCATGTGATTAATGCCACTGAATTAGAAGAAAATTCGTTTTGAAAAGCACGCAGACAGCTTTCTTTCACATGAAGTTCTTCAGTGAGGCCCACACAATCGTGACAACGCCTGTGTTTTTCCTTCAGCTTTCTGGCAGTTAACGTGGACACAGTCGGCCAACTCGCCTTTCTGTTGAAAGCAGTGAATTTTCGTGAAAGGGTTCTTCAACGGAGTTTGGTGGCCAGAATTTATAATAAGGTAAAAAAATGCACTGTTCTATTTTCCTCTTTATCTGTGTTTAAGGCACATTCATGTATTGCTAGTGAACACCTAATTTTCAATGTAGTAGAGGAGAGTCGGGTTGGCTCTAAGCTTCTGGAAATGACTAGTGTTTTACGTGGCAGCACTGTTGCTCTGCAGGCTCGATGCGTGGTTGGCCTCCTGCAGAATTCCATGCACAGGCAGGCACCACTGGCTGCCATGAGACTTGATGAGCAGAATCATTTTCAGTCCTTACTGACAGTGGAAATTTATTGTTCTCATTGGGCCTCCACTCAAGCACTTACTCAATGCAAGAACATTTTGTTCTATTAAATTGGCATTCCAGGATGCCAATTCCTGACATGATTGCTGAAGAAAAATATGTGCCTAAGCAAATGTGGTGAAGAAAGCTGACAGTGCCCGGCTACCAAAAGATATAGCGTCTGGGGTTTTAAAGGCTTGAAGATAAACAAGCGGCCATCTAGCTGAGAAGCATCAAAGCCCACATGGAAGAAGCGCACCAGCTTGTCTGACCACAAGGTGCAGAAGGGACCAGTTATCAAACATCAAAGAGCTAAAAACCATATCAGTGGGTGCCCACCTCCCTGATACAATCAATGAAGACAAACGTGTGCATTAGCAAATGTGGTGAAGAAAGCTGATGGTGCCCAGCTATTAAAAGATATAGCGTCTGGGGTCTTAAAGGCTCGAAGATAAACAAGTGGCCTTCTAGTTCAGAAGCAACAAAGCCCACACAGAAGAAACACACTAGCCTGTGTGACCACAAGCTGTCGAAGGGATCAGGTATCAAGCATCAAAAAACAAAAAAACATATCATTGAAAATGTGGGTGAGTGCAGAGTGGAGACTCAAAGCCCATTGGTAGCCAATGGGACACTCCTTAATGAAGGGTTGAGGGGAGGAGATTAGCCAGTCAGGGTGCAGGGTAGCAACGATGAAACATATAACTTTCCTCTAGTTCTAAAATGCTCCCCCCACCCACTATCATGATCCCAATTCTACCTTACAAATCTGGCTAGACTAGAGGATGTACACAGGTACAGATAGCAACTGGAAACCCAGGGAATCCAGGACAGATGACTCCTTCAGGACAAGCGGTGAGAGTGGCGATGCCTGGAGGGTGGAGAGAATGTGGGGTAGAAAGGGGGGACTGATTACAAGAATCCACATATAGCCTCCTCCCTGGGGGATGGACAGCAGAGAAGAAGGCGGGGGGAGACATCAGACAGTGTAATATATGAAATAATAATAATAATTTATGAATGATGAAGGGTTCATGAGGTAGGAGATGTGGGGAGGGAGGGGAAAATGAGCAGCAGATATTAAGGGCTCAAGTAGAAGGCAAATGTTTTGAGAATGATGATGGCAACAAATGTACATATGTTCTTGACACAATGGATGTATGGATGGATTGTGATCAGAATTGTACAAGCCCCCAAAAAATGATTTTAAAAAAATAAAATAAAACCTAGTTCTTAAAAAAAAAAAACCACCAGAAAACAAAATGAAAACATTTGAACTGCAAACTGGTAACAATTAAACATAAAATAACTATTTTATGTTAAAAAAATAAAGAAGAAAATTTTTGTTCTCTGTGGATAATCAATGGCTTCTTCTCTATGGAACCGGGATACAATAGACATACATAAAAATTAATGGATAGATTAGCCTCAAATGTCCTTTTCTATTTTTTTACTTTCTGTTAAGATGTCCGCGAAACTTGCAAAAATAGAAACCCTTACCTAATCAGTGATAGAAATAGAGAGGGACTTTTTGCTAAGTACAGGACCAGTCAGGTTTATTTGAGGAAACGTACCCTGGCCTGACAAGACTCCAAGAAAAGCCTTTACCACCCCATTCCTCTGTCCAAGAGAGCCCTACGGGACAATGGGTTATGCTTTGGGACGCTGACCACTACGTCATCAGTTCAAGACCACCAACCAGCCACTCCTTGGGAAAATGATGAGGCTTTCTGCTTCTTTAAAGCTGTACAGCCTTGAGAACCTCCAGGGGAGTTCTACTCTGCCAGAGTCACTATGACAGAATCAATTAGATGACAATAGATTTGGGGTGTATCGATCCACACTCCAAGCCTCAGGGCTATTGTACCCAGAAACAAGACCACAGCCTTCCTTCTTGGTGAGAATTAAGATCTAAGGGGGCCAGAACCGAGGGACACGCAAATGTCCCCCCTTCAATTCTTCTCCTTTTATATCAAGTCCAGGATTCTATTTCCTAGTGCAACAGAGTGGGAGGGTGGGAGAACGACTGGTAGCACATGGGATGCGCATTCCTTTAGGAAGTGCTCTACGGAAGTGGTTCTCAACCTCCCTCAGGCTTGACCCTTTAATACAGTTCCTCATGTTGTGGTGACCCCCCCCCCACCATAAAATTATTTTCTTTGCTACTTCATAACTGTCATTTCGCTACTGTTATGAATTGGGCAACCCTTGTGAAAGGGTCATTTGGTCCCCAAAGGGGTCATGACCCACAGGTTGAGAACAGCTGCTCTACAGGAAGAGCCCTGGAAAGAGTGGGCAAGAACCTTCCCAGTGCAGCAGAGTCCCATGTGTTGAGTGTCTTCTGGAAGGTGAGCCTGGCGTACAAACCAATTCATCTTCCTGGTAGAGATCTGAACTGAGGTGAGACTCTGCCAGAAACCAAGGGCACATCTAGGGGGGGTGTGGTTAACGTCCCCCCTATAAAATATGGTGCCAGCCAAAATAAAAGCAAGATGCAGTCGAAGGCAAATAAAGGCTCTAGAGGCACTAGGGAGCAGAATTAACAGAGACAAGAGAATCAGTGAACTAGCATTTCGAGACCATAGAGGAAAAGGATACAGACGGAATGATAATAAGAGACAACACTAAATACTGAGAGAAAATAGTAGAAATCTAATCTACGGATAACAAAACTTCCTGAAAACTCTGGAACAGAAATAATAACCACAGACATAATAGAAAAAGAGCTTTCCCAGTGATAAAAATAGCTCAATTATTAATGGTAAATTTAGGTGCCTTGGCTATACTCGAGTCTATACGGTAATTAAAGTTCATGAGTATAGGCAACAGGAGGAAAATAGTAGCTACTAAGAATTGAATGCAATTTCTCCCAAATGACCTGACTTAAAAATTGCTCAAAACCTGCTCCAAATGACATTCAAAATCAATCACTCAGAATAAGGAAGTCTTGATATAAAAAGACTAAAGTAACCAAGCCAAAAAGAGTGACACCAATAAGTACTTTCTAAAAATTAGTTGTGAAAATAAATACAGAAGTAAGCATATATTTTCTGGGGAAAATTTTTTGATAAGTTACCTGATTTTATAATAGATTGAGTCTGTGATACTAAAAAATATAAAACCTTTTTTTTTCTTTTTTTAGTGAATTGGATGAAGGTTTACAGAGCAGATCAGTTTTCCATGGACAAACCAGGCACATTTTGTTTCACATCATGGGGTGCAATCCCCACAGTGCATGTCGCTCAGCTCACTTCTTCTCTGTGCTTCGGTCTCCATTCCTTCTTTCCTCACCCTTCTGGGATTTTTCCTGGAATACGTGCTAGCCTTTTGATTTCAAATGATTGCTTGTCGTAAGGTGTGTGTTAAATGTGTTTTAAGGTAGCTTGAAGCTTAAGTAGAACAAAAGTGTGCTGAAGTTGTTGCTTTAGTTACAGGGGAGACAAAGACAGTGGTTTCTTGTGACTTTGATCAGGAAAAAGCACAAGTTAGCAGGTGAGGCTGTTTCCAGAAAAATCATGGGGAAACTCTGTTATCTTTTCATAGCATTTTCCCACACACTTTTTGAAGCCTCTCCCCACCCCCGCTTCTATGTTTCCTTATATGGAAAGTTAACGTCACAAGTAATGTGGATGCTTGTTTTCCAAATTTGTGCAGAAGACAAAAACGAAGATGATAAATAAGCTTGACAACACCAGCAGGTTGTGTGGCCACAGGGGGAGCAAAGACCAAAGCAGAAAGCATATCACCAGAGAACTCGCTGGTGCTGCTCCCCTACATGTACCTGCTCTGTGTCTATGTAGGGAGTGTCCACTGCCAACTACACCCCGGTTTTCTCCAGGGATTGTTGAGTAAAACCTACTCCATTTTGCTTGTGAAAGCTCCTTCATCTCTGTCTACTTTGACTTCCTACAGGACTGACTCTTCTTCCTGGTCCCCAGGGGAGCGGTGATTGGATATTGGACTGCACTGATGTAGTAATTACTTACAAAAAACATTTCCATCACAACATGTGCTCTTAATTCTGTGGACAATACACTATAGAGAGACAGCTCTGGTACATTTCAAGTTTAGGGGGGCCATATATCCCTCCAGTCTCACCTCGAAAAGATGAAGGATCCAACTAAAAATAGTCTGTAAGATGAAATGAATAGAAGTTTCAGTTTCTCCTAGTAGACTCTCAATTGGATTAGAAATGAATCTAATTATATATATTCCATATTTAACCAAAAAAAAAAAAGGAGCCCTGTTGGCATAGGGTTACACATTGGGCTGTTAACCTCAAGGTCAGTGATTGAATCTACCAGCTGCCCTATGTGAGAAGATGAGGCTGTCTGCTCCAGGAGAGATTTGCAGTCTCAGAAACCCCAGGGGGCCCAGTCTACTCTCCTACAGGGCTACTAACAGTCAGATCTCGCCCTGCTCAATGCCAGGAGGTTTGTTTGCTTCTTTGTGTATAAAATCACAAGGAGCCCTGATTAAACATTGGGCGGCCAATTGAAAGGTAGGTAGTTTGAATCCACCATCAGTCTCTTAGGAGAAAGATGAGACAATTGGTTTATGGAAATATTCAGAGTCTCAGGAACCCTATGGAACAATTCTACTCTTTCTTACAGGGTCACTATGAGTCAGAATTGAAGCAGAGGGTTTGTTTTTTTTTTGCTGTTTATAAAAATCCATCTAATTATATGCATTTTGTACTGAAACATCTACCGTATATACTCGAATATAAGCCAAGGTACCTAATGATTACCTGGGAAATAAGAAAAACTGATTGACTCGAGTATAAGCCTAGGGTGGAAAATGCAGAAGGTATTGGTGAGTTTCAATAATCAAAACAAATGAAAATAAAATTACTAAAAATTGAGACATCAGTGGGGTAATGTATTTAAATATTTATTTTAAATAAAAACATAAATAAAAGGACAACTAGTCATTTAACATTAGTAAACCAGCTCAGTAAGTAAAAAATAGGTTCAACAAAAACCGTAAGGTATCAACAATGATACCTTAAGAGTACTATTTCCTGAGCTCAATCAGCAACCAAGCTAAAATGTAAAGAGTTAAAATCCTTCAAAACTGGATTCCTCATCATCATCCGTATCCCAATGCAGAGCTTCAGCTGGTGTGAGGTCATCATAGATGCTGTCCTCACTGAGATCGCCATCATCACCATCACTGCTGTCATTTTCATACAAAGCGCAGTCTTCACTGCCATCCATAGCATTACTAATACTACATTTCTGGAAGGCACGTCGCACCATGTCTTCTGGAATGTCTTCCCATGCATCTCGAACCCACTTTGCTATTAACTCTATGTCAGGCTTCATGAGATTTCCTCCTTTTGTTAGTCGGACTTGACCAGATGACATCCATTCATGCCACATCCTTCGCACCCGGTCTTTAAAAGGCTTATTCAAAGATACATGTCATAGGACGGCTCTGATTGGTTAGATGTGAGTAAACAAACATTCAAAGCCCTGCAATGTCAGCAGGGCTTTCAATGAACAGCTGAGAAACGGCAATCACCCACGAGATACAGGCACTTGTCTCGTTTCCTCAGGGTGGGGGTGGGCAGCGAGATGTTACACCTCGCTGGGGTACCACTGAACCATATATAAGCCGAACCCCAGTTTTTCAGCACATTTTTTGGTGCTGAAAAATTTGGTTTATACACGACTATATATGGTAATTATATACATCAAAAAGTGATATGAAGAGGAAGCAAAGCTATGGATAGAGGTATAAACATAGGTGTGCACATATGTAAATATATTAATTCATCAAAATAGAGGTATTAGCTCATGGACATATATTTATATGACAATACACTGAGGAAGTGCATGGACTTTGGGCCTCTGCTCAAGCCCTCCCTCAATGCAAGAACACTTTGTTTTAATAACCTGGCATTCTGTGATGCTCACTTTCCTGACAAGATCGCTGAAGATAAAGATGCGTGCACATGCAAATGTGGTGACAAAAGCTGATGGTGCCCGGCTATCAAAAGATATAGCATCTGGGGTCTTAAAGGCTTGACTTTAAACAAGCAGCCATCTAGCTGAGAAGCAACAAGCCCACCTGGAGGAAGCACACCAGCCTGTGAAATCATGAGGTGTCGATGGGATCAGGTATCAGGCACCAGAAGAACCAAAGCAAACAACCAAAAAAAACCATATTGTTGAGAACGAGGGGAACCAGAGTAGAAACCCAGAACACATGAGTCCACCAGGGTGCTGGTTATTTGAGGCCTTCTCACCCCCCCCACTATCATGACCCCAGTCCTGCCTTTCTGTTCTGGCTAGATCAGAGCATGTTCACAGGTACAGATAAGAGCTCACGTCACATGGAATCCAGGTCAGATAAAGTCCTCAGGACAGAAATGGGAGTAGCAATAGCAGGAGGGTAAGGGGAAGCAGAGGGGAGGAGGAGGAACCGATCACAATGATTGATGTATAAACCCCCTCCTTCCCCACCCCACCCCTGCCAAGGGGTCTAAACAACAGAAAGTGGGTGAAGGGAGACATCGGTCAGTGTAAGATATGAAATAATAATACTTTATAATTTATCAAGGGGCCACAAGGGTGAGAGGGTGGGAAAAAAAGAGGCGCTGATACCAAGGGCTCAAACAGAAAGTAAATGCTTCGAAAATGGTGACCAACATATGCACACATATTCTTGATGCAATTGACATGTGGAAGGCTATAAGAGCTCTAAGAGTCCCCAATAAAATGATTTTGAAAAAAAAAAGTGATGTGAAAAAATTAGAAAAAGAAGACGAATAAAAAGATATATTGAGCAACAGGTATTTTCAGAACTTAATTGATGCTAATCTTTTAAAAAGTAGAATTTAAAAGCATAAAACAGTACAAAATGATGATATTGGATCATGAGATATTCGTGTGCCACGCAATGTAACATGCGTGGTAGTCAGCGTCCCCACCTCTCATGTTTACACTCCCGTGTAGGCCTCGCACGTGACACCAGGGTTGTCTTTTCATTCAATGCAGAAAGGCTGCTATCTCAACTCTGAGCCTAGATTGTAAAAGACAGCCATGGTTCCCCTCTTGGTCACTCAGTTGCTCCCCCTCCCCTCTCTCATGGGTCCTGGCTGTGGGAGAAGCCATGGCAGGAACATACCCTACAGGGAGACCCAGGTGGCAAAGAACAGAAGCATCCTGCCAAAGCCACAAGAGTGAGTGTAGAATTGGCCCCTTCCATGCCAGTCATATTCAGAGACTGCAGCCACTGGGGAAGTCCACAACTGGCGGCAGCCTCCGGAGAGACTCCCTACTAAGAAGTTGCTCCATTCCTGACCTTCAGAAATGGCACGAGATAATAGATGTTTGCTGCTTAAGTCTACTAAGTTTGTGGGTAATGTTTTTACACCTCAGTAGGTTTGGGATCTCGCAGTAGGACACTGATGTAACAACAACCTAAAAGATGGATGTGACGTTGGAACCTGGCATTGAGTTTCAAGAAGAGCTTTAGTGACAGCGTAAAGTATCTTGAAAAGAGTGTTAATCAAAACCTCATGGTCTTTGATTAGGTTGTGGGTGAGGACGCGCAGGGAAGTGAGGCCAATGTTGTCAGACGCGTAAGGAGGGAGTTCTTGTTATGTGGTGGCAAAGGCTTACTCTCAAGGTTGCCTGCAGTTATGGGGTGTGTAGAAACTGTACCCAGTGAACCGGGTGGTTTAACTCAAGAGCTTTTCAACCAGAGTTGACAGTATCCACTGTCTTCTCATAGTTGCTTGTTTTGACATGGGCGCAGAGAGAGAAGCTAAAGGGAAGACTCTTTACCATGAAGGAATTGGAACTTGATGTGATTTTGAAGATTCCCAAGTTCTCCAGATGGGGAAAAAAAGAAGCTAAAATTAAGAAATTGCTTCAAAATAACAACAGAAACACTCAAATGATTTATCTAAAGACAAAGGATAATCGCGAAATGCATTAAGATCTGAAAAAGATCTCAGATAGGACTTTAGTCAGACAAAATACCTCACAATCACCCAAAATAAAACCCTAAAACAAAACCCACAACAAACCTACTGCCATTGAATTGATTCTGCTGCATGGCTGCCCAATAGGACGAAGTAGAACTGCCCTCTTGGGTTTTGGAGGCTGTTAATATTTGTGGGACCAAAAGCTTCCTCTTTCTCCCTCTGAGGGGCTGTGGGCGCAAACAGCCCCCAGGGTTTCTACAGTGCCTCCTGGATTCTCCAGGAGAGTCAAACGAGAGGACTTCTAAAAGGTTTAAAGGAATCTCTTCTCCTTTATCATTCTCAGCCCCACTGGGCAGAGAAGGGTCTATCTCAAAGTGGTTTGTAGGTATGGCTTTTGCCTGTTGGACTTAAAAAACAAAACAGAACCATAGGACACTCACAAAATGTCAATATTAGCTCACAAAAACACTAGCTCAATATTTTCAGCTGGGGCTAAAATGGACAGAACCAGAACAAGATGGAAACAGTCTGAGTCCCCTAGCTTCTGTAAGCAACAAGCGGGCCAAGAAAACTGCAAACCTGTCCTTCCTGTCTTGAAAAAACCCTCTCTAGTGAAAAAGGAAGAGGCCCTTAACCCACAGAACCACCAGTCTGGCGAGTGAGCCAGGAACCCTGGAAAATTATTAACTCTTGAACAGGGATAGAATTGAGTCCTAACCAAAGAACTTTGGATATTTTCCCAAGTGAATTTCAGAATTGCTGTAGACCACGCACCCTAGCCATCCTCGTATTTCCCTACTTTTTGAATAAGAATGTACGTAATGATTATCCTATATCCATCCTACGTGTATATGTAGACCCTACTATTTGTCTTTCTGGTTCAGAGGTCTTCAGGTTGAGAGGAAATGTACTTATGGGATGGTATTTGAGGAAACTTACCTTCACCTCACGGAGTGGATGCTGTAATAGGATGAAACATTCGGTAGGCCTTTGTAAGGAGTGGCTGTGTTATTGGAAAAGTGTAATTCATTGACGACCCGACGTTGGGTTTTGACAGCTTGCCTCCAAGGTGACCTTCAATGATTCACCTCCCCTGCCGTTCACCCCGTTAGGGATTCCCCTCCCACATTGTAACAGGATTTGCCTGTGTGACCAACAAAATACAGCAGACACGAGGTAGGTCTATTCTCAGATTAGAGTATAAAAATATTATAAGATAGTTAATACTCCCTCTCTGGGATAACTTGCTCCGGGGAAAGCCAGGGCATGAGCTGTCCCTGTGGTCAGGAAGCGAAATGTCTTATCAAAATCTCTGTGGATGAGCTGGGAAGGATATCCCTTCACCCCTAGGCTGCGGGCAGCTTAGAGAGGGAGCCTGAGTCAGTAGCACCAGCTAAAAAGCACCTAGGTTTTAACCCTTAGAAACTGTGAGATATTGAAAGTTTGTGGTTTTAAGATGCTAAATTAGAAGCACATTGGTTGCTCCGCAATGGATGAATAATACAGCATTTGAAAGCAAACACGATCAGTAGTTCTGGTAGTGACACACATGGGTTTTTTTAAGTGGTTAATACACTTTTTTATTACTAATAGAAGTTAGGCATCTTCTATGTCTCCAGCAACGTGATGCGCACAACCAGTGCTTCTGCTTTCTTGGTTACCGTGTAGATGGTGCCAGAATAAATGTTCTTCACAGGGTACCCTTTGAGGCTGTCAATACTGCCAGATTGTTCTCGAGACAAGTTGAACCATATTGTACTCCCCCAACACTGCCTCAGCACACACATTCTCCATTGTTCATAACTTTATTTTTCATTGTTTGGAACGTTATTGCTTATAACTCTCTTTCTCCAACTCTTTAACTTTTGACCTTAGGGTCTTGAGAATCTACCATCTTCTTTTATATCTCTATTGTATTGACCTTAAGAATAGCGTCGCTGGGAAATATCTGCGTTTCATTTTATTTTCAGCAGGGTGATAGAGGCTGCCCAGTACTTAGCAGAGAGTCGACACTATTTTCTGCTTTTGGTTGGGCTTTTCCAGAAGACAAGTTTATTTATTTCCCCCCATGGGTGTCTTTCTTCTGCTTTAGGGAAGAAGAAAACCTGTGTGCACATGAGTATGTTTTCTGGACAAAAGAAACATAAACATCGGGCATCTCAGGTGGTGGAAGAATGAGAAGGGTTCTAGATTCTGACATTTAGGTTTTACCACTCCCGAGACCTGGCCTCCACATCTATGAATTTGGGATCGTGAAAGTAGGCACCACACCAGACTTTTTGCAAAAGTGGAATAAGAATCTATAAAACAAAACAAAAAAATCCAATAGTTCTTAAAACTACCAGCCTTGCTTACATGCTGATTGTTTTCATCACCGCTAATACTACTGACCATTTTATGGCCAAACCAATCTGATTAAATCCTATTGAGTAACACTGTTTTCTAGAGATCTAATGGGAAACCCGAGGAGATTTTATTAAGATATGCCTGTGCCTTGGCCGTACTTCAAATCTAAGATGGCAGAAAGACAAGTCCATGTCTCATTTTAATCCCAGGCAAATTGAAATCAGCTCAAGGCAAAAACAACCCTACAAATTCAGAGAACAGAATATTGACTTTTAAGTTTCAGTTTGTGTGTTTGGCCCAGCTTTACACTCGGCTAGCTATGTGTTGGCTTATGTCTACCTGGATTGATGTTATGTAACTTGAAATAAAATTATTCTGTCCAGGAATTTAAACATCTGATCCAAACAGGGTTTTGATGATAGTCTTTGATTGGTGTCCGGAGGGAGTGTGATTGCATTAGAAAGCCAGGAGCCAGTAAGGAAAGCCCTGTGTGTTCTGGTCACAATCTTCAGCTGGAAGAGGCAAACCACGTGGGGATGCTTCACGACGGTAAGCTGGGTACCTGCTCTGCCGAGCTCCCTCGGGAAATGTTTCTCTCTTGTTGCTCAATAGACGTCTTCCCTCTGTCCTGGCAATTGCTGATGGCCTTGTCTTCCCTTCTTTTTGGGCCTTTGTTCTATGAGTTTGGTATATAACGCACAGAAGGGCAGATATATAGAGCCAGTAATTGATGTCATGACTTGTTGGGGATACGGGGCAGGAGGAGGTGGAGGAAAATTGGGGAGCAATTGGTGGATACCAGAAGAGGGAAGATACACTAGAATTGATGTATGTATGTACAACGCTTTGTAAATACACCTGAACTGTGAAAAAATAATCAATTCATTAATTTTAAAAAACATGAGTATGTTTCAGAAATCTGCGCTCCCCTCAGTTTTCCACTACTCTGACTCGGAGTGCATACTGACTCCTAGAGCCCCGATGCACGGGGTAGAACTGCCTCTGTGGGTTTCACAGGCTGTCAGTCTTTATGGGACCATAAAGCTTTACCTTTCTCCCTCCAAGTGGCTGTTGGGTTCGAACTGCTGACCTTATAGTTAGCAGCCCAGTGTGAGACCCACTATGCCACCAGGACTCCTCTCCTTTCAGTAGTGGTCTTTAAATTGTCAGAAAAACCCATTTAGTTTTAAAGATTTGGAAACACCAGGGCAGTCTTCTTGGTGGTGAAGAGATTTCTGGGTTGCCAAGAAAGAATAAGCGCTCAGAATGATCTGGTGGTAGGGCAGATGTAGAATGCTCGCCTTGCAGGCATGAGACCACAGGCTTGAATTCCAGCCAGGAAACCTCATGTACAGCCACCACCCACCTGTCATTGTCGGCACGGGGGATGTTGTTATGATGCTGAGTAAGTTTCTGCAGAGCTTCCAGACTAGTATGGACTGGGAAGAATGGCTTGGCCCATGTACTTCCCCCAAACTGTGCCCACAAAGTCCCTGTGGGTTATAGCTATTTGTTATACTCGACTGGACAGTATTCCCTTTGCATGTGAGGCTGACCCAACGGCAGCCATCACCACGCAATGCTAATGATGAACCAACATTTCAGAGGATGATGCATGTCCTTCTCTTTGGAGCAACCAGTACTTCACTCAAGGGGGGTCCAGGAAATGCCCCCTTGGTGTGCTAATGACCAGACCTTCCCATTCGAAACCCCATTCCTCCAGTTTTCCAAAGTCCTGTTGCCCATCTTGCTCACCATGGTCACGCCCTCATTTTCCATACGTCGGAAGAGTAAACACACCAAAAGTCAATAGATTGCTGCTTCCTGGGTATTCTCACAGGGGACTTTGGCCATACGATACTATTCATCAGTGAAGACCATGACCAAGTCTGTCCCGGGTCCGTGGTGCTGCTCTAGCAGAGAGCGCGCAGGTGAATGGCTTTACCAAACGGGAGCTTGTTTTCTCACAGCTCTGGAGGCTCAACGTGCAAACCAGGGACTCAGCAGTGCCGCTGCCTTCCTTACTGAAGATCGACTTGCCTTGTTCTTTGCCTGTGGGCGATTCTCACACGGTGCCCTTTGTCCTCTATGGGTGTGTCTCTGTCTAGTCTAAAATTTTTGTAATCCAGGGTGATTCGATTCAGCCCTGGCCTTTATTGGTATGACCTCATTAACACTTTGGGGACCAAACAGTGCCCACCCACATTTTCTATTTCCATTGCAGTGTGTGCTGCTGTCCGGTGGAGCCGATATAAGTGGGTCAGTCTGAGGAAATGGACTTCCTTACACGATATGCCCAGCACCAGAAATGCCTTGGGACAAATTGTATCAAAATTCATATTACCTCAAGAATATGCTTATATGCCATTCAAAATGCTTTCTATTACCAAAAACATATAATTTCAACAAAAAATCGACACAGAAAATAATTTGATATTGGAAGAGTTAATCTCACAAAAGAAAATCCTGTTTCTGAACAGGATTATATTCACAGGTAAAATGACAATCAGTCAGCATAGATATTGGGAGGGGGCACACAAGTCAATACACAAAATATCCCCAGTAACCACTTTGTTTCACAATGACTATTTTTTTAAAAAAATACATACAAAAATTGATCAGCTACAGAATAACAATTTAGATAGACTGAAAATAGTTGTATTTTACCAAGAGTTAACTCATGCTCTGTTTCATCATCTCTTGTAATATTTCCCCACAAACTTAGTGCATTTCGGGCTGATAAGAATCACCTGGGACAGCTTTGTAAAACCCTATGTGAATTAGGTTGTACGCCACCACACTGTAAGGATGAGTCACAAGAAAAAGGGAAGTGGTTTTCAAATGAACATTATTATGGGTTGAATTGTGTCTCTCCACCCTGCCCCCAAAACATGTGTTTTAAATGGTTCTGGTTAGAACCCCATTGGAGGAGAGGGTGTAGTTGCCATGCTAACGAGGCAGGCTTAGGGTAGGGAATATCTTGGGTCAGTTTCTTTTGAGATACAAAAGAGATTAAACAAGCAGGTGGTGGACAGAGGGGGGGAGAGAGATGGCAAGACACATGGAAACCTCCAATGAAACAGGAAGCAGCGACTGAAGAGATAAGGAGGTTCCTCTAGTGCTACCCGAAGGAGAAAGCCTTCCCCTGGAGCCGTGGTCCTCGGCCTTCCTCAGGCCATGACCCTGTGATACAGGTCCTCTTGTGGTGGGGACCCCCAACCATAACATTTTCATTGCTACTTCATCACTGTCATTTTGCTACTGTCATGAATCAGGTGACCCCTGTGAAAGGGTCGTTTGACCCCAAAAGGGGTCACGACCCACAGGTTGAGAACCGCTGCTGTAGACCAAGGTCGAACTCCCCTGTGGGTTTCTGAGACTGTAACTCTTTACCAGAGTAGAACGCTCAGTCTTCCTCTTACTGAGCAGCTGGTGTTTTCAAACTGCTGACCTTGCAGTTAGCAGCCCAAAGGGTGTCCATACGAACACTGTCAATCATCCTCAATATCCCAATTTGGAAACGACTCCCCTAAGTTATTTGGTTGTTCAGTCCTGGAGATTTAGATGGAAACGTGGGGCAGGCTGGGATTGAGATGATTCAAAATGTCACTTCTTAGACATTATGTTACATCTCTCAGGGGAGAGATCGACCTCGGTCCTTGGCTCCGTGCGAGAAAGAATTCACGCCGAAGCCCGGTTTGTGATCCAAGTGAGTTTTGTGAGCGTTAGAAGAAGTTTCAGGTTTACACGGGCACCTGCCGGGCTCCTCACCCCGTGCAGACTCCCTAGAAGCTGCTTGGAAAGTCACATGGTCTCTCCGGGAGGCATGGTGGACGACCCTGGTCAACCCCATTGACTCAATCAAATTCACCTGGTTTAGATGGACCAATCCAGGTGTAATGCCCACCTAGGGGTACCTCCCCTTCAAGGCCAGAAGCTCGAACCTCTGAGCATGCGTACTAGCTACCTAACATTTTCTGTTTAGAAACATCACTGTCACCAGTTTTTCTTGTGGTCGGTGTGCAACCTGACTACTCCTTGTGTGCGTGTGACTTTAGAGCTCTTAATTTAGCTCCTTTAAACAGAATAAAACCACCGTACTTCTATAAATTCAGTCTTTCTAACAGACTATGCCAACGATTGTCTCGTTTTTGTTACTGTTTTTGACTGGTAGATTCTTGACTCAGGTCATCTGCTTGGGGGTTGGAATCTTAGCTAAGTTTTGGTCTGTGGAACTGTGAGCAGGTTATGATGGTGACTGGCAGGCACTCACCCAGCTATGCCTGCCCGTAGGTGGTCTGAATGTCTACTCGTCAAGGATCTTTGAGAGCTTTGGTCAGGTGGTGGCTGGCGGATCAGAAGAGAGCTGGAGAGGGCCATGGGGGCTGAACCTAGAGACTGAAAGCTGGGTGCTGCTCTGTTTGTTTAAACTGATCGGAGAGTGTGGGTATGGAGATGGGGAAATGGACAGAGAGAGAGAGAGAGCAGCTGGTGTCTCTTGCCTTAAAAACATAAAATAAAATAATGGCCTGGACTGCAGATGTTTAAAAACACAAAAAATCTCATGGCACAGAAATATCAAGAGGTTTGTTCCAGGGACAGATCATCCTAGACAGGAAGCAGGAGTAGAAACCAAATTTCCTGAGTTAGTAGTTTTTATTGAGTTTGATACATTTCCCTACTGCCTTTGGAGGCTGCCTATGGAAAGAGAATCTTGTCCAAAAATGAGGTCCTTTCTCCGTTGACCGACCCCTGAAATTCCTGGAACAGGGAAAACCTTCCCATTCTCCCGTGAGAGATCAGGCGGAACAATCCTCAAAGTGCCGGGAGAGAAAGGTAGAGTGATTGCCTTGTCGCTGTCAGATTTATGTTCAGAGGTAGACAGTGAGCTGGAGAGACCCGGAGTGGAAACCAGGAAGATCTGAGACAAACTCTTCCCACCTCCCAGGTGTGCCGTTCTCTCAAGCCTTAGCCCGTCCGTCCATCCATCCGTCCTCTCCCTCTCCTTTTGGTTCTTGGGAGCTCGGGTGGCGTCGTGGCGGTGCATTGGGCTCCGATCTGCAAGGCTGCAGCTCCAACCCCCCAGCTGCTCCTCGGGAGGAAGATGGGGCATGCCACTCCTGTGGACAGTTACAGTCTTGGAAACTCAAAGGGCAATTCTACCCTGTCGCCTACGGTCACTGTGAGTTGGTATTGACTTGGTAACAGTGAGCCCTTTGTTCTCACCCTTTGTTTTCTTTTTCCTCAGCCTTGCTCTCTTTCTCCCTATCTCAACTCAGCCATCGGATAGAATGACCACAAAACCCCCTCCCTTTGAGTTGATTCCAACTCATAGCAAGCCCATATAAGGTGTCTGAAAGGGTAAGTCTTTATGGGGCAGACACTCCCCTATTTCTTCCTGGGAGCGCCTGGTGGTTTGGAACTGGCTGGCGTGTAGTTAGCCCCCCAGTGCCTGACCCACAGTGCCAGCAATTAATGGTGACTCTGTTTTTCTCTGCTCCTCCCACGGCTGACTTTCTCCCTCTTCCTTTCATAGAGTTCTCTATATTCTATGTCTTTGGAAATCTATTACAGAAAATAAAGAGAGAGGGAAGGAAGAACGGGGAGAGAAGGACAGACAAGGAAGTAGAATTGATTCTGCTGAGGTGCAGCTGTTCCATGGGAGTCCAAAAGCTAGTAGGTCCTCCTGAGGCCATTGAGTCAAAGTCACTGTGTTAGTCTGGGTAGACTAGAGAAACAAATTCATAGCCACGCATATGTGTATAAGAAAGAGTTTTATATACAAGAGCCATTGAGAAAACATCCCAGCCCAGTCCAGATCAAGTCCATAAGTCCGATATTAGCCCATATGTCGGATACCAATCTTTAAAGTGCTCTTCAGACTCACAAAACACATACAATGATGCCGAATGCAGGAAGACCACAGGCCAGTGGTTGGGAAGTCTTGTGGATCCAGTGGTATTGCAAGCATCTCAGCGCTGACAGGGGTCTCCAAGTGGCTGCTCCAGCTCAGGGCACTAGCGTAGTTTCATGTATCTTCTCAACTGCAATGTCTCATAAGAAATGAGGCGGTGTCCCACCTCCAATGAGCTATTTATCTCCTTTGTGTCTCCAAATGAGATCATCAAGCTGTGACCTGATTGACTGGCTAAACTCCACCCCTTCACTCTTAAGTCTCAAATTGACAACAGATTATGTAACTATCACAGTCACTCATTTGTAGACTAGTGGCAAGGATTGAGAAGATTAGTAGCTTCTTCTAGGTCACATTGTGTATATTCTGAGTCAAAACAAGGCAAAAGGAAAAAGAAAGAGGTATATTCAGAGAATGTTCTCTCCTTCCTCGTCCCTCCCACCGCATTCCTATTCCTTCCTTATTTCTCCATGGACATCTTACATGAGGAGCAAGTCTCTTTAGTTACTGGCATTTCCTTCCTGTAGTTACTGCAGGCTGTGAGCAGATATCGGGGTGTTGTCTTAGATTACTAGCTTTCTTACATGGAGGGCAGCACACTATGGATGCTCTTCTGTACTTTGGGGTTTGGGCTGTTTCTTTTACTTAAATAATATGTAGTCATTCTCATCAAAAGTGTCAGTTTAATCATGTTTAACCTAGAAACCGTTTTCTTTTGTATGAACAGCTTATTCTTCACTTTTTATTTGTTATAAATTTTGGGGGGGTGGGGCTCTTACTCTTACAGTTTAAAAAAATCATTTTATTGGGGCTCATACAACTCTTATCATAATCCATACATACATCAATTGTGTAAAACACATTTGTACATTCATTGCCCTCATCATTCTCAAAACATTTGCTCTCCATTTAAGTCCCTGGCATCAGCTCATTTTCCCACCTTCCTCCCTGCTCCCCACTCCCTCATTAACCCTTCATATCTTTTATAAATTATTATTTTGTCATAACTTAGACTGTCCGCCGTTTCCCTTCACCCACTTTTCTGTTATCTGTCCCCCAGGGAGGAAGTTATCTGTAGATCCTTGTAATCAGTTCCCCCTTTCCAACCCACCCTCCCTCCACCTTTCAGGTATCACCACTCTCACCACTGGTCCTGAAGGGATCATCCGCCCTGGATTCCCTGTGTTTCCAGTTCCTATCTGTACCAGTGTACATCCTCTGGTCTAGCCAGATTTGTAAGGTAGAGTTGGGGTCATGATAGTGGGGGGCAGGAAGCATTTAGGAACTAGAGGAAAGTTGTATGTTTCATCATTGCTACACTGCACCCTGACTGGCTCATCTCCTCCCCTCGACCCTTCTGTAAGGGGATGTTCAGTTGCCTACAGATGGGCTTTGGGTCCCCACTCCACACTCCCCCTCATTCACAATGATATGATTTTTTTGTTTTTTGATGCCTGATACCTTGGACAACTCGTGCAC
The DNA here is from genome assembly GCF_050624435.1 of Tenrec ecaudatus. NCBI lineage: Eukaryota > Metazoa > Chordata > Mammalia > Afrosoricida > Tenrecidae > Tenrec > Tenrec ecaudatus. Next base: position 69,138,392 of record NC_134540.1, on the reverse strand, counting down.
ACATAGGCTGGTCTGCTTCTTCCATGTGGGCTTTGTTGTTTCTGAGCTAGATGGCCGCTTGTTTACCTTCAAACCTTTAAAGACCCAGATGCTAACATCAATTGTATCAAGCAAATTTGTACATATGTTGCCATCATCATTTTCAAAGCATTTTCTTTCTACTTGAGCCCTTGGTATCAGCTCCTCTTTTTTCCCTTCTTCCTCACCTTCTCACCCTTGTGACCTCTTGATAAATTACAAATTGCTATTATTTTCATATCTTATGCTGTCTCCTGTCTCTCTTCCCACAGTTCTGTTGTTCATCAACAGTGTGGTGAGCATTGTACCTCGATCTAACCTAGAAATCTTACTAATCCTAAATGTGTATATACCATAACACATTTTTAAGCCACATGAAGCAAAATTTGAATAAAGGGATAGATTGACAAATCTAATAATTGATTGAACAAGTAGACAAAAATTCAGTATGAATAAAGAGGAAGTGAACATCAGTGTCATCTAACTTAATTTACATTCCACTAATAGAAAAATACTCTAAAAACTACTGCTAGACAGGTCTGATTAAGTTTAAAGGCTGAAACAATACAGAATCTAATTTTCTTAAGCAGTGGAATTAATTCGAAATTGATCACAAAAGATTATCTAAAAAGGTTCCCAACTATTTAAATTTTAAGTAACTCATTTCTAAATAATCTGTAAATCAAAGCATTATGGGGTGTTTAAAACTGCGGAATAATGACATCATGCTCGGTCAAGTGGAGGGGCAGAAAAACAGAGGCGATGAACTGACACAGTGGCTGCAACAAGGGGCTCAGGCAGAGGAACAATCGACATGTGAGGGTGCACAGGGCCAGGCAGTGTTTCGTTCTGTTGTGCAGAGGGTCACTATGGGCACCCAACCATGATAATGAGTAAGCAGCATGTCAACGTTTATGGGGTGTGGTAAAAGTCATTCTTAGAGGAAATATGTAGCTTGAAATGCTTATCTCAGAAAATAAAAGAGGACTCAATAAACTATGTAAGTTTTCATTTTAAAAATTTAGAAAACTGGGAGGAAAATGAATATAAGTAAGACAATAATAGGGATAAAATTTTTAAATGAATGAAATAAAGAAAATCAGCAAACTCAAAAGCATGGCTTTTTAAATGATTCATCAAATGGATGAATCCCTGGTCATATGAAGAGAGAAGGCAAACTAATACTAATGAGGAGTGAAAGAGGGAACACCATGATATAGTTATTAAAAGTAGACTAGTATAAACAACTTTGTGAAAATAAAGTCAAGAGCTTAGAGAAATTGAAAACATTCTTGAGAAGGACAGCCAGAATGTCCCTTGGATGCAAGGATGCTGAGACTTTGTCTCCTGAGCTTTGCACTTGTTATCAGGAGAGAGCGGGCCCTGCAGAGGGACATCAGCGTGCTTGCTAAAGCACAGGGTCAACAGGAAAGGAGCAGACGCTCAAGAGATGGGTTGACCCAGTGGGCTCAACAGGTGTGGAGACCACACCGGCCCCAGTACTCATTTGTTCTGTCGCACGCAGGCTGGCTACAACAGAAAGTGTTCGGTGGCGCCCAGCCTCAACGACCTATTGGCATAAGAATAAACACAGAGCAATGGAATCCTCTATAGTTCAGAAGTCGACCATGACCTTGATGTTCATTTGATTTTTGACAAAGGTACTTCAGAAATTCAGAGAGGAGAGACGGTGTTTTCAACAAATGGGGTAGGAAACAACTAGGTAGATGCAAAAAATGAACCTTGACCACGTAAACCCCATATCACACACAATAATTAATCTTCAACCATCCACAGACTGAAATATAGAGTGAAAACCATGAAACCTTCAGAAGAAAATAGGTAAACATCTTCCTGTGTGAGGCAAACCAAAATATCTTAGAAAGGACATCAAAAGCACTATTAAAAAGAGATGCATTTTATATTTTTTCCTCAAATATTTTTTTCTCCTTCCAGAGGGACCACATGCAAAAATAAAAAAAGGATACCCGTGGCTTGGAAGGAAATATTTGCAATAAGTGCATCTGGCGAAAGATTTTTATGTCGACAATATAAAGAATTCCTCAAACTCAAGAGTAACATGACACAATCCCAGAAAATTGTGCAAAAGACTTTAAAAGGCTTCACAGTGACGAGATAAGCCTGGCTAATGAGCACATCAGAATTTGCTCAATCTTAGTAGTCATCAGGGAAATAGAAATTAAAACCACACCCAAACACCAGTACACACCCACTGAAATGGTTCCTTTCAACTGACTGATATCAGCCATCCTTGGGGTAGACAGAAATGAGTGGGCTCTGTTTCTTTCTAACTCATCACAAGGCTCGTGGGCAGATCCTGCGGTCAACGAGGACCACAGATATTAGCTGAGCTCCTTCTGTGCCGGGGAGCTCAGTGACCCATCACCCGGTGCAACCTGACTTCAGAACTAAGAAAAACAGTGAAGGGCTTAGCCCCCTCCTCACCATCACCCCATCTCCTTTTCCACCCAAGCTCTACCTCCAGCAGCAGGAGAGAGTGGGCAGGCTTCTGAGACCACAGGAGAATTCAAGAAGAGGCCTCTGTTAGGGAAGAGATATTTGAGATGGAACCCAGAGGCGGCGCATGGCATTAATAGTGCGATGCCGTGGAGGGAGCCAGATCAAACCTATTGCTGTCGAGTTGTCTGCAATTCATAGCATCTGCAAGGCATGGAGTAGAACTGCCCCATTGGGTTTCTAAGGCTGTCATCTGTATGGGAGCAGATCTCCTCCTCTTTCTCCCACAGAGCTGCTGCTGGATTTGAATCACTGACCTTTGGGGTTTGCATTCAAGAGCTTAACCACAGCACCAAAAAAGGCTTAGCCCCTCCCAGTCTGGCCCACCCTAGGAGCAGTGTTAAATCCTCCAAGCTCCTGGCTTGGCCTTGGGGATGGAGGGCTAGTTGGCAGCCTAGAGGGTCTTGTGGAAGCTCTTGGTTCTCAGACTACTACCACCCTCTCCCCTTGCTCACCAGCACCCCAAGCTGTCCAAATCAGCTGGGTTTGGATTTTCTTGTTCTGTTTAATCCCCAGTGCAAAAATCACCCCTTCTCCCTGCCAAGTTCACAGAAAGTCACACTGATAAAGGTTCGGATGTTCTGAAATACATGCTAGTTTTAGAATACCTAAAAGCTTAGCCGAAACTATCAGCCTCTCAGGATCAGTGGAATAAATTAAAATGCTTCCTTGAAGCTTTAGATAGATATTCAGATACAGTTGTTTATGTTTTTTTTTAATAAATCAACTAGGTGACAACAGACCTGTAAACATTTCACTCAGCAGCACACCAATCAGTGACTGAAGATTCCACCAGCTCCCTTTAAGGAGCAGAAGTGTATTTCCTTATAGTATACCTCCCAAAACCCAAACCCACTGATCCTGACTCATAGTGACCCTGCATAGGGGTGCCAAAGCTGTAAATCTTAACAGGAAGATGTAGCCTCATCTTTCTTTCAGCCACCAGAGGGGCTGGTGGCTTTGAACTGCCAATCAACTGGTAACCAGCCTAACAACTAACACTCTATGCCACTGAGGCTCCTTTAACTTCAGCATGCTGCCTGCAGGGAAGGCTTTCTCAGCCAGCTCTGGGAGGCGAAGAGCCTTAGGTCCGCTTCTCAGGGGATCTTCTTAGCGTTCCTAGGAGAGCTCTAGGGACCCCCCCCCCCCTTTCCTGTGCTTGCATACATTCATGCCTTTAGCTCAAAAGAGATTCACTTAACACACAGCCCATGGGGGCGTGGCCTCATTAACACAACAAGAAAGACCCTTTCCCCAGGAAGCACACCCCCATGCGTGAGCCTCAAACCAAATGCACTGCTAGTGAGTCATTCTGATGCCTAGCGTGCCCCGGGACAAAGTAGGACTGCCCCATGGGATTTTCAAGACTGTCTCTCTTGAGAGAAGCAGACTGTCTCATCTTTCTTCCACGGAGCCAGGGCTGGGATCAAGCCACTAACTCTTGAGTTACCAGCCCAGCATTGAACTCACTGCCCTGTCAGGGGCCCTCACCCCACAGGTATCTCAGTTCATTGCCGCATTGACGCATCGCTACTCCATAGGAGAGAGCAGAACTGCCCCTATGGGATTCTGAGACTGTAACTCTTTACCAAAGTAGAAAGCCTCGTCTTTCTCCTGTGGAGCACCTGGTAGTTTCGAACTGCTAAAAGTGTGGGAAGCAGTCCAACCGGTAACCCAGTACACCATGGATTAGGAGTCCCAACACACACTCAGGGATGGAGACACATAGCCAGCCTTCATCACCCCTTCATGCACAAGCTAGAAGGACTGGCTGGGTTCCTGCCGTGAGGTTGGGGCGGGGGTGGGGGTGCTCCACAGCTGTGAGCAGGGTGTACCCCTTGTGTGGTGCTGAGAACTTCCACCTCCAGTAAAGGTGACCAATGGGGAAGTGGCCTCATCAGGTTCAGGAAGATCCGTGTTGAGAGCAGACCCTGTAGAAAGCCGCAGGAACCCGTGCCCTCCGGAGTTAGGACCTGCCAGAGCTGAAGGAGAGGCAGCAGGGCTAGAGGGAAGCCAGTGACCTTCTGGGGGGAGCAAGGAGAAAGGGGACTCATGGATGACCCAGGGCTTCTGCTTGCCAGGGAGCTGGGAGACAAAATGCCCTGAGTGGGGATGGGATCAATGAGCCCCCAGAAAGCACAGTCGTTCAGTGGCTTCATGCCCATCTTGACTTCACTGGATTTGCCCCCACCCCCAACCCCCAACTGGTGTGCGGCTGCCTCTCACCCCTGGCCTCCCCAATGCCTCCTCCAGCTGTCTGCCTGCCCCCCTAACAGCCCCACTTCCCCACCCCCCGCCCTTGGGCCAGGCACCAGCTGAGCCGCTGCAGAGACAGGAAACCAAGAGCTAATTTCTTTCACATATTAAATGTACATGATTCTGTCAGCTTTAAGCAGTCACTGAGGGCAGTCAGATTCCGTATCGGAGTCCTCAGCTGAATGTGAAGATCATATTATTGAAACAAGATCCTTCCTGCTGACCGTATTCCAAATGCCTGCTTTGGTGTCTGCAAAATCTATTGAAGGCTGTCCTGTGTCTATGCCTCCGTCCAGCAGAACAGCTAGAAGGAACTTGCACCATGAGGAAGCTGCCAGGGAAAGGGAAGAGGGATCAAGTGTTTGTTTATTTGTGTTATCTGTTGTTGGAAGTCACCCAGATCGGTCTTCTGGAGCACAGGGTTCAGCCGCACGTAAAGGGACCAAAGGAACCTACCACGCCATTCGCGTCTTCTCTCAAGAAGGGCCAGGTAATGAGAAGCAGACCTTCCTTTGGACAAAAAGGGTAAAAGGAGGAGAAAGTAGGAAGTCGTAGATTCAATTACAGGGCTCCTCTGTCAAGCCCCTGCTGAGGTCATGTTCCGACCATGCCAGTTAAGCCCCCCCTTGGGGTAAAGATTCAGATCAGGTCAGAGCACACACTCGCAGTCCCCCTCGCATGCCTGCTACGCTTCCATGCGACAAGAAATCATAGGGCTCTACGGCGAGGAATGGATTCCATCGACGGGACCTGTTCATATGGCCTGCCGGCCCACCAGAGTTTGGAGGCCAGTGAAGACAAGAGACAGTTTACTAGTCGCCACTCAGTCGGCCCAGATTCATCGTGGCCCTCCATGTGTCAGAGTGGGACTGTGATGGTCCATAGGGTGCTCCTGGCTATTTTCCCCAGAGCAGATTGGCCAGGCCTTCATGCGGAGGCACGCCTAGGAGGACCCGAGCCTCCAGCTGTTCAGTAAGCAGCAGGCATGTGAACCCCTGCAACGCCCCAGGACTCCATGCAGGAAAGAAGCGAAGAGACTGAGAAACCGCTACCAACCCCAGAAGGGATGCGAGAGACTGCCCGGGCACTTAGCACCGTTTTGTCTTATCGTTTTCCTCAGCATTCCCTAGTGTCACAATCTCCGCCCTGGAAATCCAGCTCTTTCTTTCCTCCTTCCCCCCCGCCAGCTCCTCCTCCCTGCACACCTGCAGGAGATGCCCCTTCGTTTTGTCACTGGCCTGGAACTGAGTTGTGTGCTGAGGTTGGCCAGTCTGCTCTTGGAAAAGCAGCTTCTCTGCCCCTTCGGTGGATGGATGTCTGGTGGGAGGCAAGCACTGCACCCATGGGGGAAGTAAGGGGCTACTGAGGAGGCTTTCTACAAGAGGTGGTATTCTTGTAACTTGGCATTCAGGAGAACCATGCATGCAAATCCCTGATGCCAAGTGGGGTGATTTCTGGGGCCGGCTGTCATTAAGGATAATGGGGTGTGTGTGTGTGTGCATCTTTATGAGAACCCACCCGCACCAAAGAATGAACAAATCAGCCTCCAAAGAAACACAACCAGACTGTTTCTTAGAAGCCAAGACAGTGAGACTTTGACTCATCACTTGGGACACAGCTACAGGAAAATCCATGTGCCAGGAGAGGACATTGTGTTTGACAAAGTTGAGGGTCTGTGGAAATGAGGGAAACCCGCCATGAAATGGATTGACCCAACATCATGGAAATGGCACAGAACCAGGCAGTGTCGTATTTCTTTCTCCGTGTAATGTTGGGATGATCTAGACTCACACTGGTGTCAGCTAAATACCACAACCCTGCCCTGAGCACACAGATGGGGATGATATCACTGCTTCTAGGGACCAGACTGCCCAGTGGGAGAGAGCCTTTGACAAGCAGATTAGGGCTGTGTGGTGTGATGTGGTGTGTGGGCTCTACCGCTGTGCTGGACCAGCTTAATGGGGCTGGGCAAGGTTGGCCAAGGGCAAGGTTCACCAGGTAGACACACTATGTCGTGGTGGTGGGGTTGTACTCTTCAGAGCTCAGTTAACCCTGGCTTCTGAACTTGTTCATGCTAGCATCTTAGTCATACTATTTATGTTGTGTTTAGGAAAATGCATTGTGAATCCCAGCCTTGAGCACCAGGGGTACATCTCACCACCCACCTCCTCCTGATGAAATGGGGACTCTGACTCAGTGAAGCCTGGCACAGAGCTGGGGACAAGCAGACTGAGACAACTGAAGGAAAGGGGCCCTGGGCTTAACTTCTGAGACCAGACAGGAGCCCCATAGCTGGCCCCTACCCTAAGACCCCTAAATCCAGGCTACAACCCTCTGTGGGATAGTTTGATAACCTATAATTCCTTTTTAGGAGGGTTGTGCTGTGGGTTAAGTGCTGGACTGCTCTTTGAGAGATTCTCAGGTCAAGCCACCAACCACTCCACTGGAGCAAGATGAGGCTGTTTGCTTCTGTAAAGATTTACACTCTCAGAAAACCTATGGAGCAGCAGTTCCACTCCATCCTAAAGGGTTGCTAGGAGTTGAGGTGAACTTGATGGCAGACTGTCTAGGCTGTTTTGGTTGTATACTGCTCTTCAAGGAGCTTTGGTGGCACAGTAGTTAGTTTAGCTGGTAAACAAAAGGCTGCCAGGTTGAACGCACCAGCCATTCCATGGAAGAAAGATGTAGCGTTCTATTCTGTAAAGAGGAAGCTCCTCGATGTGGTGGATCCACACAGTGTCTGCTGCAATGGGCTCCACTAGAGCGCTGGCTGTGGGGCTGGCTCAGGACTGGGTGACTTTCTGTTAACCTGGCGTGTAGGTTCCTATGAGTTGAAACTGATTCAATGGCAACTAACAGTGATAACAACAACAGAGACAAATGTATAAAATGCCTGGGGGTGGTTAAGGAACCCAGAAGGTTGAAGTACAGACAGGGTGATGTTGAAAACATCTAATGTGTTTGGTTTCTATGCATCAATTTCAAAAAACATTGGATGTCCAAGCGGACGTTTGTACTCTAAGAAGGGCTAGAAGGCTAGGGTAAGGAAGAGGACTGAGATGAACGTGTCCCTGGGTGTGCATGAGGAGGCCTCTATGGGCAGAAATAAATTGCCTCCGTGGTGCAAAGCCTCGGGGTGATCCCAGTTGGGGATGAGGAAGAAGGATAATTGCCAAGAGAGGGCACAGACCATGTCAGCTTAGCTGGTCATCACCGGGGGCTGGGTGAAGACAGGGGACCCACTGGAGCTCAAGACTGCTCAAGCTTGGAGAAACCACAGAAGGGCCTCAAAATGGCTTGCTAGGGAAAGGCAAAGGGCATCCCAAGAAAGCAGCAAACTTCCGGCAGCCTCAAATGTGTCTGTCAGAAGAACTGTGCTTCACTGGGATTTCCAGGGCTGGTTATCCAGACATGGGTCTCCTGGCCTTTCTTCGGAAGCACTTCTGGGTGGACACGAACCGGAAACATTTCAGATAGTAGTACACACACACACACACACACACACACACACGTGTGTGTATAAAAATATAACTGTGCGTAAGCGCACAGTTGACTGGGTTTTGACAAATGCACATATGGTCCTGTAAGCACCACCGCAATCTCGATGGAGAACCCTTCACCACCACCACCTCCAAAATGTTCCCCCCTGCCCCTGCCCCCCAAGCAGCCTGACCCCTGACACCACGGATCCCTCCACCACCATCTTTTCCTTGGCTGTCATTTAGCATAAATGGGATCAGAAGCACAGCGTGTGTGTACTTGGCTTCTGTTGCCGAACAGAATGCATTTTGAGAGCCACCCAGGTTGTGATAGGCCCCTTTTGTGTCTCGCGCCGCATCCTATTCCATTGTGTAGACCACGGTTGATTGATGCATTCCTCGGTCAGTGCATATTTGGGTTGGTTCCCACTTGGGCTATTATGAATACATGTTCTGTGCTCGTTTTCATACAAGTCTTTGTGTGGACACCTGTTTTTGTTGGTCTTGGGTGAGTACCTAGGAGCAGAGCGGCTGGGTCCTGGTGTAGGTACATGTTTAACGGTATAAGAAACTGGGAGCCAGTTTCCCAAGAGGCTGTCACAGTCTGGGTTCCCGCCAGCGGAGATGCCCAGCTGCTCCGGCTCCTTGTGAATACTGGATATTTCCAGTCTATTTAAACTGCTATCACCCTCAGGAACACGGGTGGCGTCATGGGCTCCATGTTGGTCTGTATGTTAGCTGCAAGCCCAGCAGCTCAGACCCCCAGCCCCTCTCCACAAGAGAAAGAGGAGGCCGTCTGTTCCCCCAAAGAGCTACAGTCCCAGAACCCCCCAGGGCCAGTGCCACTCTGTCCTGTAGGGTTGCTGCGAGTCAGACTGGACGAGGGGACTTTGGTTTGGACTTTTAGTTCAGTGTGTAGGGCTATCTCCTTCGGTTCTTAATCTACCTTTCGAACATCTGCACGCACATTTATCCGCCGTTTCCTTTATTACCTTAGTGAAGCGTCCGTTCACTTTTTACAGCCACGTGCTAAACTGGAGCTTGCCCTCTGACTACTGAGTTCTCATTTCCTGTTCTTCAATCCTGGGTTGGATGTGATTTGCAAATACTTTTTGCCCTACTCTGTGGTTTCCCTTTTCATTTTCTTAGCAGTATCTCGAAAGAGATTTAGTGAAATTCAAGCGTTTTTGTGGGGGAGGGGGTCTTATTTCAAAAATCCTTACTTCACCTGGGGTCACTGGGATTTCCTGCTAGGTTTTCTTCTAGACATTGGGTAGATAGAGACTTTACATTCAGGTCTGTGACCCATTGGAATTCGCTTCAGTGAACTGTGTGAACTTGGGTCTACTGTGACTACTGTCTTACATGTGGGTGTCCAGCTGTCTTTTTTCATGTGTTCTGCTTGGTCTTAGATTTTCTGTGTGCTGATTTATCAGGGAAAGGTGCCGTAGTGACATAGCAGGCTATGCACTGAGCCTCTAGCTACAAGGTCCGCAGTTCAAACCCACCAGCTGCTCTGAGGGAGAAGATGAGGCTGTCTACTCCCGTAAAGAATTTCCAGTCTTGGAAACCCAAAGTGGCAGTTAGTTTCGCTTTGTCTTGCAGGGTGGCTACGACTTGGAACTAATTGGATGGCAATGGGTGTTTTTTGTTTATTTTCTAAGTGAAACCCATATATTATTGTAGAGGACCTCAGGTGGCACAGTGGTTACGCCCTGGGCTGCTAACTGAAAGGTCGGCAGTTTGTAAACATCAGCCACTCCACTGGCGAAAGACAGGGTGTTCTACTCCCATAAAGACTTGCAGTCTTGGAAACTCAGAGGGGCAGTTCTACCCTGCCCTATAGGGTCTCCACAATGGCAGGGAGTTTATACATTTTCAGGAGAGCCTTTGTGTGGGGGTGTCATGGCATGCCATCACACCTATGTGTGACAGTTCACACTGCGAACAGTATGTTCTGTGGGCGCAGGCTTTTCCAGGAAACTCCCCTCCAGCCTACTGGGAGGCAGTGCAGCCTGTGACTGAGAGCGTGAACTCTAACACCTGTGCCACATCCCAGCACAGCGACCTTGGGCAAATTTCTTAACCACACTGGGTCATAGTTTTCCACCTGTACAATGGAGCTCTCAAGAGAACCTACTTCCAACCAGGAGTTCTGAGGACTAACGAGCAAATACAGTGAAGTACTCCTAACAGTGCCTGAGCCCAGGTGCGTTTTAGGAAGAATGACGCTTGCTTAAAGACGATTTACACGCAGGTTTGAGGGGAGCTGGTTTACTACTTACAGTAAAGCACAATCATGCCATTAAAACAAACCAACAACCAAAAGCCCTTCCTCCTGAAGCCTCTTAGCAAGGCGTTTGAAGGTGGCAGCACCCCTGGGTGGTACAGACAGTTAATGGAATCAGCTGCTAGCCATAACATCGGAGGTTCGAGTCTACCAAGAGGAGCCTTGAAAGAAAAGTCTGACCGTCGGCTTTTGTAACCTTGGCCCCTGCAAACCCCCTGAAGAGCACAGGTCCAGTTGCTCTGAGTCAGACTCAGTTTGATGTCACTTTCAGGGTGGGGGTGGGGGGAGGTAGGGTGATAGGATTAGATGTTTGAGAGCCGACATTTCGCTGTGTTGTTTATGAAGACATAAATTTGAAAGTCGTATGCATTTCGTAGAGAGCCCTGGTGGGGCAGCGGTGGAGTGCTGGGTTTCTAAATGCGAGGTCAGTGGTTTGAATCCACAGCTACTCTGTGGGAGAAAGGTAGCTGTCTGCTGCTGTAACGTTACAGCCTTGGAAATGCAAGGAGACAGTTCTACGCTGTCATGGAGGGTCCCTGGAGTTAGACCCCAACAACAGTGTGCATCCAGTTACTGCCTGCCTGGCTTGCGATCGTGGGCAGCACGCGTTGGGAGTTAAGTGTCTAAACGTGGAGGCCGGGCTAGGGTTTGACCCTCAGCCTGTTCTCTTTGTCCACTTGATGGTAGCATGGAGCATGACTGCTGGGCCTTGTGGACCCGCCCACGTGGGTTGTGGGTCACTGTGCAGGCCCAGTGGCTTCAGCATAATAGTTCCTGATAATCACCTCTATGTGGGCAAGATGGGGCCTCTGGTCAGTTGCTTCTTTGGGAAGATGGGGTTATTTACCCAAGATGGCTTTCTGTCGACATACCACAAGACCTGGTACTCTCTGGACTGGAGGAGTGGTGGGCACTTGCTGTCAGGGGTGGTTACCTGCCACCATGGTCTCTGCTGCAGCACTGAAGCTGATGTTGACCTAGGGAGATCAGCACTTGGATTGGCTGGCTAACCTTCAAGGGGCCTTGTCCTTGCCCTTTAACTTGAACTTGCTTTGTTTCCTTCTCTCTCAGTGCTGGTGGTGTAGTGGCTATGAGTTGGGCTGCTAACTGCAAGGTCAGCAGTTTGACTCCACCCACAGCTCCTTGGAAAAAGAGGGGACTTTCTACTTGCATCTACAGTCACTGTCTTGGAAGCGCAGGGCCAGTTCTACCCTGCCCTGCAGGGTCCCTATGAGTCAGAATCAACTCCAGGGCAGTGAGTTTGGGGTTTGCTGTTTTCCTTTTGGAGGCGGGTGCAGCCTCAAGGGAATTTTGCCAAGACTGTGGTCAAGGTTTACCTTGACCCGGCCTGGGGCGGGCTCTGTGTGGCCCACCCTGTTGCCTGCCTCTGGTTTTCTCCTGTTCAGGCCAATGAAAAGCTGAGCCTACACAGTGAGTTTTTTTTAAAAGCAAACAACTAACAAGTGTCCATGATTCTATGAATACAAAGCTGCTAGCTGCTAGCTGCCTCATGTTTTGTCCTCCTCCCAGTGGACACCTTCGAGAGAGCCCTCCCTCCAGCCTCTGGGTGGATTTCCCAGAGTAGCATTTGGGTAGCATTTGGGGACTTCTTTCCCTGGGGCTCAGGGAGTGTCTTGGCCAGCTTGTGTCATGAGAGGCCATGCTGCGATGAAGACCTATAGGCACACAGACATTGTCCTCCAAACAGTGCCTGCTGCCTGGGGTGACGATGCTAAATTATACATGGGTGAGGGCTGTCTGCAGAGCTGTTTTTCTACTGGCGCACAAAGCGCTCGTCCCAGGCTGGACTTGACAACGCCCGCGGGGCGAGGCGGCCTGGCCCTGTGAAAACTGCAGCTTCAGAGAGGCAGGCAGATCGCCGTCTAACCCACCGTGCACACAGGGTGGCATCGCTTTACCACCAACTGGAGGATGAGACCTGCCCTTTAATTGTCTATTTGAGTGGCCTTTCCTTGAACAGAGAAGACTGGTAGACAGAAGGAACAGAGCAAGAGTCACACGTGCCAAATTTAACTCTGGGATCAGAGAAGAATCCGACTGTGGCTCCAGCAGAGCAGTTTGTGACTGAAGCTGTTACTTTCGTGATTCGGCATCTTCCTCCCCTCCATGAGTTTGCTTCGTTCTTACTGCGTTCCAGGCGTGTGTCTCCACCCTAATTAAAATAAAGAAGAAAAAAAACCCAGTCCCTTCATTAAAGTGATCGAAAGTCCATCTTACTCAGAGTCAACCCTCCAGAGTCACATGCAGAAATGACGTAAGCGTGCCACAAGGCCAGACCCCGAGTTTCATTCCTCACGTGGATCCAGTGTGGGGACTAAGTCAGTCACTGCCCTCCAATCAGAGCCCGCTCAGAGCAGCCCCGTAGGACAGGGGAGAACTGCCCCGGTGGACTTCTGAGACCGTAACTCTTTTATGGGCATTTAAAGCCTCTTCTTTCTCCCACAGAGCAGCAGGTAGTTCTGAACTGCTGACCTTGTGGTTAGCAGCCCAACGGGTAACCACTCTATCACCAGGGCTCCTAATGTGGGAATTACCACCTGCCAATTCCTTAGAACGATGTCCCAGGGGCAGTTTGAAAACAAATGGAAATGGTTGACTCCCCTGGGGAGAGAGAGCGCACAGGTTGGCAGAGTGAGGCTTCGAGTTTGAAGAGACATCTATGGCGCTTCAAATTCTCCAGGTCAGGAAGTGGAACTGGCCAGTGGGACAAGTTGTTGCTGGTGCAGTCTGCCTCCTGCATACCCATGCGGGACTCGGGCTGTGGATTGTTTGGAAGGAAGCCAGGCCTTTCTCCCGGGGCACCTTTGGGCACCGTCAAGTGTCTGATCAGCAGGTGAACACATAACTGTTAGTGACACCCAAGGACTGCTATTAAAATGACCTCAGTAAAAACAAAAGTGCCCATGCTTCTATTGCGATATAATGTGACTGAGCCATTCAGTCGCATTAATGAGAGTCACGCAGTCGTCACCACAATCAGTGTCAGAACCTGTCCTTCTCGTGCTCAGTGCTGCTAGCTCCCCACCCTCCCCTGTCAAGTACTCAGGTAATGATTAGTCCAGTTACTGTCTCTAGAAATGTATATATCCTGGGTTTCATATGCAGAAAACCATACGAAACATAAACAGGAAGCAAAGACAAAACAAAAAAAAAAAAACAACAATGAGTAGACCAAACAGAAAATCTGCCATCAAAAAGAAGCAGAAACTATTAAAAATTGGAACAACTTAAAATGGGTCAAAAGGAAGATCAATGCTAAGGGGTTACCGTTGAACCTAATGCATCTGCCCAAATCCACTCTACACTGCTGCCTGATGGCAGGGCTAGCCACGCCACTGGGCTATACTCAGAGGGGATATTGAATTCATGGGGGCCCTGAGAGTGGCCTTTGGGCTCCACTGTCACCCAAAGCCTTCTGCAAACCAGGTGTTCACAATTTAAGTGTTGCTACACTTCCCTCGTCTAGATTTGGATTTTATTACGTATTTTAAAGGGGTCTGAGCCCTCCATTTTCAGGTTTTTTAATTGTTAGTATCAGGAATTGGCAACCAGTAGCCCCACGTTTTGACAATGAATAAGCGAGACTGGAAAAGAATTAGCGCATTTGACTTGTACCGGGGCCAAGGGTTGAAAGTACCGCGGCCTGCCGGAAGAGAAAACAAATCTGTCTGCGAAGAAGTATGGCCAGAATGCCCCTCAGAAGCCAGGATGGCAAGATTTCCTCTCGTGGACCTTGGCCATGTTATCAGGCTAGACCAGTCCCTGGCGAAGAACGTCAGGCTTGGTCAAGTAGAGGTAGTGAGAGAGCTGACCCTCCGTGAGACAGATGGACACAGTGGTGCAAACATGGCAGTCCTGGAGAGGAGGGGGCAGGAGTGGCCGTGTTTCATTGTGTCGCACCTGGGCCTCGATGGGTCAGAACCAACTTGACGGTGGCGCCTTCTAACAAGAGCATAGTGGGCAGGTGTGGGGACGTCCTATCCGTGTACATACTGGTCACTTTCCCTCTGACGAGTACCTTTCGCAGGCCACAGAAACTGGTGTACAGCCAGCTTTACACAGCCGGTGCTTAACACTGATTGGAATATCGGATGCTTTCTGTCTGGCTACAGCATTTTATTCGCTCAGAATATGACCAGAGGTGCTTTTGGTCTCCTCCCCTTTGACAGGTGGTGACCAAGAAGGAGGACTTTTTCAGTGCCTGGAACTCATGCCTTCACCACGTGGCTTCGCTGTCCCTGGCGCACATTCACAAAGGTCAGTGGGCTTCTGTGAGCATTTGTGACTGAGAGGGAATGGGCCTGGCAGGTTACCTGAACCATGGCTCTGCAGAGAAAGCACAGGCTGCATTCCAGCCTGGCCCTGGGGTTGAGTTTAGCCCACACCACTGACTGTCCAGTTGCTACCTACTCATGCTCTTGTGTCCCTGAGTCACACCGGACTCCGAGGGTTTTCAAGGACTGATTCTTGTAAGAAGTTCATCACCAGGCTTTTCTGCCGAGGTGTCTCTCGGTTTAAACAGCCAAACGTCCATTTTTTTCGTTTGTTTGTTGACATCACCCAGGAACACCTGGGTCGATTATAAGACTACCACATAGCTTACAGAGGCTTGTGAAGTGAATGAATTCCCAAATTACAGGGAACATTGGCCACCCGGCGCTCTCAAAGCTCTGGGCAGCTCCCGTGATTCAGCCGGCTGCACTAGTCAGAAGCCAGTTGCCATAAAGCTGGCACTCAGAAGTGACCCTCCCAGCCAGGAGTGTCATTCCTAAGAAACACAGGGGAGGGCATGGCAGGTGGGTGACGCGATGGTGCCTTACTAGGTTCTGCACTGCAGTGGGTCTCTCGTAGCTACGGCCTTTCTGGACTTGGGTGGACAATTCTGCCAAGAAGAATGGGTTGGACCACAACCTGCCCTGTGGTTGGATTATTTTATGCAGATAGCAGGAATTGGTCTGTTTGTTTTACAAATAGGGTAAGTAAAACCACCTTATCGAATTGAATAACTTGTTTATAGAGCAGCCAACCAAACAGGTTTTCGGGTAAACACATGGGGCGAGAAAGCAGGAGGAGAAGCTGTAACCCCGAAGAAGCTGTAACAGCCAGACATGTTGTGAGACAAGGAGACGAGGCCCACAGCTGGCAGAGCCTGGCAGCAGTAGACCATGGAAGCACTCTTGTTTGGACGCTGTCCGGATGGAACAACTGTAGCCTGGCTTCCCAGAGGTCTCAGTCGACTTCCCAGTTAATTTGGAACATGAATCATATGGCCTGTTGCTACCGCCCCCTGGGAGACAGTGAGGCTTTGTGTACATCTCAGAACCCCTTGGGGCAGTGCTACTGTCTGTCATGTAGGGTCACGGTGAGCCGTTGTCCATTCAGTGGCAGTGGGTTTGCTGTAACTTCGGGTTTCGCTGACTTAATGAACCCCTCAAGCCGAAGTGCAGTTCATGGATGTTGTGAGACGTGGCAGAGAACGTCCGGAGGCGCCGAGGAGAGGAAGCGTGCTGTGGGGAGAGGCAGTGGTGACGTTAGAGATGACGGGGTGGCACAGCGGCTTGGGGAAGGTGGCAGTCTGGGCCAGTCTGCGGCTTCACCTGAGAGGGACCAGCTTGGGGCTGATCCTTATGAAAGGAATCATTTGTTCAGGGTCACCGCCTGGCAAGCTTTAAATACTCGAACCAACTGCTGGAGCCTAATCCACACATCAGTGAGTAGCTGGTTCAGCAATTTCCACTTGGGGCCCTCGGGACATTTGGCAGTGCGTGGGGGACATTTTTGTTGGCTGCCACTGGGAGCACGGGGAGGGGTGCTACTGAATTCTAGAGAATACGGGCCGGGTGTGTTGCTAATCATCTAACAAGGCGCGGCAGCCCCTCTAACAAAGAACTGCCTGGCCCCCAAATGTCGTAATGGTGAGGTTGGAAACCCCCGAACCTCATTTTGGCTTCAAAAGTCCACAGTAATATAAACTAAAACAGCCATTAAAAAGCAAGCATAATCCAAGAAGAGCGGGTACACTGCCACTGAGGCCACTGCTTAATCATCGCCTTGTACGTTCACCACCTTGACCCTGCTCGGGGGGACGTGTCAAACGAGAAAGGCACACGGGACCGCTGGGCTCTGCTGAGTCCTCCTGGCCTCAGAAAGGTTGGGCCAGCTTTCGTCACTAGCCCAGTTCCGGCTCCTAGTGCATCCGTGGCCCCACCTCATTCTTCAGTGGGGTCTGTTAGACCAGCAACCTAGGAATGCCGGAATCCTACCCAACCTCTTGGCCTGCACCCCACCTTCCTTTCCCAACCAAGCAGCTCCAGAAGAGCCCAGTGCCAGATATGACTTGCCACAGTGCTGATAGCTGTGGGAATGCCCAGACCCGCCCCCCCCAGGCACCCTCATAGGAGCTGGACAGCAGCAAATGGCTTAGCCCAGCCCTGTGCAGCTCTTAGCTGAGCTTAGGATAACAATGTTTAGCGGACTGCAGAGAGGACAGCCTCTCTTCCCCTCCTCTCCCCACCCCCCCACACCACTGCATTCCTCCTGGGCACAGAAGACTGCAAGCACAGGGCTCCCACCCCAGGCTGGCCCATCTACGCCGGGTCCACACTCGCCCTAACCATTGCCTCACTAGCCAAAGCAAACCCACAGCCATCGAGTCGATTCCAACTTAGAGTGACCCTGGGGGACCGGGTCCAACTGCCCCATCGGGATGGGCTTCCAAGATGGTAATCTTTGCCAAAACAGAAGGTCACCTTTCTCCCGAAGGCCCCTGGGGGTTGGGTTAGCAGCCGAGGTGTAAGCACTGTACCACCAGGGCGCCTGTGGCTTCACTCAGACCCCTCTTTCTGATTGGTTTGGCAGGAAGAGGAGGCACATGGAGGATGGAGGATCGCAAAGGTCAGGCAGAGGTCGCTGGTCTGTCCCCGACTGGCCCTGTAGAGGAGTCTAAGGCAAATGCTCTCTGTAGTGATTCAGTGACCAAGCACCCCTCTTCACCCCCTTTGCACATTTTACCACCTTTCTGAGAGTCTAGAAGCTTCTTCTCTGGGATGCACATGGCTTGTCCTCCTGCCGCAGGGTAGGAGTCTCCACAGTCAGTACCCGGGCCAGTGGAGGAGCCGCCTAGCGCCCACTGAGCTAGTGGACGTCTGAGTGTGGTCGATGAGGAGGTCTGGGAATAGTTACCGTAGGTGGTTTGACTGCAATTGCAAAGTGGCCAAGCTAAAACGGGGCTGCCAGATCCCAGACACGTGTCAACAAATCCGAAGACAAACAACCTGACCCCCCAAAAAGACAACAACCCCAAACCAAGCCAGCTAGCATCTTCCTTCTCTTGAGGAACTCTCTCTGTGGAACTAAATGATAGTCAGAAGGCGCCTGAGCGAGCTCGGAGCGTCTGGGCAGCAGCTCAGGGCCTGGGGCCTGGCAGGGGTTTCTGTGTCTGCTCAGGACCCTTGGGCCCAGAGGGGGGGCCCTCTTCTCAACAGTCCTGGTGCTTTCAGCACCCACCCCCACCCTCTCAAAAGCTCTCCGTGCACGATCCCCTTACTTAAGAGGAAGGAGGAGAAAGGTTAATTCCGGCTGGCTCCCAGAGGGGCGCTGTGCTCCAGGGTCCTCTCAGGCGGGTGCTGCTTTTCAGGAGTAGATCTCTAGGCCTTCTTTCAAGTGCCCCTCAAAGGCCTCAACCCCCAACCTTCCCACTAGCAGGGAGGCCATTCACCACTGTACTACACAGGTTTCCATGAGACAGACAAACCGAAACAGAAACAAACTCTGCCATCCAGTGGATCCCCGTGCCTGGCGGCCCTATGGGACAGGGTAGGACTGCCCCTGTGAAGGTGACAGTTCAGGGACTAAGTAGAAACCCCCAGGGACCTTTCTCCCTCAGAGCAGCCGGGGGTTTCAAACTGCAGACCTTGCGTATATCAGCCCAAGGCGTAGCCACTGTGACATCACGGCTTCTGCTAACTCAACCACAGCCACATGCCCGTGGCTGCTCCACAAAGCCCTCTGTTTCCAGAACCACAGACAGACACACAGACGGAAGAAAGCGAAGCCTTAATGGCTTCGCTGGCAGCAGGACACCTCAGCACCCAGAGAGCCTGCCCAGGATTTGCTGATGCTGTAGCGCCGGTGCCTGCACACAAACCCAAATGGGTGCTGTTCACCCCTGGGTCGCCACCATGGCAAAACCTTTGATAGCGGATGAAATGCATCTGACCCTGTGCAGTCACAGAAGAAAAGTACTGAGCGTCCTCCCCCTGACGGTGTCCACAAATCCCAGGAAGATCGCAGAATAGAGAAGCCCGTCGGTAATGAGGCAACTCGGGTCAGGACGACCGGGCGCACCAGGCTCACACTCCCCGGGAAAGCCTGCGCCGACGTGTCAGGACAGCCACAGAGCACGCGGCCCGTCCTGAAGAGGTCTCCCGGGGCTGGGCGAAGGCGTGGAAGGAGCTCATCAGTCTTCGGTGACCTGCCCAGATGTTGGCCCTGGAGGCCTCTGGAAGAGCACAAAGGAGGGATGTGAGTCACAGTGAAAAGGAAGCTGGAATCCTGCTGTTATTCGGAGGGACAAAGGGGGGGGGCGTGTCGCACGGAGGGACAAAGGGGGGGGTCGCATGGAGGAGTCTTCAGGTGTCAGTATCCGTTTGTCACCTGAAGACTCAGGAAAACCATGCTCGAAATAAAAATGTTACCCAGTCTCCTGTGGTTTCTGAAGTGGGGTGTAACCATCACGGTGATGAATGGTGAGTCTCTACGAGGTCTGTTTTTAGCTTGCCTGAGAAATATCAGCGCTATAGCTTGGCCGTGCCTGAGCCCCGGAGAGTATACCAGCTCTTAAAAAATGCAAAAAGTGCAGAGAGAAGCGAAGCACATTTCTAGAATAAAGTGCATCTACTCTTGCCAACTGCACACGGAACTGGTTCTTGCTTCTCTCTCTCTCTCAGGTCCTGCGTCCTTCGCGTGACGCAGCAGGACATCCCTTTTGTGGCTCTCGGTAAAGAGACTAACACATTTGAATCTTCACCTTAAGATATATATATAATAGTGTGTGGTCCTGCCTATCAGAGATGAATTTGAGTCTCTTCTCGGGGAAATACTTGTTTCCAAACAAGACTTCCTTTGATAATACCAATGCATTATCTCTGCATTTTGTCTATTAGTACCATCCCCTATTGTTCACATGATCCTCATTTTCCTCCCACTTGATAATGGGCTGTCCTTTAACAAAGGACGTGCACCTTGATTTGCTTTTAGATTTGGCATTCCTCTTCGAAGGACTTAGGGCGATGCAGTTCACCACCTCCTCGAATGTGCACTGTGTTATGCGAGCTGAGAAAAATCAAAGGCCATGACTTGAGTCCGAAATCCCGTGTGGATTGAGTGACGTTGGAGGTGGTGCCAGTCCTGCGGGGCTGCCTTGCGGTCCATCCCAGGCTAGCATTTCAGGGAGTGCACAGTGGCCGGAAGAGGCCCACGGGATGTTTGCATGTCCCGAAGGGATTGGAGAACCGCAGGGACGCTGAGGGCTCTACTGCCAGAAGCCTGGAACACCGGGAAGGTGCCCCTGGAAGTCCGGATCATGGCAACGTCCAGGGAGAGAGCCACACCCACCCAGTGCTGGCACCAAGGGAGACTGAGGCGCAGGAGACTACGTGGACGTCTGCAGGGAAAATCTCGCGAGAGTCCATTTTCTTTTCAGCCCGAGGCCTGCTCTGCTTTAAATGAAACTCACTGCCTCCCATCAAGGCTGACTCACCACGACCCTCCGTGGGTTTCCCAGAGTGTAATGGGTTACGGGAGTAGAAAGCAGTCTTTCTCCCTCGGCGCTGGCGGAGGTTTTGAACCGCCCACCATGTGGATGGCAGCCCACCACATGGCGGTGATTACGCTGCAACATTGGGAGTTTACCTCCATGCCTCTCCAGCACCGGGACATAGGAAAAGGGAAAAGGTGCTGTGGTGGGTTATACAATCATAGCCAATGAGGCTTCTCTGTGGGCACAGCCTTCTCCTGAGGATTCTGGGAACTCCTTTATCTCCTCTTTGGAGGCGGGACACACTCTCTACACTGACTCCCTGAGAGACTTTCTACTGATAAGACACATGGATCTACACTGATGGCTATGAGAGCCCTGGACCTGGAGAAGCCATGTGGAGACACCTGCCAGCGCTGAGATGCCACTGGATCCACACGACTTCCCACCCACTGGCCTGTGATCTTCCTGCATTCGGCATCATTGCATGTGTTTTGTGAGTCTGAAGAGGACTTTAAAGATTGGTATCGGACATATGGGCTGATATCAGACTTGTGGACTTGATCTGGACTCGGAAGGGATGTTTTCTCAATATTCAACTGCTCTTGTATATACAGTTCTTTCTTATAAACATCAGTATGTTTATAAATTTGTTTCTCTAGTCTGCCCAGACTACCACAGGTAGAGATGCAGACAGCCTCTCCACACCCGGGGCAGGGCCAAGGGGGCATATCCATCCAGGCTTTCCCACCAGCCAGTGCATGCCGGTAGCTAGCGGAGGGTTGCTCCCGTCAGTCACACCATGCTGCTGTTTCCTTCCACATGGCTTGGCTATCTCCCCATAGCACTGCAGGTGAGCTTGAGGTTTGGGTCGGCCAGCCCTAGGCTCTTAAGTGGTGTTTTCTCCCAGAGTGCTGTCACACTGCCCGGCACCTTGGCCAAGCCCCCGAGAGCCTTCATCATACAGAATATAGGCGCTTGTTGCCCAGAGAGCTATCTTTAGAGAGCTCTGCTAACTCACTCTCCTTTGAAGGTGGTGGTAATGTACGAGACAGTTTTATGACAAACGACCCAAGGACTCAGTTGCCCTGGGAAGTGTGTGTGCGTGTGTGGGGGCGGGGGGGAGGAGAGAAACGAGCAGCCTCTAACCCCAGAATGATCTTTGCTTTGTGGAGGACAGTGGCGCGCATGGCCCGCATGCTGCCGGTAAGCCCCTTTCTCACTGGGCCTCTGCATATTATAGGCCCGCAGTTGTGCTCACAGCTTGTCACTGTTAGTTGCTGACTCCTGGCCACTTCACGTGCCCAGAGCAGAACCATCCCAGAGGGTTTCAAGGATGTGACCTCCGGAAGCACAGGGGTTCGAACTGCCAACCTTGTGGCTGTCCACTGAGCGTCGAATCATCCCCACCACCCAGGGGCGCCTCAAGGTCACAGTGAGCCCTGTCTGTTGAAAGCTTCACTGTCTACTGGGGGCTTGGCTCTGGTATTCTTCAATCCTCATAAACTGCATGGCCTCCTTGTACAGGGGAGGAAACTGAGGCTCAGAGGGGGCCAGCCGTCCTCCGGGATCACGCTTACAGTGTGGGGCGCCCGGCAAGTTGCTCTGTGAGGCCACTTGAGCACCAGATTTTGAGAGGCGTCTCCCCTCCCCGCTCGTTCCCCATCCCCAAGGGTTTTCCTTTCTACCGACAATCAGGGAGGGAGGCGGTGCTGACGTTCTTGAACTTGGGGAGGATTTTTGGCTGAGTATATTTGTTTAACACATACTTTCCTGTATTAGAGTTGACGGGCCCTGCTTTTCTCTGCCCTCGCTGAGTTTGCCTCTGAATAATACTCCTTATTTTTCCAGTCTCACAGGGTTTCTGGGGATTAAATGGAAAAAATGTGTGGGGCATCGTGACCGTGTGGGGAGATGAGGCTCAGAGAGGGGTCAGTGGATGAGGCCCCGAGCGAAGGCTGAGGGAAAGAGCCACTTAGCAAGCGCCACACTGCGCTCCTTTCTCCTTCATCTTCCCAGCGCGACCCGGCCCTCTGGTCACGGAGGCTGGAAGCAAAGCACGTGGAACACTAACTGTCTGTTGCCCGGGTAAGGAGGAAGGGCCCACCAGCTTCTGCATTTGAACAGAGAGGTGAAATGTGCTGTCCAAGGTCACGCAGCTCGAACAAGCAGGAGACGCGCTGTCTACCCACTCGTACCGACGTGTTGATTCCGATGCGCAGGGGACCCTGTGAGACAGAGGAGAATCTCCCCTGTGGGCCCTGGGGCTGTCAGTCCTTACAGGGGCAGCAAAGCCGCATCGCTCTCCCTGGCAGCTGCTCGAGGCTTTACACGACTGCCCTGGCTGTTCGCTGGTGGCCCAGTGCTCATCTGCTCACAAAACAAGCAACCCCCTCAGGAGCCACCATTGTGTTGGCCCCCACTCACGGGGCAGACCCCACTGGTGTGAGAGCAGGAGTGTGCTCCACTGGGTTTTCCATGACTGTGAGCTGTCTGACGGAGATGGCCAGACCTGTCTTCAGGGTGTCTCCAGGTCGATTTGAACCACCAACCTTGAGGTTAGTAGCCGAGCACTGCTGAAGAGGCAGAAAAAGCACGCTCCCCTGCCTTTGCGCTGAGCTTTTTTGCTCGGGCCAGGAGATGGTCCCTACTAGGAGGGCTTGCCATGGCCCACGCTGCAGTCCACACAGACTTCTCGTCTCCGGACGCCTACACGTTTTCACAAGGGAGACGCGTCCCCGGGTTAGTGGGTGAAACTTTGTGGCACAAAAAGTGCCACATAAAACATCTCGTAAAATAATTCTTTCGTGATTGTGATTTTCCTGTTAGGAAAATGGTTGAGAAATGAGACTTTACACAGTGGCTGAGATTAGAAGCCTGAGAACTCTGGTCTGGGTGTAATGCTAGGTCTGGCTTGATTTAACACTCTAGTCCTGTACCCCATACTGTAAAGTTAGACATATTTACAATAAACCTTAACTTTAAATTTAGGCTTTAAAGGACAACTTGTTCTAATCTCACAAAACATTTAGCAAATAACCTTTATGTTCACACGAGCCTCCCACACAAAACCCAAGATGAACTACAGGGAGAAAAAAAAAAGCAAGCAACTGTCTGTTGACACCAGGTTTTTCTTTCCATCCTGTGTGTTTTTATCCATCAATAACCGGTCTATTTCAAAGGTGACCATTTTCTTTAAAGCTGTCTCTGGCTTCTGTTGGCTTCACCTGTGTCCTACAAACAAGAATTCGCTGTGTGCACCGTGGGAACAATGTGTGCACCGTTGGAAGGGAGCTCTTTCATAGACACCCTTTAGGTACCAGGAGTGTCCAAATGAGGCATTAAGATGATGGATTCTTTCTGCACTGCATCTGTTTATCTTTTGTGAAATCTCAAGTTTGATAAATCACCAGAGATAAAAACCTCATTTTTAACCTATCCTGGATCCCAAATGCCAGGAGGAAAAATAGTGCCGTGTCTTTTTTTCACGGGTTTATGTCTCCCTGTACTTATGAGTTATGGAGCTTCATTTGGGGAGAAAACATGATGCTCTCTTAACTTGAAGATGATTTTTTTTGCTCAGAAATGTGAGAACTAAAAAGAAAAAGGGGGGAGGTATGTACACAGTGAGATGTTAGTGTTGAACATGTTGTAATCCATGTTTCAAGAGACATAGAATATTGGGGGTGGGGAGAAACAATCACACTATGCCCATGAGCAACCTGTTGTTGTTATATGCAGACAAGTCCATTTCAATTCACAACAACCAAGGGGCCGGGGAGGGCTGCCCCACCGAGCTTTCTAAACCGCTGTCTTTCAGGACATCACCAGGACTTTGCTCCTGTGGACCAGTGATGGGTTTGCACCAACCAGCCTTTGGGTTGCCACCAGGCACTTTCCGTTTGCCCCTGTAGCAAGGCGATAAAGGATGGCTGCCTTGTAACCTTTGCTGACTGTGATCAGGAGCGGGAAACGAGTGAACCAAAAGAGTACGCTTGTCAAGAGAACATAACACGGCAGGGGTGGTAGGGGGAGGTTTTTTGAAGTGTTCAAAAGAGCTGTTTCTCAATATGGAATATAGTTTCTTGATGAAGTAAATATTAGAAGTAAAGGGTAAAAAACACTAGCTAATATTCATATCGAACCGTATAAGTCTTTAGCTCTGAGCATTCAAAATACATTGTTATACAAACCCATTCCTAGCCATGGACCTGTAGTTGAATTTTTCTGATAACTGCTATAAACAAATTTTTGCAACCACAAATAAAGGAAACCCATACGGTTATACCCTGAAAACTGAAGGTGCCTTAAGCCCCACCTGCACAGGGCCAGCCTCGGCTCTGCCCAGAGAACCTGTTTGCTCTGTTCTTGCCTCTTGCAAGAAACAGGTTGACTTAGTCTGGGTAAACTAGGGAAGCAAATCTGCAGAAACTCATGTGTATAAGAGAGAGGTTTATATAAAGAGTAATTGTACATTAAGAAACCATCCCAATCTAGTGCTGTCCAAGCCCATAAGTTAAACATTAGTCCATATGTCCAACAATGATCCACAAAGTCCTCCTCCATCTCACAAAACACACGCAATGACGCCGATTGCAGGAGGGAAGCAGAATCAGTGAATGTGTAAGCATCTCAGCGCAGGCAGGGGTCTCTACACGGCTGCTCCAGCACCCAGGGCTGCATCGGGGTGGGTCCATGTGGCTTCTTCAGGGATGTCTTGCAGGAAGTGGGTCTTGCCAGCTGAA
Organism: Tenrec ecaudatus; assembly: GCF_050624435.1. Taxonomy (NCBI): domain Eukaryota; kingdom Metazoa; phylum Chordata; class Mammalia; order Afrosoricida; family Tenrecidae; genus Tenrec; species Tenrec ecaudatus. The sequence continues at coordinate 69,113,288 of NC_134540.1, read as the reverse complement.
GCAGGGAACTAGCTAACGCAGCTGCACCCTGGTCTGACCATCAGAAAGCAAGAGACCCGAGAACTAGAAGGATGAGGCTCCCTGAGCCATTTATCCCTCTGCCCTTCAACCAGCCCCACATGTGTTTATCAGCCAGGTTGGTACAATAAAGCTTAACTGTCTCACACGTGAACCACTGATGATCCCAAGAAGTGGATGAAGGAATTGCCTCAAATCTGACAGGGGGTTCTGGGAGAGTGAGGACTTTCTTCGACGGTGTGAGTGCCCCATGGAGAAGGGACACTGTAAACCTAAGACTGGTCCCCTTGACTCCAACTTCTACTCATTTGTCCTCCAGATGCCACACTGATGGATCGCCATTCTTAACCTCCTTCACTCACTCATCCTCCTCCAACAAGCATTGCTTAAAGGCCTGTTGTATACCAGGAATGGCGTTAAAATTGGGGAATAAAGTCTACAAGCAAGGGGGGGCCCCTGCTCTGAAGGAGCCTAGTCCAATGGGAGGCCCTCCACAGCCATTGCCATGGCTAGCAAAGACACGGTGCTCCAGAACACCCCAAACCAAGCAAAATTCAATTTCAACCGGGCCCACTACAAACACGGTGACCCCATGGTTGTCAGAGGAGCATTGTACTCCATCGGGGTTTTGATGGTTAACTCCCGAAGTAGTCCTCTGGGCCTCTCTGCTGACATGCTTCAGGTTGGACTGAAACTCCAGCCCTCCGGCTTAATGCAAGCCACTTCAACATGTACACCGCCCAGGGCCTCCCTGGGAGGGCATAGGAGAGACGTGGTCAGATCAGAAGTTCACTGCATGGGACACGCAGCCTACCATAAACCCCCTGGCAATCGAGTCAACAATTGAGACCTTGAGTTTTGAAGGACAGATAGGGCTTCCTTATGTTAGGAAGACGGAAAGGACATTACAGGCAGAAAGAAGATCATGGCTGGAAGCCTAAGAATGTATAGGTGATTCCAGCAGCTGCTGGCTGGGGGGTTGGGGGTGTGGCTGAGGTGCGAGGCAAACATGGGGTGCTGAGCGTAAGAAGAGGCAGGTACCCTAGAGGTTTTGTGCACCCAGCCCAGGGGCCTTTATTGTCAACCATCACCTCACTGGGAGTTGTGAGGAGATTTAAGGCAGGGGGGAATTATGGCCAGATTAGGGCTTCAGGAAGATTTATCTGCTTTGGAGTGGACTTGAACCATCAGAGGAGGCTGTTCCAAGGGAACCCATGGGGAGCCACGAGCAGAAAGGCAGAGGCATCAGGGACGCTAAAGAAGGAGCTGGGCCCTGGGGATTTTCAGGTGAAGGAATCGGTAGGACTTTGGGGAGTAACTCGGTGAGGTGGGGGGAGAGGTCCAGGTGATGAGGGAAGGGGTGGTCTGGACACCAAGGCAGGAGAGGAGGAGCAGGATCCCATTCAGCCCAGACACCCAGAGCCTATGGACCTTGGAGTAGAGTCACCATGACAGGTGGACAGAGAGATCATTAAGTGGCCTGTGCCACTGAGAGGCGAATCTGCAAACCAGAATATCAGGGCCTATACCATGCGTCTCCACGGAAACAAGCCTCAAGAACTTGGATGACTTACTGCATTGGTCAAATCTGGTACAAAAGACCCCGCAAATGCTGTTTTGTCCCCTTTTGAGTGAAGATGTCCCATTGATGATTATCACATAGGCTCTGGTCTCTTCAGTCATTTTCATATGTATGTGTAAGTCGAATAGCATAAAAATGAAGAACTAAAGTATTCAAACTCTGAGTTTGGCAAAGGATTTCCCATCTGCTGTGGACTGCCAAAGGAATAAACAAATCAGTCTTCGGGAAAATTCCATTAGAGAGCTCCATAGAAGCAAGCAGGCAAGACGCTGGCTCACTTGCTCTGGAAATAGCGTCAGGGAAGACTGGTCATGAGGAAAGGACACGGTGGGTGGTAATGTAGCAGGTCAGAGACCAGAAGGGAGCCCTTAGTGAGATGGCTGGACACACTGGCCATCACAGTGGACTCAAATGAGCAGGTGACCTTGAAGATGGCACAGGATTAGGCAACATTTCAGTCTGTTCTGTACACAGCTTAAGGAGGAGCTCTGACGGTGTTGTGGTGACACGTTGGGCTGCGATCCGCATGTCGGCAGTTCGGACCCACCAGCAGGTACTTGGTGGTTCCTCTCTCTGGGTGCCATCTCTCTGGATAGGTGTGTATGGCTGGCATGATTGGGAGCTACCTGGAGTCCAGCTGATACAAGCCCTGCCCCCAGGCAATGTCTAAGAGCTACCTCATCTCTAAGGAACCCTGGTCACGTAGGGGATTTCATGTTGGGCTACTAACCAGAAGGTCGGCAGTTATACTCCAGAGCCATTCCATGGGAGGCTGATGGGGCTTTCTGCTCCCAGAAAAAGTACGGCCTTGGAACCCCTAGGGGCAATTCTACTCGTCCTATAGCTCACCATGAGTCAGACTTGACGTGTTCCATTTTTATGCCGTGCCAGGAGTCTGCAGCTCTCGGTTTTCTAAATTAGCCAGCTCTTCGTCTCCCAGCTCGACAGTGATGGTGGAGGCCTTCGGCTTGAGGTCATTGCATTCAGGCGCAAGGGGATCTGCTGATGGGGCAGTGGCTGTCCTTCCCGTAGGGAAGGAGGCCTCTGACTGGCTGCGGGGCATCCACGGGGGAGAAGACATGGGTGGCAGTGGTCACCGCAGAGGCTGGCTCTGCTTCTGCAGCCTTTCCCTCGCTAAGCTCCGTGCAGACCCATACCGAGAAGCCTTTGGCCATCTGTGAGCCAGCATGTCAAGGGGTGAATTGGTGACAGGGTGTCTCCGTGTCTTCTTCCAAGTGGCAACCACCTTCCCACACAGGAAAGACAATGCGCTCCAAAAAGCGGGGTCCAGACGACCTGAGTGAATGGCCACATTAGCCCCAGGCTGAAAGGACTAGCGTGCTCCCTCTCAGGACTTTGCCTGGAGCCCACAAACCCCAATGGCTCTCCTTATAATCTGCTCTGTAGGAAGAACCCCGAAAAGGCTCCAAGAAGAGCCCCCTGGGTTTGTGGTGCCCCGCGCGTAGAAAGAAACCACGCTGGTTTGCTTCCAAGGCCCAAGTTCCCTTGTGGAAACCTCCCCCATTAGGACTTGGCAGCCGGCTCTCTCCCCAGATCTCCCGTCCGTGGCTCCGACTTGTATCAAGGCTTCCAGATGTCAAAGAGACCACATTAATGTTCCCTTCCCGGGCACTGGCCCACACGGGTGGGGCGGGGGGGGGGGGCGCTGCCTGCCCAGAGAAGTACAATCTCTGTAAGTCCACACTTTCTCTCCGTGGACAGAGTTCCTACAGGTCTCCAATGTGCCTTAGTTTATTTGTTTAAAAATGTTTGCTTCGACAACTCTGGCTTGCTAGACAGGGAGCTAGGAATAGCGGGTCCGTGTGCTCAGGCTAGGACACGGACTAAGTGCTGAGCCTGACTCCTCCCGGGCACGTGGAGGTGAAGAGCCCTGGAGAGGCGCCTTGTGCTTGCAGGTGCTGCGTGGCCCTGCGACGCTGGCCCTGGGCATGAGTGTGTGAATCAGGCCTCCACGATGGAGATGTGGGCAGTGCCTTCTTGGGAGAGGCGCAGTGTGGACGAAGGCAGAGGTGACAGAGGGGAAGGTATGTTCCACTCAAAGGACAGTCTTTGTGGACAGGCCAGAAAGCATACTGAGAGGAGGGGACATACTGAAAGGAGGGGACAGGACAAGTGGGCTGGGGGCCGTCGGTGGGATGTTCTGAATCCTGGGTCCAGAGCTTGGCCTTGGCTGGGGAGGAGCCAGAAGTCAATGTAGGAGCTGAACTGGAGGGTGACCAGAAACCCAGGTTCCCCAGGAGGAGCTTCGCCTGGCCCTCAGGGAAAAGATGCAGTGGAGACAGAGCCTTGGGGAAGAGGGGAGCAAAGTGAGTGAGTGCACATGGAGGGGACAGCCCCCAGCAGTGAGGTGGTGGCAGTGGGAATGGAGAGCAGAACTGGCACCAGTGCTCCCCCCCCCAGTGGAAGGAGGTGCCCCTTGAGATGCTGGGGTCCAGAACTTAGTTCCGGGGACTAAGGACTTGTGACCAGCCTGCAGGGGGGAAGGGGGGGAGACCCCTCTCTGGGCCCTTGTCTCTAGAGTCAGAGACCAAGAAGAGACAGCCGCACACATGCCTGAGCACTGTCTGCTCTGGGACAGATCGCCTGAGCTAGAGAGGGCGCTAGTGAGCACTGTGTGGCCACCAGCCAGGCCACACCACCTGAACAGGGCTGCCCATGCCCTGACATAGAGGCTCTAGAGGGCCGGCTCTCAGCGTGGTGGAGGCTGGAAACATCTCGGATGTGTTGCCAGGAAGCTGAAAGCCCCTGTTTCATGCTCGCCACCCCCATGTTGGTTCTGAAAACAAAGCTGGAGTTATTTTTACAAAAATCAGCGAAGCCCTGTTGTTGCTCGCTCGTGGCTCTTTCAACTGTCCCTGTTATGCTGTAAAGAAGAGGTGGGTGGGGGACTTTAGAGGCCTGCAGCAACAGGCAGTTCTGCAAAAGGAGCTGAGAGCCCCGCGGAGCTGAGAGGAGTGGGCTGAGGGGTGGTCGCCAAGGGTCTCCCATGCCGTGTGCTACAGAATCAATGGGCAAGAGTCAACAGTAGCCTCCCCTGCAGGTGCCATGCATACTGCTGTATCCGTGTGTGCACACATGCACGCACGCGTGCACATGCACACAAGCGCTCGAGGGGCCTCAAGCTGGTCCTCTGGCACCCGGTGAGCAGAACTCGTCCACCAGACTTCCTGGAAAGGTGGCCTGGCCCTGAGACTGAGAACAGGGACCCAGGGCCCTTGTGCCAGGGAAGCCTCAGTGGGAAGGCCTCTGCTCCCGAGGACAGTGTCCCCCGGCCCAGCCCCTCGGGGCTGCTCAGACTCCACCCTGTGGATCTCCAAACTTCTGTTGCTCTTAAGAGGAAGTCTCCTGTCCTCATTGTAGGAACCAAGGTGAATGCCGTCTTCTCCTGCTCCCTTGCCGACTAGCCTCTTTCCAGGCGTGAGGGCAACGAACTTGGCTCCACGAGGCTTAGCTGAGCCTAGTTCTGGGTCCCTGGCACAGGTCTGCCCTTTCTGTAGGGGGGCACTTTGGGCAAGCATGCAAACGGGGGTTGGGGGGCTACACATCATCACATCATAGACCTCGGTTCCTGGGTAAGAAGAGCTTACAGAGTGTGGAATACAAGGTTCAACACTGCCCACCTGCCTGGGCAAACATACCTTCGTTCATCTGAAAAGCCAGCCTAGAATTCCCAGACTCCTGGCAGTTGTGTGTCTGAAGGGTGCAGCATGGGGAGGAGCTTCCCCTGCCCATTCACCTCCCCCCACCTCCCCCTGCCCCTCCAGCTCCACCACATACCCTGAGAGCCTCCCACATACATCCTCTAGTGTGCCACCCAAGCTCTGTCCACAGGTCTGCAGACAGCTGCCCGTGGCTACCCCAGGGGGCTGTGGGGGCACTTCTATACCATATTCCTAGGAAAGAAATTCCGCTCTCTGGGCCAGGACACCCAGAGTTGGGGTACTTGGAGAAGTGGGCTGCTTGCTTCCTGTGGGGGAAAGGCTGCAGCCAGAGAAGTGTCAGAGCAAAGCTCCCTTGTACTCCGCTCCGGGACTGGGCCTCCGTCTCTCAGGATGCTGGCATAGCCACAGTGGAAAGAACATGCCGGGGCAGAATTCCTGGCAGTCCAGCCCCAGGGCAGGGTCGTGCAGTGAGGTCCGTTGTCTGCTGCTTAATGATGGGTCCCCGTCTCCCGTCGCCATTTCAGCGAGAAAGACACGTACGATGGTGTACTGCATCTCACTTGCCTTTCTCATCCCCTGGCCTGCTCTGTGTGTGTCAGGAGGTCTATGCTGGGTGCACTCTGCCCTGCAGTCTTTTGTAAGGTCTCTCCCATGTTGTGAGAACATGCCCCGCACCGCCCCCCCACCACCTTCCAGAATGGCTGTAGGGAGACCGTGGCAGCTGTGTCTGATGTAACCTCCAACCCACTATTCTGAAGGAAGGCAGGAGGATAGGGTCATACATGAGGGTCAGTTGTATTCTAGTTAGGTTCTCCTTGGCAGGGACTTTACACTTTTGTGACACAGAGTTGTGTGCCTGACAATAATCCAAGACAAACAGATTTTTTTGACAAACAGATTTTTTTGACAATGAGTGGACTGGCCAGTCATTCTGAAAGGGGACACTTTCTTACAAAATGGGAGCGACCTTGCAAAAGCTTCCAATGGAATGTCGCATCTAGGATCGCTCTCATGCCCCACCCCATATATATTCTGGATAGGCATATATTTTATATATATATATATATATATATATATATTTCCTCTCCAATGACTGTTTTCTACTTGAAGCGGGTCATTTTCCCTGTGCATCTCCCTCACGTCACCCCGCTGTCACCCCAAAGCGACTCGTGATAGAGATCTGTGTGTCAAAAAGGTGTGAAGTCCCCACCCAGGAGAACTTAACTAGACAGCTGGAGAGCTTGGCTTCTCACGGGTGAAAAGCCCATGGCCGGGGCCCTGTCAGATCATGGAGCGTCGTGGCTCCTGTATTGAGAAGAGGCCTCATTGAGCAGGGAAACCCGTGCCATCTCAGAGAAGTCTTGGGGTGTCCGTGCTTGTCTGGAGCCGCGCCTCTTCCTCCTCAAGTAGCCCGTCTCTTGAATTGGCAACAGCACCCAAGGAAAGGGTCACACAATGCTTTCATTCCCACAATCCCCGCCCCCAATTGAAAAGCGGAGGAGGGAAAGCTGAGTGGAATATTGGCCTTGGGATATTCCTTGCCACCTTGCCTTGCCAGGGAGTCAGCCAGCGGCACACAGCCGGGAGGGCCGGCCCAGGTCATTGTCTGCTTCCCTCCTGTTTGGGACGTTGTGCAAACCTCAGCTGAGGGGAAGCCACCAAGAAATGTACACATCCACCTTCATGCCAGTCCGCGTCCCAAGGTTGGCTTTGGGTGTTTGTGTTTGTTTTGAACGTGTCGGCCCTAGTTGCCTTGGAGTCTGCTCCCCCGACGTGTGCCGGCCCCACGTGGAGCAGAAGCAAAGCTGCCTGGTCCCCCGTTGTCTACAGGGTCATCAGACCGCTCACGTCCATGGTTTCAACCGCTGTGCGTTTTGAGTGCCTCCCCACCTGGGGGGCTCTTCTGAAAGCACGAGACTGGATCATGCGCTGTGGCCATCCATTGGGGTTCTCCTGGCTGATGTTCAGAGGCACCTCCTTGGCCCTTTCTTCCCAGCCTGCCCGAGTCTGGAAGCTCTGCTTCAACGTACCCACCCCGGGTCACCCGTCTGATAGTTGAAAGACCGGTGGCGCAACGTCCACCGTGAGAGCAACACCACAGTCCCACCAACTGACAGGCGGGTTTGTGCCGCACAGATGATGGTGGGGACTTGAGAGGGAAACTCGGCAAGGACGGCTGGGCAGCACACCGGATAGAAATGTCTGCTCTGACAACACTGTTCGGTCACGCTGGAAGTGCCCACAGGCGGGGAGCTCACCATTTTTCTTTCTTCCCTTTCAGTTACGTTAGAGCAGTTCTCCCTGGCAGTGAAGAGCTGCCCGGATCGAGAGGACCAGGCTCTGTTAATGAAGGTAGGTTACCAGATAAAGTACTTATTTCCTTAAAGGCTCATAGCATTTTCATCGCCCTGAGGAGAGTTTCATTTTCACAAGCAGGAGTAAATTTATCATCTCTGAATGTTGTGCTCCTGGGGGATGTGCTTGTCATCGGCGGGGAGGAGGGCTGCCGGTTAATGAGCACACTGCTTTCTCGGCGCACAGGCAAGTGACAGGAGAGTGGGTGTCAACCACTAGCAGGGAATCTAGTCAATTCTCCAGAGAGCCCGTTGGTTCTAGTTAAACTTACCTGACAGAACCGTGAGGTTTCTCTCCCTCTGCAGATTTATGAGGCTTGGCCAAATTCCATGTCTCCCACTGTACTTTCTAATTAAGACAAAGGACTCCGTACGTCCCGTGTCTGCCACATCCTCACTTTTGTCGCCATGGGAATGCCACACACACTAGGCTGTCCGCACGAGCCATGCAGTAGGCGCCTTGTGCGATGTCGGCTTGCTCGCCAGTGGAAGGCAGAAAGCAGCCTCCCTCCCCTTCCCCACTGTAATAACCATTGTGTTGTTTCCCTTCCAAAGGACAAAAGGGCAGAGGTGTGGAGTCATCCACATCAAAGTGGAATAATCACTTTAGGTGATCCAAGAGTGTGGAAAAGACTTGGCAGCAGGCCCATTCCGCCTCAGAGCGGCCCCACGAGGCACAGTAGGGCTTCCACTGTGTGTTTCTGGGGCTGTACCTCGTTATGAGAGCAGAGAGCCTCATCTCTCTCCTGAGGAGCAGTTGGTGGTTTTGAACTGCTGACCTTTTTTTTCTTTTTAATCGTTTTATTGGGGGCTCATACAACTCTGATCACAATCCATCCATCCATCCATTGTGTAAGCACATTTGTACATTCATTGCCCTCATCATTCTCAAAACATTTGCTCTCCACTTAAGCCCTTGGCATCAGGTCCTCATTTTTCCCCTCCCTCATGAGCCCTTGGTAATTTATAAATTATTATTTTGTCATATCTTGCCCTGTCCGATGTCTCCCTCCACCCACTTTTCTGTTGCCCGGCCCCCAGGGAGGAGGTCACATGTAGATCCTTGTAATCAGTTCCCTCTTTCCAACCCACCCTCCCTCTCCCCTCCCAGTGTCACCACGACTGCTGACCTTATGGTGAGCAGCCCAATGCATAACCCACGTCACCAAGACCCCTGGCAAGCCGCCTACTGGGAATGGATGAAAACATGTCCTTTGACCACGGAAAGTGGTCAAATTAGAGACCAGCATGTGACAGGAGTGTCCTGTGCTTTCCCACCGGCCCTGCCATGTCCTTCCCCACCAAGACACTGTGCTCAGACTGGCCACGAGGCGCACAGATTTCCATGATGCCATTCCGGTTCTACACCCTCAGGAAACGGCACACACCAGGCATGACACTGCTTCACCTAGGCCCAAACCAGGTGTCCTCTGCCTTTAGAAAGAAGTGGGGGAGAAATCGGGTGTCACTCGAAGGGATGCTTTTTCAGCTCATTTGCCTGAGGTGATATTTTCAGTCTGTCTTTTTTGGGGGCTTTCAGTGACGCGATGTTAATTTTTACACGAAAGAAGTGAAGATACCAGATGTTGGGTTTGGGAGCCCTGGTTGACCAGACTCCGAGGTGTCGGGCACTGACTGTGAGTGGCGTAGGTTCCACCACAAGAGCATTGGACTTAGCTCGGTCTTTGGAGGTTTTCCAAAGTGCAGCCTGGTTCTCTGTGGGCTTGGAGCAGCTCCTGGGCCCCAGCCCCTGGCCTCTGCATCTCCTGGCATTCCCGAAAGTGTCAGGGGCCACTGGACCTTGGGCCTTCCTTCCAGTCTTTCCGGTGTTGTCTCTTGCCGCCTGCTGATCCTTGCCTGGTCCTTGTTCGCCTTCTCTCTGACTCGCCCCTACGTTCCCTTCGTCGCCTCGGCCTGCCGTTGTCTCCATGTTCACTGTGTGGCCGTGCCACTCACCCTCCAGGACTCGGTGGGCACGAGAGAGGACAGGGCTGGACCCTCTCTCAGACTTTGGGCGCACACTGCTTGGCAAACCATGACCACTCTCTGGCCGAGTTTCCCCGAGCCTAGAGGGAGCAGGGAGGAAGACAGGTTGGCAACTCAAAGCCACCACCTGCCCTCACGTGTTCTCCCCTCCCTGGCTCTAGCGGGCTTTCTTTCCCACGGTGTGTGGTTGGAAGCTGATCGCCGGGCTTTGGAGGGAAGAGCATCAGGCAGCCTGGGACATAATCTTCGGAGGCATTTGGTATTTCATGTCTCCCCCGTTGGCGTCTGTGGATGTGTGACTGCGGCAACCAAGGGTGATGTCTGTGGGTGCTATCGCAGTACTGGCAGGTATTTGAACATTCACCATCAAAGAAGTTTCACTGAACCAAAAAAGTATGCTCGCTGTAGGTAGACTGAAACCACCTGATGATTTTTTTTCAGAAGATTGGGGTTTGTTGTTGTTGCTGTTGTTTGATGCCACACATTGGAAAGCACCGAGTGCATGTGACATTGGCTTGCAGGCTTGGGCTATGTGGGAAGACCAAGTTCAAGGTGATAGCAGGCCCTTGGACTGCCGTCCGCCTGCAGGACGTGCTCCCCTGAACTACCTCCCCTGCAGCTTAGCTGCAACCCCTTCACGGATGTCATTGTACTTCACTGGTTGAGGAGCGATCGGAGGGAAAAGGCACAGATCTGGGTCAGAGGCGGTGTTTTGTAAAATGATGTTCGGCTTGCCTTCCGCCCCACCCGCACCCCCTCGTCAGAGACTTGGAGAGAAAGGCCTTGTCCCAGTCCATGAGGGTGTTGCATACGCTGGCCCCAGAGAAGGCCTCGGGGTGCCACTGGCTGAGCCACGTCACTGACCCCTGGAAGCGCTCCACCAGAGGAGGAGGCTTTGGGGAGATGGCAGCGCCGGTGCCCTCATCGGACAGTGCGCAGAGCTGGGTAGAGAAAGGAAAGCAGCTCCCGACTGAGCACAGCTCCCTAGTGAGCAAGACCAATGCGCCTCCCGACCAGGATCAGGTTCACCACCCGCTAGCCCTCCTGGGAGGAGAGGGAGGGGGCGGCGGCAACAGACCGCGTACTGTTATTGTGTCTGGCCTGGCTGCTTAATCACGCCCCGTTTGCTGATTGTGCTGTAAGATAGGAGGAAGTCATTTTCTCTGTGACTCAGTTTTTCCGTCTGCCAAACCCAGGTTTCTGACTGACAGTTTTTCATCCCCCCCCCCCCATGCTCTGTCAGGGGCTGGAGAAAAGGTTCCCCAGGACTAGCCACCTGCTCTAGTGCTTGCCTTTCAGTATCTGCCACCCCTTTGAACCACCATACCCCTTGCATCATGGTGTTTGGGGCTCCAAAGGCTCTCAAGCCCCAGCTTTACCTACAGGTTGTTGGAGCACTCCTAGTCCCGCTTGCCGGTTAATCTCTTCTGGGAGTCGGCGTGAGCTTTTCCCGGGACTCTGCCCAGCACACCACTCCGTGGTGATTCCAGTCCACCGCCGAGAGTCCATGCGGACTCCTACCGACTCTTCAGGACAGGGCAGAGCTGCCCCGGGAGTGTCTCAGGCTGGTACTCTTTATGGCACAGAAAGGCCTGTCTTTCTCCCGAGGGAGGAGCGGCTGGACGGACGGACGGTGAAGCCAGGTCTCAGTTTAATCCAGTCACACATCCAAGCAGGCTCAGCCGGTCCACGTTGGCCCGACTCTGCCCCCCTCTGGGCCCTCTTCTCAACTCCTCACCCCCTATCAGCACCGTCTATGACTCTTCCTGGTGCGGAAGCCGATGCACACGTTGCTGTTTCCGGTTTGGGTTTTGGCCATGAATCCCTGCGCACCTTTTGGCCATCCTTTCCTCTTTGTCCCAGACAAAAGCACCCGGCATCTGCCAATCAGGTGGAAGAGCCCACCGTGTGTGCCTGTCTTTCAGCGGGGTGAAAGAGCAGAGCAGATTCCATGACCTCGAAGACCCTCTTGTGTGCAGTCTCTGACTTCGAATAGCCTTCATTGTTTGGGGGGCTTTGTGCTGGGGGGGCGGGGAGAACTTTGGAAACCAGAGATTTATTTTCTAAAAGGCTTAGAGGCCACAACCCCAAAGGTGAGCATCTCCCCCATTTCTGTGGAGTGCCACTCCTCCTGGGCCCTCCCCTGGCATTTGTGTCCCCCTGGTGTGTGCATCTCTATAGCTACTCTGCTTGTTATTGAAGGTGTTATTCAGAAGGGATTAGGTTTGGGACCCACCCTATTCTAGTATGCCATCCAAAAGAAAACACTCGCTTCTACACATGGACATATTTGCATCCATGTATCCTTCGGGGACCATTCTCCATATTCCTGAGTGTGAGTCAGTCAGATCCTTGACCTCCTGTGTCTCTCCGGCACTGCAGCATCTACCTTCTCAGAGACCCGAGTCTGCCAGGCCACTCTCTGGGTTAATTTCAGCAGTGGCTCCCCATCGGGGCACCACCAAACCTATCATCCAGATGTGTGCTTGGTGGTGAGTGAAAAGGAGCACTGTTTGAAGTGGAACTTGGCTGGCAGACCTAGACCAGGACTGCCCCAGACAGACCAGAGAGTCTGGTCACCCTATTTCTGAATCCAATCCCACACCTCTCCCTTTATCAAATGACTCTTCCCAGCCTATTGATCGATCACCTCACTCGGTGCTGGGCCAGACTCTCCCCTGCCCCTGCCCCCACCCCCACCAGGATGGTCTCTCCACAATTATGCAGGCTCCTAATGATGGAAATTGGACAGCAGGTAAATCTCTTGGTGCCAGTCTGCATTCGGGCCATCATTCTCTCAACCAAAAATAAATGATTGCACCTCCCAATTTTCTGAAAGGGACTTCCAGGGAGTTTGTCACACATCTGGGAACAGCTACTTCTCCTTTGTGTAGGAGACAGCAACCTGGGCCAGGACCCTGGAGTGTGGCTAGAATTTCTGGGGGGCTGGCACCTCCCTGCCCTCCTTGGAAAGAGGTGGAGAAGAGAGTCAAAAGCAGAGGAACTTGCGGATGGCTCAGAGCGAGGCTGTGCTGCTGCAGCGCTGCTGAGCGGACACTTTGCCCCATTCTGCTGTCTGGAGCTGGCACCCTCAGGCAGGCCATCCTGTCGGCGAGATCTGCCGTCAGACCACATTCACTCTAGAAAACACTCAGTGCTGCCAAGCTGCTGGGTGAAAATAAGTAAGGAAGCTGGCAGCCAGTAGGCTCATTCATGCACAGCCCCATCTCCAATCTCAGCTCCCCAAACTGCAGACCTGCGGCTGGGCTGTCACACCAGCAGCAGCCAGGATGACGGTGTCTTGAACCCTTTTCCCCCTTGGAGCATTGATGGAGGTGGGCGGGCTTGTCTGGGGGTAGAGATGGATGATCACTTGGTCTGTGGAATCTACTTGAGCAGTTTGAATCTATACTTTCCACCCAGCTGACACGGGCAGGGATCCTTGGGGGTTGGTGGCACAGTTGCCTGGTGCTGAGGCCCAAGGTGGGAAAGCCAGGTCAGAGATAAGCCCCCAGGAAGGCTGTATGGGCCGGAGATGTGGGGCCACCTTGGGATTGTCTTAGCATTCCTGATGCTGCCCCACAATGCACAGCGCGCACAGGGCCAAGTGGGAAGCTCCCCTTAGCGCTGAGGTCTGGCCAGAGAGAACCCCTTCTCTGTCTGACAATGCTCTAAGAAATTTGACCCGCTTGGGCTCCACATCCCCAAAGTGAATGACAGGACCCAACCGTTTGGTCCCCTGCATTTGCAAACCACAGCTCCTTCCTGAAAAAAAACAACAACAAAACAAAACCAAGCATCTTCTCCCAAGCTGATGGAACCCCAGCCTGTTGGGAATGAGAGGTTTCACAAGGAACAATTTACAACCACTGCCACCAGCAAAAACAGGCCTTCGCCTCTGCATGGAATGGCTGTGCACTGAAGAGAAAGGGAGTTTTCCGCATGACCGCTCCGCTGATTCACCACCCCTAGAAGTTTTAGAAACACCCCAACAAGCTGGTCGCCTAGGGTTCCTTAAATTGTCACTGTCACAAAGATTACATCTGCTTCACTGCCCCCACAGTTCTCCTGCTCCCCCTGGCTGCTCCCCCCATGTGGCTCAGCCCTAGGAACAGTAATTGAGCCATGCAGCCACGGGGACGGTCCTGTGTACATCACTCTGTCTGCCTTCGTGCTGTGGACAAGGCTTCAGCTCCCTCCGCTTGGGCTGGGTGCTTACCACCATGGCGACCCAAAACCTGTAAACAGGGTGTTTGCAGGGGACTGTCCCGGCTTTGCAGGCAGCTGGCTGAGGCTGCTTGAACCTGTCAAGTGGGGGAGGTGGGGTTTTTCCCTCTTTCCTGCATTCTACTGCTCTGCCTTCCTTTTCTCACCGTGTGTGGGTGGTAGCTCGTTTATAGCGCCAGACCGTGCAGCAAATAGTTAACTGCAAACACCTCCTGTCATGCACGGGACACAAGATCATGTCCTCCTATGTCAGACATCCCTGGTCATGCCCTAGACCATGTCCAGCTCGTCCTCCTTGCCTTTGATAGAGGCCCAAGGCAGCTCAGCAACAGGGGCATCCCTGCCCCTCAATTCAGACACTCGAGGGCTGCCTGGCTTGGGCCACACATCCTGTGTGTGACCCCCGCATACCCACAGCCATGGCTCCATGAGCCTGAGCTGGTCACAGTGCCAGAGCCTCCCACAGAGCAGGGGGAGAGGGGAGGGTTCTCCAATGGGGCTCGACTGCACTTCCAAACCCAGGCCAGGGTGAGCAGGGCAAGAGCCTGCCCCATGTAATCTCGTGGCAGGTGTCTGCGTTGCAGAGATCCAGTCTGTGAGCGCTGCCTCCTCCACTCCACTTGGCGCCTGTTAGGGCTGCAGGGAGCGAACCCAACGGGTGGATGGAATTGTCCTGAGATAAGGGATTCGGCAAATGTTGAGGTGTCGGGTAATACTGTCACAGTGTCTGCTGTGCTGGAAAGGCACGCTTTCATTTTTTGATATTTAATAAAGGAGCTACGGATGACACAGAAATCCAGTGTCAGCGACAGACTTCCAGTGACAAATGGCTGAGGCTCATCCCTGTCCATCTGCCTCACTGGGGTGCTGACATGCCGCACTCTCTCTACTGCTAGTGCGCTCCCCACCAAAGCCAACCCAGCCTGAACCACCATGCCAAGCCTCTTCCCATGAAACCGAATTTTGGAAAGTGCACCTTGACTAACTTGACAACTCAAAGCAAGTGGTAGAATTTCAGGCTCGGTTCCCATGGTGCTGTCTAGACACCCCCCCCCACCCCCCAAAGCCAAGACCACTGCCATCAAGTCGCCTCTGACTGATAGCAACTCTATATAATGTTTCTGAGAGGGAACACCTGTATGGGGGCACATGCCTCATCCTCCACCTGAGGAATGACTGGGGGGTTTGCACTGGCATGGTGGCTGTTAACAGCTCAACACGTCTCCCACAGGACCCCCACCACCTGGGCTTCTATTGTCTATACAGACCAGCCCGAAGTCCTCTTCAGAGGCATTTCTTGAGTGCGTATCATGCCCCAGGCACTGGAGACCCCAATATCAGTTCTGCTTGCCCTTCACCCTTAAGCAGCCCCTTCCCTAACAACTGAAGCAGGTGTTTGCGTGCACTCCGGTCAGTAAGTGCGTGGGTGTGGGCTACGTGTTGACAAGTAGGAATTCGGGGATTTAAAAGATGGGGTACCTAATTCAGCTGGTTTGGGGAAGACTTCTCAGAGGAGGTAGTATTGGAGCTAAGTCTCCCCATCTCTGCAGGAAGTTAAACTCAATCAGCTGTGTGGGCTGCATCAGGCTTGCTGGCGGCGTCCCTGTAACGCTGTGTGCTCTCACTGGTCTATGGCTGGAGTGCTTCAGGTGCACTCCTGCATTCCTTGAATGATGCTGCTACGAAAGTAGGAGGACCAGATGCTGCCTTTCAGGGGGAGGGGCACCCCGAAGCGTCTCTTCCTACTCTGCACACTTGCCAACCCGACCTGTCGCTCTCTTAAAAGTCCAACATTTGGAACGCCCTTTCTTTGCCTTTGAAAACGTCCCTGCCTTTCCTGAAGGTTAATGTCAAGTTCAGGTGTATCTGAGAGGAGATACAGCAGAAGCCATCCTTCATAGTACTGTGCTGAAGAATTGCTCCAAGAATACCCTCTCTCCAGGTCCGCAGCCAGGGGTAGAGCATGAAGGGGTGCCAGAGGAAACTGGGGGGGGGGGTATACAGCAGGGGGCTTTTGTGCCCTGCAACAAGAGGGCCTGCTCATCTCGGCTGTCTCAGAGCCTGAGCTTAATCCATTTCCTCCACAAAGATCTGACACTCAGGCCAGCAGTTGTCCTTCCCGTCCAGAAGCTATCAGCATAAGCTCACGTGTGTCTGGTCCCCTGTGAGGAACACAAAATGTCACATTGATGCCACCAGTGGGCACGATGGAGTTCAAGCGTGGTAGTGTGTATGAACGAACATTGCCCATGTCTTGCCCCGTGGCACTTTGTTGTCGCTCTAGTTAACAGCTAAGTCAAGGACCGGCTAGGAAGTGGGATCCCGGGGGCCGAAAAAACAGAGGGCTGCCCAGAGCATGCCAAGCTCCACTCCAGGGATTCTTGTCCATACCAGCCTGAACATTTGTTCTTCCGGTTCCTCTATGACCTGGCAGGAGGCAGATTTGATTCCAGGCAGGAGAAGAAAAAACTTGAAACAAATAAGAAAATTAGAAGAATTTGGTGGAAGTTACACTCTTGGGGCAAAATTTGGCCCTAGGAGATAAAAGTGGGAGAAGAAAGCAGGGCTTGGTAAAAACTTGTCATCTCACCATTTTAAATGCCAAACTATTTGCTGAGTGACTTATCCAGACTGTAGACACATTCCATCATGAGGTTTCCGTAATGTGGATCCAAGCTCCCAAGCGTCACAGAATGACAGACACCCCAGGACACCAGGAAGGGGACATCAGCACTCCAGTTCTACAGGAAATCACACAGATGGCCTGACAAAGGCCCCTCCCCTTGCCTGTCCCAGCCCCATTAGTGACCTGGTTAAACACTGGAAATACTGGGGATGTGGAGACCTCTGCTTCCTGCACTTACCTCTTTCTCTGGCCAAATGCTAGCTGATGTCCTTTTGGTTCATTTTACAAAGTCTGCTGATACAAACTGCAATCTCTGAGAGGGGAAGGGAAGAGAAGATGGAGTAGATGTAATATTTTCCCTTCTCCTAGTACCTGGGAGCATGCCCGGCACACAGTCAGCTCACAGTCGGCAAGGAAGGGTTGCAGAACGGAATAATAGGCATTGACTTCTTGAGTTAATGCCAGAAAAAGGCCGACATGAAGGTCCCTGTCACCCCATTTGCACCCTTCATCAGGATCTCCTTTGGGGACATCACCCTTTAAGAGCGGGAAAGGGGCAGAGCGGAGATGGGGCAGTTTCATGTGTTCTTGAGATAATTGCCTGGTGGTGAGGGCAATTAGCAGTACCCTGTGGGTGATGGCTTGATTCCTTTATTAATTTTGAAAGCACTTTCACAGGAAACAACATGATATTTGAGGATTAAGAGAAAAAAAAACCTGAAGTAAGATTAAACCCACTCTGGGCACTGAAACATTTTCAAACAGGACAAGGGTGTTTGTTCACACCATTACTATGTAATAGAATATTGGAATTTCTAAGTAGAGCAATGAGATTTTTAAATGAAATTTAAAATATCCAAATTGGGATCACTCCCTCACCCACTGCCATCAAGTTGCCTCTGACTCACAGGTAGAGTAGAACTGGAAGTTAAGAATGCCCACCAGACACGTTGGGCTCTTCGTGACTCTGGATCAGCAGGGAAATGAATGAGTTGTCGTATTGCTGGCGTGATTGATCATGATTAGCAAGGGGAAATCAGATTGATAATTCCAACTGGAAGTAATACATGTGAATACATGTGAAACATCGTAGATTAATTAGTATGTCTTTTAGTACTACCTTGCCTTCTAATTAAATTCAACGGAAAGCTTGAGAAACCCACTTCCAATCTGACTGCTTCTGACCCAGCTCCTTCAGGAGTAAAGGCCTGAGCCACTCACTGCACCAGGCAAAGAACCAAAATCCTCTCTAGGAAACACTTCAGAGAATGGGCAAGTGGACACAGAGTATGGAATGTGGCCATTGTACTTTAACTGCTGACATGTGTACCCCAGAAGACTGTGGCAAGTAATGTATGCAAAATGCGACACATAGAGGACGGTTAAACAAAGCTATATGAAGGGCTATTGTACAAAACAATACGGACAAATCCAAACGGAATTCCAAAGATCTCTCCAGAGTGCCACAGGAAGACAGGGAAGTGAACATAAAAATGAAAATCTAAGAGAACAAATAAAAAGCAAAAAATAAAATGTCAGTCTGAAATCCTGCTCTATTAATAAGGACATTAAATATAACATTATATCAATTATATTCAATATCAATGTTGAAATATACCAATTCAAAGACACAGTTTGGCAGAATGTCCTAAAAAATGATTGAGCTGTATTCTGTCTATAAGATGTTGTTGTTGTTGTTGTTGTTGTTGGGGGCCTTCAAGTCTTTCTGCAACAGAGGAAAACACTGCCTGGTTGTGCACCATTGTCACAGAGGTGCTTTTGTTGGAGCCTTTGTCGCGGCCACTGGGTCACTCCGTCTCGTCTAGGGCCCCTCTCTCCATCTCCAGGGACGGGTCTCACCTGAGAACATGACCAAAGCACGTGAGACAGAGTCTCATCCTCCTTCCGTCTAAGGAGCATTCTGGCTTTGCTTCTTCCAAGACACATCTGTTCGTTCTTTTGACCGTCCGTGGGCCTTACGGTATTCTTTGCCAACATCCTAGTTCGAATGCATCGGTTTTTCTTCAGTCTTCCCTTTTCGGTGTGCATAAGAGGCAGTTGAAAGACCATGGGGTGAGTCAGGCACACCTTAGTGTTCAAAGTAACATTTTTGCTTTAGAAGATCGTATGCAGCAGATTTACTTACTGTAATTAGACGTCTGGTCTCTGACTGTTGCTTCTATGAGTATGCTTGTGGCTGCAAGCAGATGAAATCCTTCACAACGGCAGTCTTTCCTCTGGCTATCCTGATATTTACCTATTGCTTCGGGCGTTAAGATTTTTGTTTTCTTGACATTGACTTGTGATCCATGCTGAAGGCTGCTATCATTGATCGTCATCAGCAGACGCTTCTGGTCCTCCTCACTTTCAGCGAGCACGGCTGTGCCACCTGCGTAACGTAGGTAATAAGTAGGCAATAAGCCTTCCTCTGATCCTGACACCTCCTTCTTCTCCAGATGATCCTACTTCTCGGACACTTTGCTCAGCACACACATTGAGCACATGTGGTGATGAGACGCAGCCCAGGCACACACCTTTTTCCTGAATTGAAACCGTGAGCACCCCTTGTTCTGTCTGTACAACTGCCTCTTAATTCGTGCACAGGCTGTACATGAGCACGATGCATGCAGTGCTCTGGAATCCACACTCCTCTCAAGATTACCTGTAGTTTGTTATGATCCACAAAACTGAATGCCTTCTCCTGGTCAACGAAACACATTTAACCACCTTTCAGATGTCCTCTGCTGTCTGTCAAGATGCATCTACCATCAGCAATGCTGCTACCCTTTGTTCCATGTCCTCTCCTGGCCTGAACCTGCCCTGAAATCTCTGTCAGCTCCCTATCAGTGTACTACAACGACTGTTGGATAATTTTCGGCAAAATTTTACTTGCGTGTGATATTAGGGATATTGTTGTATAATTTGTGCATTCTGTTGGGGCGTCTTTCTTTGGAATGGGTACAAACACGGGTCTTTTCCAGTCAGCCAAGTAGCTGTCTTCCAAAGTTCCCGGCCTAGATGAGTACGTGCTTTCGCGACTTCGTCAGCTTGTTGAGACATTTCAACCGGTATTCTGTCAACTTCCTGAAACCTTGTTCTAGGCGAATGCCTTTAGCGCCGCTTTGATGTCTTCCTTCAGCACCATTGGTTCTTGCTTATATGCAACCTACCGAAATGATGGACTGGCCGGTAGTTCTTTTTTTTAAATTTTTTTTATTATTATTTTTTAAACAATTTATTGGGGCTCATACAATTCTTTTCACAGTTCATACATATACATACATCAATTGTATAAAGCACGTCTGTACAGTCTTTGCCCTAATCATTTTTTTTCTCTTTTCTTCTTTTACATTTTGTTAGGGACTCATACAACTCTTACCACAATCCATACATATACATACATCTATTGTACAAAGCACATCCATACATTCCCTGCCCCAATCATTCTCAAGGCATTTGCTCTCCACTTAAGCCCCTTGCATCAGGTCCTCTTTTTTTTTCCCCTCCCTCCCCATTCCCCGCTCCCTCATGTGCTCTTGGTAATTTATACATCGTTATTTTGTCATATCTTGCCCTATCCGGAGTCTCCCTTCCCCCCTTCTCTGCTGTCCCTCTCCCAGTGAGGAGGTCACATGTGGATCCTTGTAATCAGTTCCCCCTTTCCAACCCACTCACCCTCCACTCTCCCAGCATCGTCCCTCACACCCTTGGTCCTGAAGGTATCATCCACCCTGGATTCCCTGTACCTCCAACCCTCATATGTACCAGTGTACAGCCTCTGTCCTATCCAGCCCTGCAAGGTAGAATTCGGATCATGGTAGTTGGGGGGAGGAAGCATCCAGGATCTGGGGGAAAGCTGTGTTCTTCATCGGTACTACCTCGCACCCTAATTAACCCATCTCCTCTCCTAAACCCCTCTATGAGGGGCTCTCCATTTGGCCGGTAGTTCTTGTCAGTGCATTTATTCTGTGTATTCTTTCCATCTTCTTTCGATACTTCCTACATCAATTCAATATTTTTCCCATATAATATTCCAATATTGCAACTCAAAGCTTGACTTTTCTTTTCAGTTCTTTCAGATTGAGATATGCTGAGTGTGTCCTTCCTTTTTTCGTTTTCTTATTCTAGGTCTTTGAACATTTCATTAAAACATTTTACTTTGTCTTCTTGAGTTGACCTTTGAAATTTTCTGTTTAGCTCTTCGACTTCATCATTTCTTTCACTTGCCTTAACTACTCTATGGTTAAGAGCAAGTTTCAGAGTCTTTTCTGACATCCACTTTGATCTTTTCTCTCTTTCCTGCCTTTTGAATGACCTTTTGCTTCATGAGTGATGTTCTTTTTTTATTATAATTATTTTTATGAATGATGTTTGTGTTAGTCCAGGTAGACTAGAGAAACAAATTCATGGATACTCATGTGTATAAGAAAGTGCTTCATAAAGAAGAGCAATTAAATATTGAGAAAACATCCCAGCCCAGTCCAGATCAAGTCCGTAAGTTTGGTATTAGCCCATAAGTCTGATACCAATCTTTAAAATCCTCTTCAGACTCATGAAACACACGCAATGATGCCAAATGCAGAAAGACCACAGACCATTGGGTGGCAAGTCTTGTGCATCCAGTGATGGTGGAAGCATCTCAGTGCTGGCAGGGCTCTCCACGTGGCTCCTCAGGACACCAGCTTAGTTTCATGTGTCTTGTCAGCTGCAATGCCTCCCAGGGAGTGAGTCTGCGTCCTGCCTCCAGTGAGCTATTAATCTCCTTTAGTGCCTCCAAATGAGGTCATCAAGCTGTGACCTTATTGAGAGGCTAAACTCCACCCCTTCACTCTTAAATCTCAAATTGATGACAGGTTATGAAACTACCACAATGTTCTTGATGCCTTCCCACAGCTCATCAGGTCTTCTATCATGAATGTTTTATGCATCAAACCTGTCCTTGAGATGTCCTTGAAAGTTGGGGGGGATATAATCAAGGTGATATTTTGTCACTAGTGCACTTATTTCTTGGGCTTCAACCTGACCTTGCGTATGAGCAGTTGATGGTGTGTTACATAGCCTGGTTTTAGCTGCTGCTACTGAGCCTCTCCATGGTCTCTTCCACAGATATGGACAATTTGATTTCAATGGATTCCATCTGGAGAAGTCCACGTGTAGATTGGCCATTTGTGTTGTTGAAAACGGGTATCTGTTATTAAGAAGTCTTTGATCTTGTAAAATTCTGTCATGTGATCGCCAGCTGCATGTCTATCGCCAGCGTCATATTTTCTCATTACTCTTCCTTCCTCTTGGTTTCAAAATTTTGCATTCCGATTGCCAATAATTATCGATGCATCTCGATTGCATGTTGGATCAATCTCAGACTGAAGATGATGGTCGGAGTCTTCAGTTTCTCCATCACTAGCTTTAGTGATGAGGAGATGTAGCAGTGTAGTGGGCTGTGTCCCTGGATTCGTTTCTCTGGTCAACCTGGTCTAACATATCTAATAAACTCCTTAATTGTGCGGGGGGTTGGGGGGGGAGAAATAACTGAAAACGGATTAATCTGTTCTCTACCACCAAGTTTTTACACTAACCTTGCCTTTTTATACAAAATATTACACGGACACTTCAAAGTAAATAAGTTCAGAGTTAAATAATGTAATTTAAATAAGAAATACAACATTTAAAAAGCGTTTAACTACAGTATGGCCCATATCTTGAGATTGACGAGGATCTGGATCCGCGGACGCGGATGTGGGTGATGGATGGAGAGAGAATCATTGTTTGGAAGAGGCGTCCCCTTCCATCAAGTCAACTGGGAGCTGCTTTTCAGGAGTTTTCCCTTCTTTGCCCTTTTTCACTAGGATCAGGCTGGCTTTCTAAAAAAAAAAAAAATCTGTCTAACCTGGTCTGCTGTTGGCGTTTCCTTGTAAAAGGGTTTACTAAATTATCATCAATAATATCACGAACAGTTAACCAGTTCCTTATTATGATGATTCTTTCTTAAAATAACTCTTTCTTTGGACCCATGTTTTTTATCCAAAAACAGTACAAAAATCCACAAAAACTAAGAAAATTATAGCAAAACGCTTGGAACACAGCTGCAAACGGTTGAACAACACGTCTTAACAATACCAACTATGCCAAGTGACCGAAACACAAACTGCTTTTTACAAAGATCATGTGCATAGGGTAGCAGTCCAATGGTTTGTTCAAGCTCCAATGCAAAATGTTATCAATATTTCGCGTTGAAATCCGATTACGTTGATTACTGATATGGTGGAGTACCGGGATTCTACTTGTGTGTGTGTGTGTGTGTGTGTGTGTGTGTGTGTGTGTGTGTGTGTAGACAGGATTTCCTTTTATGGGGACAGATATTATCCTGTCACAGAGAGCAGTGTATTTCAAGATATATCTTGATGTCCTTTTTGAAGATGAATACAGTGCTATTCCTCTTGATTGTGTCATTCAGCATAGTAAACCATATTAGTTTCTGAGTCAAAATGACCAATGCCAGTCTATTGCAGCTAACTGACATCCAATATATAGATTGTTGTGTGTTTCATTTCATTCTTGACAACTTCTGATTTTCCTAGATTCATACTACATACATTCCGAATTCCAATTATTAATTGATATTTGCAACTGTTTCTTCTCATTTTGAGTTATGATCCATCAGCAAATGGAGGTCCCAACGGCTTAACTCCATCTGTGGCACTAAGGTCAACTCTACTTGGTGAATGCATTTCTTCCCAAGTCATATTGTGAATGCCTTCCAACCTGCAGGGCTGACCTCTCTGCACTCTCACTGACAATGCTTTGATTCTGCTCATTGGGGTTTCTGTGGCTGACAACGTGTCAATGTTATCCATAGGATTTTCTGTAGCTAACTCTTCAGAAGCAGACAACCTATCCTTCATAGTCTGTTCTTAGTCTGAAAGCTCTGCTGAAGCCTATTTACTGTGAGTTTCTTTGCAGGCATTTAAAATACTATTGACATAGCTTCCAGCATCACAGTAACCACGATATGATAAACTGACAGACAAATGGTAGCAAGATACTGTAGGTAGACTGAGAATAATATGATGGAAAAGATGTGTCATTGATAGAATAAAGCAGGTATGGCTACCTTAGGATGGGACAACGTAGCCATCAGAGCAAATAAAATTACCAGAGATACACAGGATATTAAATAATGGAAAAATGATACATTTACTTAGAATATAGAGCAATGCAGCAAACATCTAGCTACAAAAATGCGAAGTAAAAGCTGAAAACTTGAAAGGAAAAATGGATAAATCTACAACTGAAGACATCAATCTCCCTCCCTCGACCACTGCTAAAACAAACAGGAAATCCAAACACATAGACAAGCACAACACTATCAGTGAACAATATTGAAACAACATTTATAGACCAATCCACTCAACTACAGCAGAATACATCATCTTCAATTGTCCATGGGACATACACCAAAATAAACCATAACCTGGGACATCAATCAAACCTCAAGAAATTTAAAAGATAGGAAACTGCAGAGCGTTCCCAGACCACAATGGAATCAATCTAGAAATCAATGACAAATATAACAGGGAAATCAGCAAGCGCTCAAAATAAAAATAGTCAGTTGAACTAAATTAAAATTAAAATGCAACGTGCCAAAATTTGGTGGTGTCGTTAAAGTGAGGCTGAGAGGTTAACACAGAGGCTTACAAAGAGGGGCTGTTTCGAATCCGTAATCTACTCTCTCACCTCAAGATGTCGAAAAAGAACAGCAAAATCAGCCCGACGCCATCAGCCTGGAGGAAGGACTAGAGAGCAGAAGTCAATGACATTGAAACCAGAAGAGAGAGAACCAGTGAAGTAAAGAGGTAGATCTTCGAGGAGATTAAAATGATAAGCCTCTAGAAAGACGAACAGAGAAGACACAATTACCAATATCACAAATGAAACAGGAAATATCAGGCCCCTACACACATCAAAAGACCAAGGGCCATCCTCATTGCTCAACATGAATATCATTAACGGAACTGAATTCTTCATGTAGCAATTGTTGAATCGGTGTTTTGTTCTATTTCGCCACAGCTGAAAAAGCAATAGTAACAAGGGAATACTATGAAAAATTCCATACACGTTAGTTTGATCATGTAGATCAGTGGTTCTCAACCTTCCTAATGCTTCCACCCTTTAACACAGTTCTTCAGGTGGTGGTGACCCCCACCATAAAATTATTTTCGTTGCTACTTCATCGCCATAATTTTGCTACTGTTAGGAATTGGGGGACCCCTGTGAAAGGGTCTTTCGACCCCCAAAGGGGTGGCGACCCACAGGTTGAGAACTGCTGATTAGATGAAATGGGACAATTACAGAGAGAGAGAGGAAGGTGTTCCACAATTAACAACATAAACCAGATCATTTGCATAGCCCTCTACCTGTGAAGGAGCTTGAATGACTCATTTGAATTCCCAGAGGAAGAAACCGCTAAGCTCAGATGCTTTCACTGGAGAATTCTAGATTCTCCATGACTTTACACACTCTCCTCCAGAACGCGGGAGAGGAGGGAACACATCCCAACTCATTTGCTACAGCTGAAAATCGTGCAAAAACCTGGGACCTGTGAGAAACAAAGCCGGGACTGGTCCACCTTCCACATTTAAAGGTACGAAAGGCCAAGATGTTATTAAGTCACCAGAGCACAATCTGATAGCTGATGTGATCATCATTCCAACCTTGGGGAAGAGTGTGTGAATTGGATGAATCAAGAGGGGGTGGAGGGAGGGAACCTGCCTCAGATGGAGAAACTCTAAATTACGGAAGTAGGGGACATCCGGGACAGTGTGGACCGGGTGGGGGACTCGGGAACTAAGGAACACACCGCATCATGGGGGTGTGGGCCCATGTTGTCTTCTGTGTTTGAGCACCTGACTTGGTGAACTCCATTAACGAAGCCTCGCTCTGGCTGCAGTGGGCACCGATTGGGTTTCTTGAGCATTTGGTGGTTAACACTCATGATACCCATCGGTAACCTCATGTGGGGTAAGGCGGTCCACACCAATTCTCCCTCTGGAAACCCTTGCGGTACAGGCCGAGTTGCAGGGTTTATACCAACCCACTGGTTACCAAGAGGAACCGAGATGATATGTCACCAGCATGTCTTACAAACCAGGGTGGAAGGAAACCCTGCACATTTGGAACCTTAAACCAAAGATCTCTGCTGAACTCTTCCTAAAACCAAACAATAGTTCACTTACCTGCTAAAAAATGTCTGCCTTGAGCATGATACTCCTTAAGAACAATAAATGGGGGATCAAATTGCCAACAGCAACTCAAAAGATTAGATAGGAACCTTCGGAGCAGTGGATTTATGCTAATGCGGGAGGAACAAGTCAAAAGGGAAAGCGAGAAGAGTCGTGCAACAAAGAACACGAAGGGATACCCCACCCCCCAAAAATGATTTTCCCCCAAAGCTATTTTTTTAAACAAAACAACCTTATCTTTAAATCCATTACACTTAACACATTTGTCAAATCTGCAATGCCATTCTTGGAAATATTTTTCAAATTCATGTTCGGATGGCTGACAGCACCTCCCTCATTTTTTTTTTCATCTCTTCCACGTCTTCAAATCGTTGTCCTTTCATGTCCCTCTTCATTCACAGAAACAAAAAGAAGCCTCATGGAATGAGGTCAGGTGAGTAAGATATGTGGGGCAACAGAGGCATGTTGTTTTTGGCCAAAAGCTGGCGCACTGAGATGGCTGCGTGAGCAGGTGCATTGTCGTGGTGGCAAAAACAGTCCCCCACCTGCCACAAATTAGGCCTTTTTTGTCCCACACTGTTATGCAATCCTTTCAGAACTTCTAAATACAAAGTTTGATTAACAGTCTGACCTGGTAGAATGGACTTCAAATGCACTGCCAGTCGACAGCTTCGTCTGTTCGGGGAGTTAGTTGTCAGATACCCAGAACGAGGTTTATCATCTTTTTTGAAATGAGGAAACCACGCGTACACTTGCATTTTTTCATAGTCCTGTCCTTGTAAGCTGTGTTCAACATCGCAGCGGGTTCTGTGGCATTTTTTCCCAACAGAAAACCAAAATTCACAGTTGCACGCTGTCCTTTTAAATCAGTCATCACAAAAAAAATGAGGTTCTAGCAAAACTGCTTTTATGAAAAAATTAAGTGTCCCAGGTAACGCCACTGGGTGCACTAACTCAGAGCAAGTTGCTCAATGCTTGTCTAGTGGGAAAGCTGTGAACTACGAAAGCTCTGCTCCGCCCAGTGCGATTCCGGTTTTGGTGGGGTACCCCCTCGTACAATCAGTGTCAGTAAATTTTACATGGAAAAACTGTTGAATTGGTGTGCGCTTTACTGTGTACAATCTCAACAACAAGATTAAGTAATTCATATGTAAATATCAAGAATCCTACAGCCCAAATTATACTTAGTGGTGAAAGACTAAATCTTTTCCCCTGAAAATCTGGAACAAAGCAAGGATATTTGATCACACCATTCTTATTCAACACAGTACCGAAAATTTGACCAATGTAATACAGCAAGAGAGTGAAATCAAAGGCAGGATGATCCAAAAAGAAGAAATACAATTGATAGAGAGGGCCAAAGAGTTAGTCTGCTGTGAACCCAGCAGTGAAAATGCAACCATTTGAGAGCTGGTCTGTTGGGATTTAGTTTCACAGAAGGGACCCAGAATGTAGCAGCTTCCTCCTCACTAGTGAAAATGCCCCTTAAACCGGGTTCCTTATTCAGGAGGCTGCGAAAGGGAAGCAAGGTCATTTAGATAAGCAGGCTTGAGGAATGGTAATTAGGCAGGAAAGGAGAAGCAGGGCCATTTGAATAAACACTGGGACTGAAACAGGGGTGCCAGTCTGACACCCTGCTGAGTAATGAAGTTATCAACTGATGACTGACAATCTCTCAGGGGAATGCAAACTAGTTCCCCTGAACCTTGGTCCCTTTTGTCCCATTGCTTGAAGTTCCTCTGATCATTGTAATCTTGTTAACTACCACCACCACCACCACCACCAGCAGCCGCCACCGCCCTCCAGCATCCTTGGGTCTTGGTGTAGGCCATCCCTGCCTTCCACTGTGGCCTCCATGTCTGGTCCACTAGGACACCAGTAAGCGACCCACCATCACGCAGGAAGAGAACATTTCTTCTGCTGTAGAACATGCATGTGAGGACAAAGTACCTTGGCCTGCATCCAAAGATTCAGAAACAAAGGTCACCTTCACCCCCAGCCCTCCCCTCCCCAGAACACTCTGACCTCCCAGATGACCTCGCTGCTGTTGTCTTCCACCTTCCTTGAGAAAAGAGCCTTTAAAGACCCCGAGACTTCATATGAGCAAGTGGGACCTTTAAGATGGGGAAACATTCAGGACAGTTTGGAAGGAAAAGCCCCTTTAATCTTGACCAACCTCCTCTGATGATGAAAGGGACAGGAAGTTGCTCCCTCTCCCCTTTTTAATTGTTGTTAAATATGAAAATAGTAAGACTTGCTCACCTGTAGACACCTGAGCTGGAATTTTGAGGTGATGGTTTGGAGGAAAGTGAACAGGTGGACAATCAGGATTAGAAATGAGCATCGTTCCAGTTTGGTCCAATTTCAAGTCATGCTCCTATGATGTGGCACGTCCTTAGAAACTGCCAAGCTAGGGCTTTTTGCTAATGCAAACAGAAATTCCTTGACCTAAGAGAGCGCTACTGCCCATCAATTTTACAAGGCAACCATTCAGACCCCAAGTGGCTCAAGTCTGAGGCGGAAGGCAAAGCACTTTATCACAGTGAGAGAACTAGGTTGTTGCTGGGCGAGAGGGTTCTGATATCACGCTGTGATTACTAGGCATTAATAAGCTTTGTTCATCTTCTCAGACACTGGTTGCCTCCACTCAGTCCTCTTGTTCATCTTCTTGCTTATTATGCGTCTCGGGTCATGGATGTGTGCTGCCTGCGTCTCATAAATCACAAGCAAACTCCTTTCCTTCCGTTGTTGGTCCCTGTGGGTTTATGCTCCCGGGAATCACATGCTCAGGATTTCTCGGTTCCACAGATGGGTACTGAGCACCGGTGCTGGGCTGGCACTGCGGGAAGCACCAAGATGCATGGCGACAGTTCCACCTTCATGATCGTCTTGCGGTCCCAGGGAGAAAGTCATGTCGTCAAATAATTACAAGCAGCAAAACGTGCAATAGAGAGCGAAAGGCATCGCTGGGGCGGGGAGTTGCAATGCTGGGGGAGATGAGGGAACGTTGCTTGGATCAAGTTCCCACCTAGGGAACTGCTCGGTCTGTATCAAAGGCGGAGGGGAGCCTAGAGATAAGAAGGTGACACGTGCCTATCAGTATTTTTGAAATTGGCCTTATTTATAAGCAATGAAAACCACAACAGTTACTGAAGTTACGGATGTACTTGCAGCTAACCGCCTCCTGGGATTTGACTTCTTGGTTTAGAGGTTTAGGGTCATGGTTTTATGAGACATCCTAGTAAATTGGCCCAATAACACCTTTAGTGCATCTGTTCTTCCTCTTGCTTGATTGCTTTGCTGTAGAGCTTGGAGTCTGAAAAGTTTACAAGCGGTCATCCAACGCCCAACAAAGGCCTTCATTTGCTTGAAGCAATAGAGGGAGATGCCTGGGAGGATGTGGAGTGTGTGGCTGGGGAGAAATGGATGGTGCTGGCTACTGTTGTGCTCAAAGATTTACAGAAGTAGGAAAACTGCAGAATAGAATTTCAAATTCTCAAGGGCTCCAGACTGACTGGATCCAAGGAGGCTGATGGCCCTCTTGAAGCTATTGTCCATAGAGAATCATTAACTGTCACAAACATCCCCTGGAGCCTTTCACAAAACCTAACCATAGTTTACTTCAACGAGTCACAAGTACCTGTGATGAACTTCATGCTCTTGAAGAACTAGCTCTGTGGGATCAGATTGATCTTGGAGACCCAGGAGGTTAGATAAGGGGTAGTTAATGAAGGAGGACCGACTCGGGAAAGGAAGATGGGCACCACCCCACGGCTCAACTCAAAGAATAATTGCCGTTACTAAATTGGACGTGTAGATACTGTTGAGCTCATATATGTTTTGCTATGTACATTCTCAGCAACAACAAAAAAGTCCATGCAGTTTGTAATGGTTGATTTCAAGTGCATAGTTGTATGCATTTGAGCATGTGTGTAACTCCCTGTGGCTACCAAGGCCATCGGGACACAGAGCAATGCAGTCATCCTAAAGCTGTCCCTTATGCGCCTAACCATAACCCAGGCAACCCTACATCAGTTCTCTTCTTTCGTGGATCATGTTTTTGGTATTTTATCTGAGCCTTTGGGGGCACCTCAGGTTACTAATATCTTCTCCTATGTTTTTGTCCTAAATGTTTTCCAATCTATGATTCATTTTTAGTGCATTTGTATATAATTTTCAAGTTATAATTTGAGATTTATTTTTGAACACTGATGCCTAATTTCTCTGACACCATCTGTTGAAAAGATTATCTTTCCTCCATTGAATTCTTTTGCAGCTTTATAAAAAGTCATTTGGGTGTATTTATGTGGGTTTACTTATGGGGTTTCTATTGATTTCCATCGTTCCTCTGTTTATCACTTGGTTAGCATGTTAGACAGGGTTCTCTAGAGAAACAAAACCAGGACACTTATGATTTTAGATAGATAGATACAACATGAAGAAATAAACAGCTAATTAGTCCACAGAGCAGTACAGAGGGCTCAGTTCAAGCCACTTCTATGAGACAGTTAATACACTGGCAGTCCTTCAACTCATGAGGGCTGCTGGGTGCAAGTCAAGGAAGCAGACAGCTGAGTCTTCTGTGGAGCAGTACTGGCAGTCCGGCCACAGGTAGAAAACAGCAGGGCAGGTCACCAACAGCCAGCCAGATGACAGGGTCTGACAGTCCACAGCTCAAGTAATGTACACACCAGCAGTGTGGCGAAGCAGGTCTTGAAGGAACTAAAACTATAGCGACAGGATCCACGGGTTGGGTGTCCCACAGGTAGTGTAGCTCGCAAGTTGAGGCAGAGAACTAGCTAAGGCACACACACTGGTCCAATCATCAGAGAGCAAGAGACAGAATCTCTTTGCCCTTCAATTAAAGTGCAACCTTATTAATCGTACATGCTTATTGGCCAGGTCGGCACAATAAACCTACCTATTACAATTCACCCCTTGCCAACTTGGCACCTGTACACAGTTAATTAGCCACATAGAATTTCCAGACATTAATAACACCACACTTATACTTAACATCAAACATCTATCATAAATGAAAATGCACTGAGTCTAATTGTATCTGATACATCATATATGAACAAAGGAAAGATGTGCAATAAGCACATATAAAGAAAATAAACTGACAATCACAAACCTCGCTTTTGCAATTGACCATGTGGTCATAACTGATAGGTAGAACTACCTTCTTCTAGTACCCATTCTGTATTACCTTTGCCCTCTTATCTTCATTACCGTGGTTTTACACAAGTGCTTGGATCTTGCAAAGTGTTTTAGCTATTCTAGTGCTTTGCCTTGCTGTTAGCATCGGTTTGTAACTACAGTACAATTCTTCTGAGTTTGTTGGAGCTGCATTAAACCTATGATCAACTTGGGATTGATCTTCAAATGCATTATACTGATTCTCCCAATCCACTGTCCCAATCTACTGTCATTTTTTTGTGTGTCTTTCTTAAGCACTTTTGGTTTTCAGCATAAAGATCATGTACATGTTTCTGCATATTTGTACAAGTGTTTCCATGTTTTAAGGAGCCCTGGTCGAATGACAGTTAATGTGTAACTGCTAACCAGAAGGTCAGCAGTTTAAACCCACCAGCCACTCTGTGGGAGAAAGATGTGGCGTTCTGCTTCCATAAAGATTTGCAATCTGAGAAGCCTAATGAGACAGTTCTAATCTGTCCCGTGGAGTCACAGTGAGTCAGAACCGACTGTGACAGTGGGATTTAGGCTTCTTATTTTAAAGCTATTGTAAATTAGATGGTTTAAATTTTAGTTTATACATTGAATTATGGAAGAAGGGCGGCCAGAATGTTCCTTGGATGTTAGAATTCTTGGATGGGGAATGCCTCAGTCATTGCCTTTGCACAAGAAAGACTTCATGCCAGAGCCTGGTGTGTGATCCAAGCGGCTTTCTAGAAAGGATAGATGTTTCAGGTGTTACAGCAACTGAGCACAAGCACCCTCATGGCACTGTGCACCCACGTGGCAGCCTGAGGCTAGAGAGGGAGAAAGAGAGAGACCAAGGCCCAGGCACGCGGAACCACAGAGGAGCAGCTGCAAGAGAGGGGGTGGTCTCCCGGTGCAGGCTTTTTTAGGGCCTTCCACTGGAAGACATGGTTGACGGTGCTAGTTGACCCCATTAGCTGACTTAAGCCCACCTGCCCTAGATTGGGGCCTACCCAGGTGTACCACCCACATAGGTGTACAAAAAAAAAAAGCCAGGAAGGTTACACAGAGGATTTGTTTTCTCATCATGGCCAGTTATCTGCTCGTTCTTGCAGGTTAGCAAAGTGTGTTCATCCAGGTAGACTAGAGAAACAATTCATAGGCACTCAAATGTGTACAAGAAAGAGCTTTATATAAAGAGTAATTGCATATTAAGAAAACATCCCAGCTCAGTCCAGATCAAGTCCTTAAGTCTGATATTAGCCCATATCTCCAATATCAATCTATAAATTCCTCTTCAGACTCATGCAACACATGCCATGACGCCAAATGCAGGAAGATCGCAGGCCAGTGGGTGGAAAGTCTTGTGAATCCAGTGACAGTGGAAGCATCTCAGCGTTGGCAGGTGCTTCCTCCAGCTCCAGGGCTCTAGCATAGCTCCTGTGTCTTGTAAACAGAATGTCTCACAGGGAGTGTGTGTGTCCTGCCTCCAGTGAGCTATTTATCTCCTTAGTGCCTCTAAATGAGGACATCAAGATGCGACCTGATTGACAGGTTAAACTCCACCCCTTCACTCTTAATAGTCTCAAGTTGATGACAGATTATGTATCTACCACAGGAAGTCTCTCCTAGGAGAATTTCACTGGGAACCCTTACCTCATGCACC
Source organism: Tenrec ecaudatus (assembly GCF_050624435.1). Classification (NCBI taxonomy): domain Eukaryota; kingdom Metazoa; phylum Chordata; class Mammalia; order Afrosoricida; family Tenrecidae; genus Tenrec; species Tenrec ecaudatus. The sequence goes on along the minus strand of NC_134540.1, from coordinate 69,080,741 downwards.
CTGCATCACTGATCTTGCCCCTTCAGACTTGTTTTTATTCCTTAATCTCCAAAACCATTGGAAAGGAACACGATTTGAGCCTGTGGAGGATGTCCAAACTGCTGTGTTGATGTGGTATATATTCTTCAGGGAAGGGATACTGGGGTGCAAGTGCTGTCTTCAGAAGTGTGTGTACCTCGATGGGCATGATGCCAAGAAACAATATCTTCATGTTTTGAGATTTTTATTTTAAGAATTCTCTGATTTTGTAGCAATGCTTTATGAGTTATCCTATGTGTCGTGTATGTGTGTGTGTGTGTGTGTGTGTGTGTGTGTTATCAGATGCTGGAGGGAAAGACTTAGATGACAGTGTCAGATATTCAAACACAAATGATCCAACATTCTGTGTATGCCAAATGACATCCACTCACTCATTCATTCAACAAATATACCTGAATGTCATAAAAGCAGCAGCCAAAGAAGGCCCTTTGGGGCCGTCTCAGTCCAAATCTAAGACAGCGATGCTGCTGCTGATGCTATTGTAGCACAGCCGCAGCTGGATCCTGTGTTTCCTTCCTCAAGGGAAATACCTGGAAGAGGAGTATTGGGTGTTTAGAAGGCGCCACCAGGTACCAGTTGGTTTGAGTGCTTGAAACAGTGTGCTGAGTTTAACCATATAATGGATATTATCTCAGGGCTTTTATGGATTTGTGCTTTGTTCCTTGGGCAGCCGAAGTTACAGGATTTATAGTTTTACGTTATAGGAAATTGGATTTCAGCCAATCATTTGCCATGTGTCAGCTCCGTCACTAGGTCTTAGCCATACAGTGAACAGAATGAGGTTCCTTTCCTCGCATAGAGAGTAACCCATGGATTCATATTCCACGTGGCAAAGTGGCTCCGAGAACAATGTCTGTTTCAACAGTGAGAACTATCGAGATCTGGGTGCCTCTGAACAGTACACGGGGAGCTCACAAAGTGTTGCCACCCTGAGCCCCATCTCTCTAACAAAAGGAAAGGCATCTAGGTTTAGTTGGAAAGACTGAAGCCGAGTCCACCGTAGCTCTCCCTAGACCTGGACTCCTGGAAGTGACCGAGAACAAGGACACCTGCTTGTGAGAGCAAGCAGAGAGTCCTACGGATAGTCTGAACTGTGGTCAGAGGAAAGCAGAAGTTCAAAGCCAGAGAAGTGACCTGAGATAAACAAGAGCCACCAACTGTCAACAGGAAGATCCTTCAGGAGTTAAAAGTGGGAAGAACAGGAAGCATGCTATGAGCCTGAGTAAAGCAAACTGGCCGGAACAATGCCTGCCAATGATGTGAACAACTCCTTGTCGAGGGGTTCTGCGGGACCAAGTGGGCTTTGGCTTGAATCTGACCGGGCTGGACTAGATGTTGAATAGTTACCTCTCGGAGGATTTAAGCTGGACATCTACCCTTTTCTCCCCTCCATTTTCACTCATTCTGGTCCTATCCTGGATGCAGGAAGCTGACCCACATGTCCTACATCATGGAAGCCATTTCCCTCTGGATCCAGTTGAGTTCAGCTAATAAACCTAAATTAGAAATTGACAAGTAGGCGACTGGGATAGTCCATCTCCTGCCTCCCTGAAGGAGTCGCCTTGACTGTCCATGTTTCTTGTCTGAAGTTCCCTGATCTTCTTCAGATGGCTCTGCCTGTACAGCTCTCTCTTATGGGCGCATTAACTGCTTCCTTCCCTCTTCCTGCTAGCCCAGTGATGGCACCAGCTCCAGGGCGACTGGCCCGGGCTACTGCATCATTTTTTTGTGGTTCCCTTTCTTTTTGCCTATCACTGTTGTGTGCCCCGGAATCCATGCTGACTCCTAACGACACTATCAGACAGAGTGGACCGGCCCTGTACGATTTGCTAGGCTGTCATCTTATGGCCACCTCTCATCTGCCCATTTGCCATCCCATGTTGGTCTGTGCGTTGCTATGGTGCTGGAAGCTACCTCACCAGTATTTCCGATAGCAGCAGGGTCACCCAGTAGAACGTCCAGAATAAGAACAGACTACAAAGAAAAGATTCCCCTCATGATGGGAGACACTCAAAACAAGACAGAAAAGAATGGGCTCCTGGAAATCGCGTTCACCCAATGGCGTGGATGGAGTTAAGTTATGGGACTCTCGTTTGCTGACGGAGCACGGCTCCAAATAAGGGAAAGGGCTAAAACATCTATGAACAATCCAAACTGAAATTGCACAAAATATGAATCCAGGAAAGTTGGATTCCATCGAAAGTTAAATGGAAAGCATAAAGGTCTATATTCCCGGCATTAATTCATGAGCTAAAATGGGCCGGTAATGGCCATTTTGAATCAGATAGTGATATGGCTTACTAGGCTGGGAATGACAGCTGGAAGAGGAACGGCATGCAACCTTCATTAAAAAGAATGGTTCAAGATCTCTCTTGACGTACAACGCTGTCTGCTGGAAAATACCTACATGCAAACAAGGAAATCCACATAACGCAACCAGGATTTAGGTTTACACAGCAGCCACTAAAACTAAGGATAGAGTTTGTGGAATTCTACCAACTTCTTCAGTGTGAAATTGATCAAAGATGCAGTCCAAAAAAAAAGGACGAAAAAGTCATTGGAAAATATCATGTTGAAGAAATGAAGCTGGAGACCACATGACCGAATTCTGCAAAACCAGCAACATCTTCATCTCAAATAACTTTTTCAACAGCATAATCACTGACTGTACATGCAGACGGCACCAGGTGGGATACACAAAACTCAAATTGACGACGTCTGTGGGAAGAAACCATGAAGTTCAATATCAGCAGCCAAAGCAGGGCCATGCACTGACTGTGGAACCGACCCTCAATTGCTCATATGTAAGTTCAAGTTGAAGAATATTAAAACCAAATAAGACCTGGAGACTAAATATCTGACCTGAATTTGGAGCCCACCTCTTGGCCAGCTGCTTCGGCCTGTCTCTGCTTTGCTGCCCTTTTGCTCGCACTCTCTGTCTGAAGAGCCATCCTTTCCTGCTGCCGATTTTGACTTTGTCCTCAAATGTGCAGGCCCAGGTTTCTCTGAGGACCTCTCTGCTCCCCTCTGGGGCTCCTGCTTCCCTGTACCTTTGCAGAGCTGACTTGCCTTTGGGGCATCTTGACTGTGGGAAGGGCACTTGCTGGATGCCTGTGGTCTTGGGACATCAAGAGCTTTCTCAAAGCCGAGTTACCTCAAAAGAGCCATATTTAATCTTAAATCGATTTTATAGATTAGCTTTTAAGGCCCACTGTGACTCTGTGTGGGAAGCCTGAATAATTGAGGCTCTAGACTAGTGGTTCTCAACCTTCCTAATGCTGAGACCCGTCAGTACAGTTCCTTACGTTGTGGTGACCCCCCCAACCATAAAATTATTTTCGTTGCTACTTCATAACTGTAATTTTGCTACTGTTGTGAATAGGGCGACCACCGTGAAAGAGTCATTTGAGGGGTAGCGACCCACAGGGTGAGAACCGCTGCAGACGATGATGTTCCATCCATTCTTCTACTGATGAAAAGAAGGGAGAGATTGTCTGTGTGAATGTGGGCCTGGCTTCTGACCCTGATATTCCAGAGAAACTGTGTTCACTTCTAGTGCGAGGATCACTTCCATTTGATACGAAAGAAAAGCATTCGGTTGCCCCTTGATTTGACTTTGAGACTGTCTTACTTCTAAAGAGTCATTACATAGTGAACTATCTACGAAGGAACTATGTCTAGGACTTGCATCACGATAATACAGGTCTCAAGATGGGTGGGAGCAAAAAGAAACGTGATTGCCAAGAGAAGATAACTCTTGAGCCTGGACGATGGAGCTAAGGGGGAAGATTATACAATTGTCTCTACTTTTGTGCGACTTTGGAATTTCTTATGTTACAAAACAAATGAATAAATAGTTAAAGGCAAGTTATTTCTGGATTCAGGAAAGCTCCTTTATCGTTGCTTGATGCCACTGTCATCAAGCAGCTCTGTGTATAGGTTTTAGAAACGTAATAGGACTGACTCGCTTATTGAAATAAAATGTTATATTTATGATTGTTTAACCAAACTGAGCTCATTGGAGGACATCAAGATGTCATGCACAATTAGAATATTCTTTTCGTGAATTGAGAAGGAATCCCAATGCAAATACTACATTTCTGTTTAAAATTATATGATATGTGATCCTATATATGATACAATATGATATGTAGGCTTTCCTTAGAGATAATCTGGGATAATGGAGAATTGGGTGAGATGGTAGATGAAGCAATATTGTCCATGAGTGAATGTATGATTATTCCTTATATCCTACTCATCTTAAACTTTTATATATGCTGGAAGTTTTTCGTGGAACAATTTTAAAAAATAAAACATACTGCACATATAAAATGTAGCTATTTTACATTAATAAAATACTAATTTTATGATTTTAAAAATGCACTGTTATTTCTCTTTCCCCCCTCTTATTTTGCATCTATTTTTTCTTCTTTTCCATAGTTCTGTGTGTTATACGGAACCAAGCTGGTGTTTCAGGAGCGAGCCTGGTATTTAGAACACAAATACTTGACCCCCAAGGCCAGCATGCAGATCAGGAGTCAGGTAAGGTCCCTCGTACGTAGGAAAAAACATGTCTGCATGTGCGTTCATAGAAAATAGCCCTGTCGATCTTTCATTCATTTTTACCTGTGGATTTTTCTACCTCTACAAGCTCACATCCATGTTTCCCTTTACCTGCCAAGACCACATTGCACTTCAGAGTTCAAAGCTCAAGGAAGTGATTCGCCGTGCATGAGCCTTCCGACATGACTCGTGGGCCAATAGGAGGGAAGGGAGTCAGGTGTTTCCCTTGTGTTGGCAAGGGAAACACGGCTATATTATGTGTTCGTGCTTCTACTTCAATGTCAACGGCAGTAGCAGAAATTCAATATAGAAGCTACAGAACACCTGAAAATGAATGCCAAGCCAGTGAACCACCAACAAAATGCTACTTTAAAGGACAAGAATGAACTCTCACTCCGCCGCTATGGAATCAGTTCTCACTCACAGTAACTCAAAGGCTGTAAACCTTTTCCAAAACAGAAGCTTCATTTTCCTCTGTCAGAGCAGCTGATGGATTTGATCTGCTGACCTTGTGGTTGGGAGCCCCGTCCAGAACCCACTGCCCCACCAGGACGCTTTAAAGGAAAAGAATAAATGCAGGGTAATCATCAGATAGACCTAATTTCTGAGTATCTCCTCTCTTCAGGTCTTGTGAAAACACAAGCAAGCAAGTGTGTGACTCAGAGTTAGCCTTCGAGAGAGCTCATTAAATTTGGTGACCCCAAACTGACTAGAAACACAGGACCAATCCCTCTTGTAGGCTTCCAATGAACTTCCCAATGAGAGTTAGTTCTGAATCCAGAGGACAGGAATCCTTTAGGAGTGAATGAGGTCTTTCTTGGGTTAGACTTGGAAGAGTAGGGAATGAAGACAAAGTGGAGGTAGTGGCTCAATTGTGAAGGGTCAAGGCCGTGGAGCCTTCAGAAAGGGTTGATGGAGTGAACAACATCAGAGGCATGAGGGTACATAGAACAGATATGTTAAAAACAGTGAAGACAGATCTGTTTAAAACATGGCTTCCCCTAGGGTCTCCACCCTGAATTCAGAGTTCTAGCCTCCTAAACTGTGGAAAATAAATGTGCTTGTTTAAAAAAAGAAAAAGACAGAAACAGTGAAAAGACCAGTTTGACTGAAGTCTCAGGTGGTATTCAAAACTGGGAGAAGTCTGCACAAGACAAACTTTGATGGGCCCTAAAGAGACTTGAAGAATCACTGTAATTAAGAGTAAAAGTATGTATTAGGGTGCTTCAGTTTCTCTATTGTCATGTAACACAAGACCTCCAAATGTCAGGATGGCAAAATTTAAGTCAACAACTATTTATGTCTCACAGATTCTATATTCTGGGCAGGGCTCCACTAAACAGTTCTTCTGTTCCACAGTGTCTCCTGGGGCTAAGGTTCTGAAATGGCTTCTTCACTCTTGTGTAGTGCCTCAGCTGAGTTGGCAGGATCAATTGGGGGGCCAGCTGGACAATTGTATCTCTTCCTGTGGCCTCAACCATGTAGGCTTCCTCACAGCATGGCAGTCATGGGGTGGCCAGCTGTTTTATACATTGGCTGCCTTCCAAACCAAAAAAAAAAAAAAAGAAGCCAGTCTTCTTTATAAAGCCCAGAACAAATGTGGTCTTTCTTCTACAGCATTCTACAGGTCAAAGGAAGCTACAGGTCAAAGGTCAGGCCGAATTCCAGGGGTGAGGGGTAGGGAAGGAGGAAACTGCTGTCAGCTGTGGCATTATGATGATGATGCTGTCTATTGTTCATTTTTAAAACAAAATTGTTTTAAGGCAAGGGGGAAGAAAAGAAGTGCTGATTCTGTCATGCAAAGCCAATCACTGTTCTTAACAGCTTTTGATGCGCAGCTTTCTCTGCAGGTATGTTTTCAGCATTACAACCAGATCGTGATTGTTTTGTAACCTCTGTTGTTCCTTTTTAAAAAAAATCATTTTATTGGGGGTTCATAAAACTCCTATCATAATCCATACAGCGATTGTATCAGGCATGTTTGTGCATATGTTGCCATCGTTCTTTTCTAGACAATTACTTTCTATTGAGCCCTTGGTATCGGCTCCTTTTTCCCCTCCTCCCCTCCCCCACCCTCATAGCCCCCTGGCAGACTGTACATTGTTCTTAGCTTCATCTCTCGCATTGACCACGGTCTCCCTCTCTCCATGTTTCCTGTTGTTCTTGCCCCTGTGGAGGGGTGTATGGTTGTGTGTCCATCATGGTGATTTGTTCCCTCTTTCTCCTTTCCTCTCCCCCTCTCCCCCCTACCCTTCACTATTGCCACTCCTGTTCCTGGATTCTGTGTGTTGTGAGCTCCCATCTCTTATCTATCCCTGTGTACATGTTCCAGTCTAGTCTGAATTTGAAAAATTACGTTTGGCAAACTTTCATGTTACTAAAAATGTGACCCTGTTTTCCATTAATATAGAATTTTATTTTATCAATAAGAGCCCCTTTAGACATGTTTAGGCATGGGATTTTCATATCATTTCACACCTGTGCAAGCATAAGAAGGAAAATATAAGTAGAAACTAAGCTGATTGTAGGATCCTTAAAACTACGTTACAATTATAGACCTTCTCTTCGGAATCACTTTTGGAGTCTTTCATCAACGTCTGTATTTTCCAAGATAGTCTTTCTTTTCGTTTTTAGCCCTTTTAATGAGCGGGCACGTGCGCGCGCACACACACACGCGCGCGCGCGCACACACGCGCGCGCGCACGCTTTTTTATTTACCAAGACTATCGATCCTTCTTTGTTTAACTCCCTATTGCCCGACTCTTACTCACTGGGCTACAATCCGCTAGGTCGGTAGTTGGAAACCACCAGCGGCTCCACGGGAAAAGATGGGGCTTTCTCCTCCCGCAGTTACCGTCTAGGAAGCCCATTGCGGGGTTGCCATGAGTTGGCATCGAGGTGATGGCAGTGAGTTTTTTCCGCATTGCCCAACTCCCAGTCCTTGCTACCTGCGGAGCACCTTTTATCTTGATAAACCTGTCTGCTGTAGTGAAGCAGGGCTCACACACTATTTGTCCTGTTGTGTCTGCCTGAGAAACAAAGCGAAACAAATCAAACAAAGCCAGGCTTACTGGTCAGGCAGAGAATGGTGGAATTCTCCAGGCTATGGTCTCTAACCGAATGAACTCACGCCTGTATCAGAATCAACAACCACCTACGATCAAAGGGCAGCACCTCCCAAGGACAGAGTACAAAGGGTTAGAACAGAAGGGCGAATGGAGACAGCCGTGCAGAGCGAAATGGGAGAAGTGCTGTCCTCCTGAGGGGACTGCGATGAATGAGTGGGAACAAAATGCATAGGAACTGTTGAATGGAAGACCGATGATCAGCTTGTAAACCTTCTCCTAATTCACAATAAAAAGTTATTTAAAAACAATTTGCAGGTAAGTCCAGACAAATGCATAGGATTCTTATGTGTTCGGCTTTATTTTGCTGGAAGCGTTTCCAATCCTTTACAACTGCCCAGGCAGCAAGGGAAGGTACTTGTGATGAAGAATTGGTTGCAATTATGGGTTGGTTCCATAATCTCAAAGTGAGGGGAAATTTAAGAGCATGGAGGGGTTGTCTGTAGTCAAATATTTTGAATCCAGGGTCTGACTGTATTTAACTTTTACTAGGAACCGTCAAAGTACTTTCAGTACTGACTGTACCATTTTGCCTTCCCATTTAACAATGGGTGAAGACCCTAATTTTTTTCAACACCTTCACAATTTTGATGTGTGTGTGTGTGTGTGTGTGTGTGTGTGTGTGTGTGTGTGTGTGTGTGATGGTAGCAGCTATGGTTTTGAGCCCAAGTGGCCTAGTGATTAAAGGTTGGGCTGACAACCAGGAGGTCAGCAGTTTGAAACCACCAGCCGTTCGGCTCTAGTAAGATGCGGCTTTCTACTTTCATGACGAGTTAAACAGTCTGAGAAACCCTCAGGGGCAAGCTACCCTGCCCTATAAGATCGCTATGAATCAGAATTGACTAGATGGCGTTTGGGTTTCCACTCCTGTTAAGTTACAGTCTGTGCCCTGTCCTCTAGAGTTGCTATGAGTCAGAACTGACTTGATGAGAGTGAGCTTTTGGTTTGGATAGACTAGTGATTAGTTTGTCATATGTTGATGGCTCGCATGTTGCTATGACGTTAGAAGTTATGTCACTGGTATTTCAAATCCCAGCTGAACAGCTTTTAGTGGCGCTTCCAGACGAAGGCCGAGTAGAAAGAAAGAAGGGGCCGTCCTCTTCTGAAAAGGAGCATCATTATTACACTATCTAATAGTGTGCCAAGAGAGGAGGCCCTCAGCTTAAAGGGCATTCAGATTACAACTGCCTCTTCCCAGCAGTGTGGCCCTCCACTGTGGACAGAGCGATGCTTTGGGGACCTACCCTGCTGCCGTGGTACAACTCAACGTGACAAGAGACAGCGGCAAACATCCACTAATAATCAGAATGTGGAATATGAAGCCAGGAAATTTAGATATTCTCAAAAATGAAATGAAACACATGCAGATCAATCTTGTAGGCATTAGTGAGCCGAAATGGACTGGTATTGGAAATTTTGAATCAGAAAATCATCTGGCCAGTCTGCTGTGCCAGGAATTTCTAACTGACAACAAATTATATCACATCCATGATTAAAAAGAACATTTCAAGATTTATCTTGAATATCTGTCATAGGAAAAATAATTAAGATGACTGTTGGTTTAATTTTCACACTAACCACTAATACCAAAGATGAGAAGATTAAAGGTTTTAACCAATTTCTGTAATCTGAAATTGATCAAGTATGCAAGCAAGATGTGTGTTTCAATGGATGGATTCGGTGCTGGAGGAGAGGCTCACTTGTCTATGCCAAGAAATTCAGAAGACAAATATCTGGCCAACCAATAGGAAGAGATGCATATTAATGTCCATTCTAAAGAAAGGAGATCCTACAAAATGTGGAAGTGATTTAACATATTAATGATATTAAAATTATTTAACCAGGGACAGTATACTAAAGATAATTGTAAAACATTTGCAACAGTACATTGTCAGAGGACGATCAGAAATTCAAGTCAGATTCAGAAGAGGATGTGGACTGAGGAGTATCCTTGCAGATGGATCTTAGCTGAACACAGAGACGACCAGAAAGGTCTTTGCCTGTGTTTCATTGACTGTGCAGTGGCGCTCAACTCTGGATCACAGCAAATTATGGGTAACATTGCAGAGAATGAGATTTTCATATCACTAAATTGTGCACATGTGGAACCTGTACATAGGCCAAAAGAACAACCCCTTGTTCTTATTCAAATAACCTCGTTTAAAAGTGGATGATTTGAAATCAGGAAAGATGTGCATCAGGGTTGTAGCCTTCCACTATATTTATTTAAGCTGTATGTTGAACCAATAATCTGATAAACCAGACTACATGAAGAACACAGCATCAATATCTAAGAAAGGCTAATATCAACTTGTGACATGCAGGTAATAGAACCTGCTTACGGAAATTAAGGAGTACTGAAAGCACTTCTAGATAGAGATAAAAGACTGTACAACCTCCCATGTGAATTAAGCTTCAATTTAAACCGAGATCCTCACAACTAGGCCAAATGCTGATGATCAATGAAGAAGATATTGACGTTGTCAAGGACTTTGCTTGGATCCACAGTCAATCTCACAGAAAGCAGCAATTAAGAAACCCTGCTGAAAAGCCTTCTTGAAAGTCTTAAAAAGGAAAGATGTCACTTTGAAGACTAGGCTGTTACTGAACAAAGCCAGGGCATTTCAGTCGCCTCATATACATGGGCAAGCTGACTGTGAATATGGAAGAACAAGGAAGAATCAATGCTTTTGAGTTATGGGCAAAGAATGTTAAAAATACCATAGCCTGTGCTTAAGAATGAATGTGCCAGAGTTCCCCTTACATGTGAGGCTGAGAGTGTACCTTACATGTGAGACTGACAGTGCGCCTTACATGTGAGACTGACTTACAGTGTGTCTTACATGTGAGACTGACAGTGCACCTTACATGTGAGACTGACTGACAGTACGCCTTACATGTGAGACTGACAATGCGCCTTACATGTTAGACCTACAGTGTACCTTACATGTAAGACTGACTTACAGTGCGCCTTACATCTGAGACTTCACCTCACGTCCTTGGACATGTTTCCATCAGGAACGGTCCTTGATGAAGGACCTCATCCTTGGTAAAGTAGAAACCATTAAAAAAGAGGAAGACTTAAAAAGGATGCATTGACGCAGTGGCTTCAAGGACTCTTATCACAGGAAACATTGTGAAGTAGGCACAGGACTGGGCAGTGTGCCCTCCTGTTGTACACAGAGTTGCTGTGAGTCAGAACCAGCTCAATGGAACCCAGCAACAACAATTGTTGTTAAGTGCCATCTAGTCGGTTCCAACCCATAACGACCCTATGCATAATAGAACAGAACACTGAAAGATCTTGAGCCCTTTGCTGAAGCCACTGTGTCAGTCCATCTCATTGAAGGCCTTCCTCTTTTTCGCTGCCCCTCCACTTAGCCAAACATGATGTCCTTCTTCAGGGACAAGTCTCTCCTGACAATATGCCCAAAGTATGTGAGACGAAGCCTTGACAGCTTTGCCTCCAAGAAGCACACTGGCCATACTTCTTCCAAGATAGATTGGTTTGTCCTTTTAGCGGTCTATGGTTCTTTCAATATTCTTTTCCAGCACCACAACTCAAATACATAAATTCTTCTTCTGTCTTTCTTATTCAGCGTCCGACTTTCATAGGCATACGAGGCACTGAAAAATGCCATGGCTGTGCAGGCACACGTTAGGTTTCAAAGTAATGTCCTTGCTTCTCCAAACTCTCAAAAGGTCTTGTGCAGCCATTTACCTACTGCAATACATCTTTTGATCTCTTGACTGCTGCTTGCATGAGCATTGATTGATGGTGGATGCGAGGAAGACAAAATCCTTGGCAACTTCAGTCTTTTCTCCATCTATCATGATGTTGCCTATTGGTCTAGTTGTGAGGATTTGGGTCTTGTTTGCATTGAGTTGTCGTCCATCCCAAAGGCTGAGGTCCTTGACCTTCATCAGCAAGTGCTTCAAGTCCTCTTCCTTTTCAGCAAGCAAGGCTGTGTCACCTGGGTATAACATCCTGGGTATAACATCCTGGGTATAACATCCTGGGTATAACATCCTGGGTATAACATCCTGGGTATAACATGTTGTTAGTAAGAGCTCCTTCAATCTAGACGGCACATTCTTCATATGAACCAGCTTCTCTGATTATTTGTTCAGCATACATTTGAACAAGTATGGTGAGGGGATACACCCTGACGTGCACCTTTCCTGGTTTGAAAGCATGCAGTATTCCCTTGTTCTGTTCACACAACTTCCTCTTGATCCATGTACAAGTACCTCGTGTGCCCAGTGACGTGTTCTGGAATTCCCATTCTTCTCCAGGTGATCCCTACAAGGTGATCCCTAGTTGATTATGGGCCACACAGTCACATTCCTTTACATAGTCAATAAAACACAAGTAAACATCTTTCTGGTCTTCTCTGCCTCGAGTCAAGATCCATATAACATCAGAAGTTATGTCCTTTGTTCCACACCTCTTCTGAATTCAGCCTAACTTCTGGAAGCTTCCTGTCAGTATACTCCTGCAACTGTTATTGGATGATCTTTAGCAATACTTTATTTGTGAGCGATATCAATTATATTTTTCTGCAGTTTTAGCATTCTGTTGGGCCACCTTTCTTGTGAGTGGGCACAGATATGGCTCTTTTCCAATCAGTTGGCCAAGTAGTTATCTTCCAAATTTCCTGGCACAGACGAGTGAGTGCTTCTAGTGCTTCATCAGCTTGTTGAAATATTTCCATTGGAATTCTATCAATTTTCAAGGCCTTGCCTTTAGCTAATACATTCAGTGCCACTTGAACGTCCTTTAGCGTCATTGGTTCTTGCTCATATGCTACCTCTTGAGGTGGCGGACTGTCTTCTCGTTATTTGGGTAGAATGACTGTGTATTCTTTCCATATCCTCTTGATGCTTTCTGCTCATTCAAGATGGAAACAATGTACATGCCCACCAGCAGAAGAAACTTTGGAATATACACATCGGAATACTATGCATCCCTCAAAAAACAACGATGAAACCATAAAGCACCTCATGACTGGATGGACCTGGATAAAATTATTGTGAGCGAAATGAGCCAGTTACAAAAGAACAAACATTATATGAGACAAACTTTTACAAGAAAAAAAATAACAACAGTTTCAAATAACAAACGCTAATGAGCGTGTGGAGATATTGGAATCCGTATACACTGCTGGTGGGACTCTAAAGCTGTCCGTCCAATTTGGAAAACGGTACGGTGCTTTCTCAAACAGCGGGGTTAAAAAGACCATATGGCCCAGCGACCCCTGTGTTTGGTATATTCCACCCTAAAGAAATAAGGGTCAAGGAACAAGCAGGTGTGTGGCTCCTGTGTTCATTACAGCACTATTCACAATAGCAAGGAGATGGAAACAATCCAAATGCCAGTAAGTGGAAGAATGGCTAACCTTTGGTACGTACATTCAATGGAATACTATGCAGCACTAAAGAATAATGACGACATTGGGGGAAATAGCTCATGACATGGATGGGTTTCTAGAAAATTAAGCTGAGTGAAGTTAGTCCATCAAAAAAGCCAAATATTATACAAGATCACTGTTCTAAAAGGGAAAAAAGGAAAACCATGGTTTTTATACCAAAAGGAAACTTTCACCTTCCCAAGGGTGAGAGGAAAGGTAAGGGGAGGGGAAGTGCTAGGCTGGAGGGTAGACAGCTGTTAGGTTGGGTGACAGGGAAGATAATTTCCTACAAGAATGTGAAGTTTAGGAAAAAGCAGAGGAGGACGGAGCAAGCTATTGGGCACTTAGCTATGTTGTTTAAGTTGGTAATACAAAAATGACCGTCTGAAATGTAAACACTCACTTAATCCATAATCAAAAGTTTGGAATTACCAAAGTGATGATAAACATCCCCTCACCTCAAGAAGGACATTAATCCCATCTTTATGGGCGATTACTTCAAATGTGAATGAACTACAATCTCCAATCAGAGGGCAAAGATTGTCTGAATAGAAGAAGAACACAGGACCCAATTTTATATTGTCTATAAGAGAACCATTTTAAAACAAAAGATCCAAATAGGATAAAAGTGAAAGAGTAAAATAGTACTTGCGAATAGAAACCAAAAGAGAATTGGCTACACTAATACCATAGAATAGGCTTTAAGTCAAAACGATTACAGGAGGCAGAGAAGGAAATGATATAATGTGTAAAGGATAAATTCACCAAGGGGAAATATAATTATTAGTATAAATGCATCTAACAGCAGAACCCTCAAATATGTGAATCCAACACTAATAGAACTGATGAGCTCAAAACAGAGAATTCTACAATAAAAGTTAGAGACTTCAATGCACTACCTTGAGTAATACAGCTGGATACAGTAATACAGCATAACAAACAAATAGATTATCTGAACGGCATCATAAACCAATCGACCTAGCCAACATTCATTAAACCGCTATTCAACTACAGAAGGATATAGTCTTCGCCAGGGCTCAAGGCTAATTCTCAGGGGAGAGCACTATCTTAGTTCACAAAACCAGTGTCAATAAATAATAAAGGATTAAAATCATGCAAAGTAGTGTCTTTGACCATAATGGAATGAGATCAAAATTGGTAATTCGATAAAAACTGGAAATTTCATAAAAACATAAAAATCATTAAACACGTTGAATGGAGCACAATGAAATAATCAGTGAATCAAAAAAGAAATAACCACCCAGGATTGATGAACCTATAGGGACAGCAAGTAGAATAAAGGTTTTGGGGAGTGGGAGGTGGTAAAGGGAGAGGCCGTCAAGGAGTCCAGGAAGAAAAAGGAACGTTTGGAAAGTGACTTTGGTAGCAAGTGTACAATTCTGCTTGACATGATTGAACTGTGGAATGACATGATATATGAATTAAATCCCAATTATTAATAATTGTTTTAAAACTGAAATGTCATCAGAGTCTTAAGTAGATGGCCAGAAAAATTAAAAAGATTTAGGGATCAGTGAGAATGAAACTACAAAGTATCAATTTATGGGATGCTGTAAATGCACTATACAGTGGGTTGTTAAAGCTACCAGAAAAGGAGTCTAAAGATAAAGCCTGGCTTTATACCTTAAGAAACTAGAAAAGAAAAAGCAAACAAAGCCCAAGAAACCAAGAAGGAATTAAATGAGAAAAACTGGGATTGAGATGAATGAAATGGACTAGACAACTAATGGAGAGATTTAATAAAACCAATAGTCGATTCTTTGGAAAGATCAAAATTTGCTAAACCGCTGGCTGGTCTGTCGAAGGGAGAGAGAAGATTATAGTAGCTGAAATCAGAAATGGAAGTAGCAGCATGACTATTGACCATACCGGTATTACACCGATTATTACAGAATACAATGAGTGATCACACCAAGTTCAATCAACAAATATCGGCCGTCGAGTTCCAGTTCAAGGACGCACGAGATTATTCTCAACACAAGGCGTTTAAGCCTGTCTCTGCCACCAGTGAATGACTGCAGACAACTTCTCTTCGTCAGACACTCATTTTAGTTTCTTTGGGGTGTCTTTAAAAAGGTGGGAGGAGATATTTTTGTGCCGTGGAAAAACTATTTTGGGGTCAGGGCTCACATGAAAATTTTAACAAAAATCAAGTAGAAATCCTAAATCATAAAAGCTTTCCAGCAAATTTACTGGAATGTTGCCCCCACATAAAACAACGATTTCCAAGTAGATCAAACACTTTGGGGTGTTGGGAAGACCTCACGATCAATTCGAGGCAGAAAGGTCAGGTCAGAAAGTTATAGGTCTGTTAGGGTATATCTATCTTGATAGCATTCCTTCAAGGATTTAGGAGAATCATGGGGGCTTAGAAAGAAGAAGTTCTAAGAATATGAAAAACTAACTTGGTGAGCAGAAAGCCAGGAATGTTCCACTAAGATTTTTTTTTTTTAAAGTTTTCCCCATCACAACGATGTACCTGCTCATTGACAAAAGCAAGGGCTGCCCTGTGAGAATTGGCTTCAGAAACCCATCCACCTGACAGCACCGATCTCCCCTTTCAGACTTTTTTTGGTTCCCCAAATCAAAGGTCCTTGCAAAGTCATGATTTGAGTCCCTCAGGAACGCCCCCGCCATGTCTCCCGTGATGTCACGCGGAATTCCTCAGGAAAGGGTCAGAGAGAGCGCAGCACTGCCTTCACAAGGGGCTACATCTCCTGGATAAAAGGTCAGGAAACAATGGCTTCACGTCTTGATAATTTTGTTCAATAAAGGTTTCTATTTATTTTGTAGCAATGGTTTGTTTTGTTGTTTTTTTACTGAAAATCTTCATATGCTGCCAAACCAGATAACCTAGATGAAATGGAAAATCTACTGTATGTATAACAACTTCACAAACTGATTCAAAAAGAAATAGAAAATCTCAACAGACCATTAAGAAGAGATGGAAACAATAATAAATTTTTAAAAAACTAAAAAAGTTAAGTCCAGGACGATCGGACTTCACTGATGGATCCTGTGAATTTTTAAAAACAGATTGGCACCCATTCTTCTCAAACTACAACCAAAAGGGGAAAAAAATTAAGTAGGAGTAGGGAACACTTCATAATTCATTAGGTACTAATATCCCTTATGAAATTGGCACAAAATCCTCCACAAAATGCTAGCGAATCAAATTCAACAGCATATTAAAAGGATTATAGACCATGACCAGTGGGATTTGTCTCAGGAATGCATGGATAAGTCAAGCGACGAAAACCAATTAACACCCGACAGTAAGAGAATGAAGAAGAAACCAACACACCTCAACTGGTACAACACAATCATTTGACACACCCCACACCCTTGTATAAGGAAGCACTCAGCACACTACAGACAGAAAGAATACTCCTCAAGACGACTTAAGAAAAATCCACAACGAATACTCTATGGTGAACTCAAGGCTGTACCACTAACTCAGAGCAAGACAAGGTTGTCGCCTCTTATCACTGTGATTTTACATTGTACTGGAAGTCCTAGCCAGTGTGATTAGACAAGAACAATAAACAGGGTATTCAAACGGAAAAATAAGTACAACTATTTCTATTTGCAGGTGACATACTGTATACAGAAAATCTGAAAGGTCCCACAAGAAAATTGCTAGAATTAGCAAATTCAGCATTGTACTAATTTTAATATATTTCATTTCTTTTCCACCTCAAAACCTGTTAAAATTCAAATTGCAATCATATATACTGAGACATTTGTGGAAATTAATTTTTATGATGAAATCTTTTGTGTATGATCTCAGCATATGATATCTACTTTACTTTTATCTGATCCGGTAGGACAGGGTAGAACTGCCTTGTGGGCTAGAACTCTTGGGGAGAGCCCCTGCTGTCTTCCGAGGGGAGATCGGTGGTTTTCAACTGCTGACCTCGAGCTTAGCGGCCCACTGGATGCAGAGCCACGCACTGACATTGGTCCAGGTGCTTTCACTGCATGTGACGAGAATTCAGAAAGTTCACGGATCAGTAGAACTGAAAGTTCATGGGATGTTTTTCACAAACTTTGAAACCCCTCCCATATCTCTCGACGTTAACTGATTTTTCAGGTGTATCTAATGTGCTGATCTATCGGGTGAGGGTGTACAAAGTTTATCAGTTTTCTATGAAAGAAGTCACACATATTTTGATATAGGTCACTGATTATAATCCCCATACTCTCCCATCACTTATCTGACTTCCTCCCTTAGAGTTCCTGGTTCTCTTCCTCCTTCTTCCTGAACCCTTCTTGCCTCCTGAACTGTGTCCTTGGACAGTGCTGCCCTTTTGATCTCAAACGACTGATTAAGGGGCCTGCCCCTCCCTCGTGTCTTTGCTCCCCTGGCTGACCTGCCCGGTGTTTGGTTCAAACTTGAGCCATGGGATGGAGTTTGTTTCCAACCCAAATGGTGACTATGTTCTCATGGGTCCTACCAGTCTCTCTCTGAACGAGCAAGCTTGGTCTTTTTTTTATGATTTTGAGTTTTGTTTCACATTTTTCTCTAAGTCTATCCAGGGCCCTCTATTGTGATATCTTTCAGAGTAGACAACAGTGATAGTTGGACACAACTATCTACTTCTTCTGGTCTCAGGGTCTTGGAAGCTGAGACCCCCGTGATCCATTCCTTCTTTGGACTAATTCCTTCCACGTGGCTTTGGTTTTCATCATCATTCTTTGCTCTGGATGAGGAGAGACCAATAGTTGCCCCTTAGATGGCAGCTCTCCAGCTGTGAAAACCCGGTGTGTTGCTACCCACCACCGTAGAGTGCAAAGCACTGTCTTTGTGGACTGTGCGGTGCTGACGAACCTTGGTTCTCCCCGTGGCTGTGGTCCTGAGCTCTCGGAGCCAGCAACTCATTCTTCTGGGCTATTTCATTGTGGCTAAGTTTTCATTAACTTTTTTTTAAAGAGGAAGATCTTCAACAAGATGGGTTGACACAGTAGCTTCATCTTTGGGCTCAAACATAAAAACAGTTGTGAGGATGGCACAGGACCGGGCAGGGTTTGGTTCTGCGGAACACGGGGTCACTGTGAGTCAGAATCCCCCGACAATGCCTACCAACCACATGAAGTCATTTTCATAACTTGGCTCCCTGTATGCCCTGCTATTTTTATTTCAGCTACTGGAATTTTGATTTCAAAAATTCTGCTTTGCTCTCCTCTTCAAAACATTGATGTGTTGTCCGAAATGCAGGTATAGATACTAAAAATGTAACCTCGTTTAATTCTTATAAAGATCTTCCAAGTAAGGCCAAAACAATCCCCAGTCAACAAATGAGAAACCAAAGAAGTCAAACGACTGCCTCCAATCCTATAGCGCCTAGAAGCGAGAGCTCCTAGCCCCAACTGGAGACAGAGGAAGCACGGTGGCATGATCCAGCTGCAGCCCTGCTTGTTCCCACATGTGCAGAGTAGAATTTCAGGGTTTCTAAGGTGGTGATCTCTCAGACACAGCTTGCCAGGCCTGTCTTCGGTCCTCTTGGTGGATTTGAACCTCACCTAGTCTAGTGCTTACCCACGTGCGCCACAGATGGCCACAGAGCGACTGGTAGGTTCAAAACACCAATCCTTAGGTTAGCAGTCAAGTGCTTAGCCATGAAGCCACCAGGGCTCCCTCCCGGAGTAAGTAAAATCCATTTACCTGTTCAGCAAGCAGCTTAAGTGTCGCATTATCAAACTGAAGCCTGCAAGAAAGGAGGTTGGGTTGATATAGGTATAGAAAATGTATATGTTTATATGTATTTATGATATGAATTCTTAGAGATCTAAATTAATCTCCAAGACTTTAAAGAAGCACACTTAACTCTGGCAGCTCAAGGATGTCAGGCGCATGCACATTCATTTCACTGTAGAGACATCAGAACTGCCCTTCCGACTCAATGGTTGTTGCCCGACTTTATTGGAATGGGAACTGAGGTTGCCCTTCTGCTTAGCTAAGGACAGACAGAACTGAGGCTTCAGGGCTGGCTTTGGGACCCCAGCCCAGTGCTGCGGTAGTGTCCCTGAGCCCGAGAAGTATGATCCGCTGCCTCCCCCTCGGTGCCTTTGCCAGACCTGGGCGCCCAGGCAGCTCAGCAGTGGTGCCCCGTGGCTTCAATCTCACACTCCGTGCTCGCGGGCCCTGTGTGCCCAATGAGTTTCAGGGCAGGTCTAGAATAACTATGCATTTTGTCCCTGAAAAAATGTAGCGGCCAGGCATTCTCCTGGTTCAGCCTTCACTGACCCAGACATTCATATTTATTTTGCTTCAGATAATTATCAGCATGAGTGGCTTTTTAAGGGAGAAAACCTTTCAAAGTAACTCAACAATAGTTAACAGTTGTAACCACATTTTGCTTTAAAACCAATTAAAAAAATCATCAGCTTCTTAAAATGGTGTGTTTCCATGTAGGTGACTCTTTGGTCTTGAGTCTCTCACTTCATTCAAGGTCAGCCCCTAAAGTCAACTTACGAGTTAGATCCAGTGGCCTCGCTTTTCTCATGTGGCCTCTGTCAGTGCCCTCCGGGAGGGGAACTGTGGGTCTTGGTGACATATGGAGAAGCAGCAACTTTCTCCACGGTCAGCTTGCACTAAGACATAACACAGGAAGAAGTCTTTCAGTCTACGCACATGTGTGTCAGAGAACCATAGCCCAGCTTCGAGCTGCAGATCAAATACAGGGCCCTGTTCAGATCCACCTCACAGAGCCATATGCACATGCAGGTGATAATGGACCTTCAGTGAAGGAAGAGAGGACAGCATGACCCAAGCTCCGCGGGGAGGGAGGAGGGCTGCTCCTCAACCCCTGGAGGCAATGGGAAAGTGCTGGAAATTGCAGTGCTTACAACAAAACCTGGGAAACGAGGTGCTAATACCTCTGAGTATGAGAAGGAAGAAAATGTTCTAAAATTGATTGTGATGATTACACAACTCTTCTTAATATGTTTGAACTATTGAACTGTATGATAATGTGAATTATCTGTCAATAAAACTGGTCAAATAAAAAAACCAACTTGTTCAGAAGGGGAGAAGATAAATACGCTCATGAGCATATTCAAGTCACCTCGACATACCTTCCCAAGTGACAGCTACTCGGGAACCAACCCAGCAGCAGCAGGGAGCCCACGGGCAAACATGTTGGTGATGTGTGGTCTAGGCTCTTGGATTGCTCTGTTCAAGCCTCAAATGGCCACTGGGGTTTGGGTTTTTATTGCAGTTCAGTCAACCAAATGGTTAAATACTGAAGGGGCCAACAGTGTCAAGACCATTGGCTGATGGGCCCTTCAAGATGTCCCGAGTAGGCAGACCTTGAGACAGTGGTTCATTTTTAGGAGCTGTGAATAAGAAAGTGCCGAAGTATAGCAGGTACCAGGCCCCAGAAGCCAGGATGCTGTTTGATGTCTTTGAATTTCCAATGTGGATAAGTGTTTATTAATTGAAAGTTAAGTGCAGAATATAAATGGCGTTATTCCAAAAACCAAACTCACTGCCGCCGAGTCAATGCCAATTCATAGCGACCTTACAGGACAGGGCAGAACTGCCCCTGTGGTTTCTGAGACTGGAACTCTTCCCTGGAGTAGAAAGCTCATCTTTCTCCAGAGGAGCAGCTGGTGGTTTTGAACTGCCCACCTTGTGGATTTCAGCCAAATGTGTAACTGCTACACCACCAGTGGAGTCCTTTGTTAGAGGGTAAAACAAAACAGAAAACTTGGAGTCGAAAAAACAACCCGGAGAAAAAGCTTGGGGGAGAATTCCAAGCTGGGAAGACGGTGTTGGAATCGTGACCCTTCTCAAACCTTCACTTCAAAGGGAACCTATTTCCTGTGCTCAGGAGAAGACGGCACGTCTGCCTTCACGTCCTGCACACACAGAGGTTTGGCTGGTCTCCATGCTGTCATACATGTTTCTTTTTAATGGACATTCAGATTTCCTATCCGTCTATTTTCTTTTCCCCAAACCACCCGCTTCAAGGCAGACTTAACCGATCTGCAGATAGCCAGAACCCCAGGCAGCATGAACTTGTGGACTGAGGTTTTATACACAGGACACTGAAAACATGCAACCGAGTGGGACAGGGAGGTGGGGTTTCTCAGTCCCTCAGCTTTGCCTGGAGTCCCCGGGGTGTGGGTGGGGGTTGGGGTGCAAAAGCTAAGGGCTTGGCTACTAACTGAAAAGGGGGTGGTTTGAATTCACCCAGAGATGCGAGGTTTGGCCATCACAGCCATTGAGAACCCCCTGCCGCACAATTCTGCAGGACACACACACACACACACATGCACTGCTGCCAGGACTCAGAGTGAACTTGATAGCAACTGAGTGTTTTGTTTGGCCTTGCCTGCTACCCAATTTTCTCTGCAAGTACTTTGACAAAGGATGCCTGACTTCGCCCCCATCCACTCCGCCCATCCCCTGGACGTGACTGCATGCTAGTGGGCATCGGGAGAACGCTGCCTCTGCCATCCAGGCCGAGGTGGAGAAGCTGTTGGGCTGGGGTGGGGAAGGGCAGCTCCTGTCTGGTGGCTAGGGTCAAGGAAATGTCACCACAGTGCAGTGGTCCTCCAGGGAAGACAGCTGAATCTAACTAATGTTAACATACTCTGTGCTTTGAAAGCGTCCCAGAACTGGTTCACTTTGCTGGGACTGCAGGTTCCCCTCCAGGAGATAGCAAGGATCAACGATTATGTGGCCCACCTTCTCTTCCAGAGACCCTCAAACCAGGACATAGGGGTATAGCAGTGCTGATACAGACCGCTGCTGAGCAAGGGGGCTCTATCTTTTCCCTGCCCCTCCTGCCTTCCCCCATGCCTGCTCTTCAGTGACATAAGCACACTGTGAAGCCAATGTATGCAGGCCATCCTCGACGCCCAGCTGAGGTTACAAAACACATGTGGGTTTGCTCTCTTTGTTTGACCAATAAAAGGCATCTGGAGGTCATCCCTCCACTCCACTTCTGGTTTCCGAGTGGCAGCCACCTGGCCAACCCTCACACTATGCCCAACAGCATGGCTTTGTGTATCTGCGGAATGAGCCAGGAGCATTCTGTTTCCTACATTCAGTGATAACTTGCTAGAACCACAGGAGAGGGCAAGGCGCTTTGCTTAGCAATGGCCTCTGAGTTTCTCTGGCAGCTGTGTTATACTGGGCGCCTAGGGGAGAGGCAGGAAGTGCTGGATAATTGGGGGACCCCTTCACCACGAGTCTTCAGGTTTGTCTTCTGGCTTCAGAATACTAAGACTTTCCTGCTGCTGAAATGTATACCACGAATGGGGACACAGTGCAGGAATTGTGCCCGATCTGACCCCACCACATAGAGGCAAAACACTAAGGGTGTGCAACACAACAGCAAGGGCAGCACAGCAATGAAGTCCTGAGGGAGTGCCAAAAATAGACTTTGAGGCCAGGGCGTGGCACCCCATCAGACTCTACCAGAAAACACTCTTAAAGGTCAACAAACAGACCTTGAACTATTTACAGGGTTTTCTTTTTTTTTTGTCATTGGTTTTTGTTGTTTTGTTTTGCTGTGTCTTTTGTGTGTGTGTGCATATTGTTATCTCTGCAGATCTATCTAGATAAGATAGGCGGGATAAACAATCTGGAGGAGAAAACAACGGGACCGGTGGTTGGGGGTGGCCGATGTGGGAGCGACAGGGAAAGGAAGTGGGTATTAACAAACCCCAGGACAAGGGAACAACAAGTGATCTAAAATCGATGTCAAGGAGGGGTATAGGAGGGCTGATAGGGCTTGATCAAGGGCAATGAAACTGAGAGGAATTACTGAAATCCAAATGAAGGCTGAACATGATCATGGAATAAGAGGAAAGTGAAAGGAAATAGAGCAGTGGTTCTCAACCTTCCTAATGCTGCGATCCTTTAATACAGTTCCTTATGCTTTGGAGACCACCCCCAACCATAAAATTATTTTCGCTGCTACTTCATAACTATAATTTTGCTACTATTATGAGTTGGGCAACCCCTGTGAAAGGGTCATTCAACCCACAAAGGGCTTGCGACCCACAGGTTGAGACAGAGGAAAGAACTAGGAAGCAAAGAGCATTTAGGTCTAAATACAGGCACAAACATATGTAAGTATATTTATATATGAGGATGGGGAAATAGATCTATGTGCATATATTTGTAGGTTTAGTATTAAGGGAGCAGATGGACATTGGACCTCTACTCAAGTACTCCCTCAATGCAAGAACACTTTGTTCTATTAACCTGGCATTCCCAACATGAGAGCTGAAGACAAATGTGTGCATAAGCAATTGTGGTGAAGAAAGCTGATGGTGCCTGGATATCAAAAGATATAGCATCTGGCTTCTTAAAGGCTTGAAGGTAATCAAGCAACCATCCAGCTCAGAAGCAACAAAACCCACTTGGAAGAAGCACACCAGCCTGTGTGATCATGAGGTGTTGAGGGGATCAGGTATCAGGCATCATCAGAACACAAAATCATATCATTGTGAATGAGTGGGTATGCAGAGTGGAGACCCAAAGTCCATCTGTAGGCAACTGGACATCCCCTTACAGAGGGTTGAGGCAGTGGGGGGTGGGAGGGGGGACGGGACAGTGGGGAGACCAGCCAGAGCCAGTCAGGGTGCAGTATAACACTGATGAAACGTACAACTTTCCTCTAGTTCTTTAATGCTTCTTCCCCCACCCCACCCCCACTATCCTGATCTCAATTCTACCTTACAAATCCACCAAAGTAATAGAGCATGCACACTGGTACAGATAAGAGCTGGCAATACATGGAATCCAGAACAGATAAACCCTTCAGGACCAGTAATGAGAGTAGTGATGCCAGGAAGGGAAGGAGAAGGTGGGAAAAACGGGGGAACCGATCACAATGATCTACACATAACCCCTCCCTGAGAAATCGACAACAGAAAAGTGGGCGAAGGGAGACATCAGACAGTGTAAGACATGGAAAAATAATAATAATTTATAAATCATTAGGGGTTAGTGATGGAGGGAGGGGAAATGAGAAGCTGATACCAAGGGTTCAAGTAGAAAGAAAATGTTTTGAGACGATGATGGCCAGAAATGTACGAATGTGCTTGACACAACGGATGGATGGATGGATGGATTCTGATAAGAGCTGTGTGAGCCCCCACTATAATAATTTATAGAAAAAATTTTAAAAAAAGAATGGTCATGCTGTCCATCCATACATACCCACACACAGACACACACACACACACACACACCTTTCAGGAGGTTGACTTCCGCTGAGCGTCAGCAGGCACGGGCAGGCTGGCACTGCTGTTAGAGATGAGATGGGTTTATTAGGATTCCAGGCTGTGCATGAAGCACTGACTGCACAACAGAAATGATCACGCAAACCAACAGCGCAAACTCACTGCTGTTGAACTGATGAGGACTCCCAGCAACCCTATAGGCAGAGGAGAACTGCCCCTTTGGACAAAGCGGAGGCACCACAGGCTGCACGAGTCTGGGCAACGTTCTTCTGCTTGCCAGCGCCCCTGAGCTACTGCTTTTTAAGCAGGATGTTGGGAGTTAAGAATTGGGGAACCAAGAGTTGTCTCTGTGCAGAGGTCTTCCCAATTCCCGTCCATCTTGCTGGATCCATCTGAGGCGTGGGGCACCTTTCCCTTCATCCCTTCACACTCTTTCACCTCAGGTAGGCCCACTCTTCTGCCCACATGCACCCCAGTTGGGCATATCCCCCCACATATGAAAGTTTCGTGGCTCTCTACTTAACTCTAACAAGTCGGTTTCTCTCTGAAAATATCCTGGCGTTTCCTTGTATGCACTTCCCTTCACTAGCCCCCCAGACAGAGGGTTTCAGTTCATCCAGGTTCAGCTCCTGCTCTTGCATCCTACCTGGGACAATAGGTAACGTCGTGCTAAACAGAGAAAAGATTGAAGTTGTCAAGGGTTTCAGTTTGCACGGATCCACAATCACAATGCGCGTGGAAACAGCAGTCAGGGATCAGAAGGCTCGCTGCATTGGGTCGGTCTGCTGCACAGACCTATTTAAGTGCCGAAAGCAAGGATGCTACTTTGAGCGCTCAGGTGCGCCTGATCCAGGCCGTGGTCTTTTCTAATCACCTCATATGCCTGTGAAAGTTGGACATTGACTGTGGAAAACCAAAGAAGGATCAATGCATTTGAATTCTGGTGTTGCCGAAGAACATTGCAAGTACCCTGGACTGACTAAAGATCAAACAGACCTGTCCTGGAAGAAGTACAGCCAGAAGGCTCCTTTGAGGCAAGGATGGTGAGACGTCTCATTCCATGTATTTTTGGACATGTTGTCAGGAGAGACTAGTCCCTGGAGAAGGCAACATGTGGTAAAGTAAAGGACCAGCGGGCGAACAAAAAGGCCCTTAAGGAGATGGATGGACACAGCGGCTGCAACCATGAGCTCCAACCGAAGAACGGCTGTGAGGATGTTGCAGGACCGGCCAGTGTTTCCTTCTGTGGTACAGACGGGCTTCTGTGCATCTGAACCAACTCAGTGGCATCTCACAACAGTAACAACATCTGAACTACACGTGGCAGCCCTCTCAAACCGATGTTACACTGTTCAGATACGTGAAGTTCGACATTCCAGGACCCATCACACAGTTCTCTATAACAACGGAACTTCTCGGGCATATTCATTCACTGCTGGCCGTTTGTGAGACTTCTGCTTCTTGAAGAACAATGTAGACAGAAAGTGACTCCTTCTCAGACATGTCCTCTTTGTGGTGCTGGGGATGGCATTACTTACAAGACTTAGATAATTTGGTGATAAAATACCATATTCTCTTGTAGCTCAAACATTGTAGATTTGAAGTTAATGAAGGGACTTTATCATAACTACCTAATTGTTCATTTCATAAAACTATCTTTATGGAAAATGTTGCCAAGAGAAGTATGGGGCTACTTTAATCCCAGTAACAATACATTTATATGGTTTCCTTTATTCTAAAGGGAAAGCTATATGCACTCTTCTTTTAAAACGTTGCCTCTTATGAATCAGTACCAGTATGAACAGACATCAGAAGTTCTTGTTAATTGGTTAAAATTGGTGCCTCTTTTTCAGAATTCTTAACCATCACCTGCACAATGATGATCACCAGACTTTGTAAGGCAAAGTGTCACATAGTTGTAAAGAATCTGTTTTCTTACCATGGTAGTTAGATGATTTTATGTCAGATTGAATTTGTATGAGTGTCAGGGTGGAATCCAATCAGCCAATCAGCTCAGCCTGCGGATGCCTCCTTGAGGGTGTGGCCTCCTGATCAGCTGGGAACCTGGGTACCTTCCACTCTGCTACTTCACCTCCCTGCTTGCTGGGACGCTGCTCTGATCCTGAGAGCTGTCAGTGCCCTGCCATGTTTCCGCCGACTCGGGATTCATGTGACTCTACCTCCTGGCCTCTGACCTTCCTGCCTTCCGGATCAGGAATCTGGAGAGGGACTTAGGAGTTAGGGAGTAACAGTGCACTTATAGACTTAAGAGTTGGACCGAGGTGCGTTGCCTTGTTGATATATAATTACTTCTTGATAGGATCTCTTTCTGGGTGTCACTGGATTTGTGTCTCTAGACAACCTGGTCTAACACAATTACTAATGATAGAAATAATAACAGTAAGAAGAAACTGAATAAGAAACAATTATTCAACCCACCCACCCCCACTTACTTAATTATTAGGTCTTAGAGACCAGGTAACCAACCAAAAAACATCCAGATTTGTGCCCATTTCAAAGAATGGTGACAAAGCAGATTGCGGAAATTATTGCAAAATATTACGAATATGACATGCAAGTAAAACTTTGCTGAAGATTATTTTGACATGGTCGCAGTGGTACATAAACAGCAACCTGCCAGCAATTCAAGCCACATGCAGAAAAGGCCATGACACAGGAATGTCATTGCTGATGTCAGAGGTGGCTTGACTAAAAGCAGGGATACTTGTGTCTCAGTGTGTTATTGAATGTTCAAGTGCACTTGACAGTGTGGATCACAGCAGTCGATGGCTAACATTGAGAAGAACAAGAATTCCCAAGCACTCTACTGTGTGCCTACAGCACCTGTGCCTGGGCCCCGAGGCCGTCATTCTACCATAACAAGGGGACGGTGCACGGTCAACATCAGGAAAGGTGTGTGTCAGGGTTGTATCCTTTCACCATACTTAATCTGTTTGTTGAATGAATAACCTGGGAAACTGGACTATAGGGAAAATTCTGTCAAGATGAGAAACAGGCTAATTACTAACCTTCAGTATGCAAAAGATACAACGTTGCTTGCTGAAATCAAGGAGCCCTTGCTGCCCTTGCTGAGAAGACCAGAGACTAGAGCTTTCCTAAAGCATTACTGTAAACAAAACCAAAATCTTCACTGGACCCACAGCCAACATCTTGGTAAATAAAGAAATGCTGACTCATTCTTTTGGTACCATGACTCTCTTCCATCAATCTTCTTTAAAAGTTTCCTATAGTGGTCAATATTTTACCCTGTAGAATCCTTTAGCATTTCAACTTGAGACTTCAGCCTTCTATAAAGCAGTGGGAAATTGTGTGGTAAGTAGCTATGTAAGAGCTGGTGTGTCATTCTTTTACCTTAATCAAGCCAGATCTCTTGTACCAGCGGTGCTAAATACCACTCATTCAAAATCAACATTTTCAAAGGATTTAGCATTTCCCCCTTTTTAATTAGTCATGCTTTCTTCAAAGGGCGGCGTGGACATGGGGGGGCATTCTGTAGATTATAGAATGCAAGGGTGAGTTAGGCCTCATCTGGTTCTGGCTATCCTCAGGGGTCTGTGAGGTTATGGCCAAAGATAGAACGTTTATGTTGTCAGAGCTCCAGAAAGAGAGGCGCAGGAGCATGATGAGGGCAGCGGATGTGCAAGTGTGACTGGCACGATGGACGGATGGATGGATTGTGATAAGGGTTGTATGAGCCCCCAATAAAATGATTTTAAAAAACAGAGGAGACAGAGAGTGGGGCTAAAACACTTGAAGAAATACAGTTGCAATCTCCCCAAATTTGACCAACTTATGAGTCCTACAGATTCAAGGAGCTGGACAAACCCTGGAAAACCCCAAATGAAATCATACGAAGAAACATCGTAGGGAAACTTCTGAAGACTAAAGACAAAGGAAAAGCTCTTGAAACCAACAAGGGAGCAGCGCTACTTTACCTGGAGGGAGAACCCAGATTTCTCATCAGACACTGTGGAGTTTAGAAGGAAGGGACATCACCTTCTTCAAGTGCTGAAAGATACGAACTGCGGCCCATCCTTCAATGTTGTCAGTTGCCATCAAATCGGTTCTGATTCAAGGAGCCCCCTGCGCAGGACAGAACTGATCCACAGCGTTATCAAGGGTTCTGCCTTTCAGGGAGCAGGTCATCAGGCCCCTCTGGGTGGATTTGAACTGCCAACCTTGCCGCCAGTAGTTGTACACTTAATCATTTGCCCTACCTGGCCTCTCCTAATTTTATATTCTTTTAAAACCATCTTCAACACAAAAGGAGGGAAACGAAGTCCTTCTCAGTTCATGGAAAACTGAGAGAATAGCTCACAAACCAACCTACTCCAAAAGAAAGGATAAAGAAGTTCTCTGAGCAGAATGTTAAAGAAAGGAAGAGCATAGAAAGCAAAAATGTTAGTAAATAAAACCTGCTTCTTTCATCTCTTGACTTTTAAAGTTACACCTAGCCATTGCAGCAGAAACTGTAACGCTGTCTGATGGGGATGTCAGTGTCTGCAGAGGAAATGTTTAATGTAATTATCCTGTAAGGGGGACCGGTTGAAAAGAAGTATGGTTTCTATACTTCACTCACACTGATACAATGTCTACAAAGTATGAATGTACAAAACACCAGAGGAACCATTTTTTAAAGTTACACACGAGGAACCATTTTTTAAAGCTATACAAAGATAGGCACTCAGATAAAATGCTACTGTTCTTTTATTAAAGATACATTGTTTTATGCACCCCAGAAAGAAGTATTGGGAGATGTCACCAAATGCAGCACATATATTCTATATAGGATATATACAATTGGGGGGGGGTCTGTTTTAGAGTTGATATCATATACTATTTAGAAACTTACTAAAGGCAAGCAGGTGGAGCATGGTCCTGATCTAGGCAGACATTGCAGGTTAGCAGACCGACTTTGATCAGTAGACCTAGAGTGTGAAGATAGGAGGAAGCTGCTTAACAGTAGCTGATGCTCGTGACCCCATGAGTGAAAAAAATAAAAGTATGTATACCTAAGAGGACGCTATCTTAAGGGACGCTAATCATTCCAAGGCACTTAAAGTGTTAGGCTTCCTCCTTCAACAATGGCGTTGCGGTAAGCGGCCGCTCCGTGCAGTTTGGAAACGATAGTAGAGCAGAAAGAGAAAGCCCTGCTCATCTCAAATCCCTCTTTACAGTATTATGAGAGCACTGACCAAGGCGAGGCTATATTCAGTTCACAGGTAAATTACAAACAACTTTAGGGACATTAAGGAGACTGGAAGATGAGCGGAAAGGGACTGACACGAATCTAATATCTAGTGAGTATCTAGTATGTCGCAGGATGAGTTAGCGTTGGGGATCTTATTTGTAACATGAACATATTGTCATCACCTCCCTCTCACTGCCATCCAGTCGATGCTGACTATTGCAACCACTCTGTAACTGTGTCCAACACTTTAACTGTTTAAGGGAACAAAAAGCCTATCTTTTTCCTCTCAGAGCAGCTGGTGGTTTCGAACTGCCCACCATGTGGATCGCAGCCCAATACATAACCACAAAACCACCAGGGCTCCTGTGATTTTACCTAATCCCTACAAAACCCTGCGGGAGGAAAATCTTCTGACTATAGATGAAGAGTCTGAAACTCGGAACTATTAAATGACCTGTCCACGTTCTTTCAGCGAAGATGGGGACTGATGCTCACACTGATGTCAGGCTGGCTGTACGAAAGCAGTAAGTAGTTACTGCTTGCATGAGAGAGACCTAATTCTGCTACATGATGTCGGATGACAGAGACCTGCTCATGTGATGATTGAGTAACAAGTTAATGAAGAGTGTGGAGGACAAGACAAAATGAGCTTCCTTGGGCCAAGTATAAAATGTGCCTGAATTGTGGATGATGAAATTAGTTAAGGGAACTCAATAAGCCAAATAGCATTAAAAGGCTCAAATTCACAATAAAATATTTTATTTGGGCCTGAAAAATGACTGTGGGCTCTGGGGAAGAAGCATCATTGGACCGAAGGAGGTAATCTTGTGAAGCAAGGCCTGAAGGCAAGGCCCCCAAAGAGGAGAGCCGATTCTCAGCCCCTGTTTTAGTGTCGAGTCAAAGAGAGCCAAGAAATTATGGGATGACTTTCTGGGGTTGAGAAAGACCAAACACAAAGAGATAAATTAACCTTTCTTTTGATGAGAAATGTTAGCAGAAACATGCCTGAGGGGAGTGTGCTGACACTCGGTTAATTTACTGTTCTCACACACCATCTGGAGAGGTGGTAGTCACTGAAATAAAGCGATAAATGTTAATACTGTTTCACACACAGTATGCAAGGGTTCAGACGCATGAAAAGAGATACATGGTATCGGAGTATCTGTCCCTATTCCCTAGCTAACGTTGCTTGTCATTTTGATACTGCTGTCACATAAGGAGCGGGGTTCACCAGGGACTGTGCGTGGATGTAGATCCTCTCTTAAGGATACACGGTAAAGCGATTTAAGCACAAAATACTTTCCGAAATGAAAAATAAGCAAAGCACTGCCGCAGAGTGGATGCCAACCCATAGTGACCTTTTAAGACAGGGTACAACTGCCTCTGTGAGGTTCTGAGACTGTAACTGTTCATTGCAGTAGCGAGCCCCTCTTTCTCCCATGTGGACTTTGTGGATTGCAGAGCAACATGTAACCATTCCAACACCAGCATCATCTATTGTGCTTAAGATACCCTCGGGAGGGAGCCCTCGGAGAGGTGGATTGGCGCAGTAGGCGCACGGATGGAATCAAACATGCTAGCAATGGTGAAAATGCCACAGGACTGAGCAACCTTTCATAGTTGTAGAAAAGGCTGCAAGGAGCTGGAATTAACTCCATGGCAGACATCTGTCTGTCTGTCTGTCTTTCTACCAAAACTCACTGCTATCGAGTTGATACTGACCGGATAGGACAGAGAGGAACTGCCCCTGTGGGCTTCCGTGACTCAATCTTCACGGGAATAGAAAGCTCCACCTTTGTCCTTCAGAGAGGCTGGTGGCTTGGATTTCCACTGCCAGGGCTCCCGTGTGGACAGAACAAGGGGTTCCTCCTTGGTTTACACCGGGAAAGGTATGCATCTGTGTTGTATCCTCTCAATTTGTATGCTGAGCAAATCACCAGAGAAGCTGAACTCTCTGAAGAAGAAAGCAGCCCGGGATTGAAGAAAGGCTTGAGGCCCCGTGCGACGCAGCAGCGGGCAGAAGCTGGCTGCATGAAAGGGAGGAGGACTTGAAGCACTCGCCTGCCTCAAGATCAAGGACTGCAGCCTTCTGACTGGATTAGAAGTTAATGTAAATAAACCCCAAGTCCTCACAACTGGACCAATAAGGAAACGTCATGATAAACAGAGACAAGATAGAAATTGTCAAAGATTTCATCTTGCTTGGATCCACTACCAATGTTTAAGGAAACAGCAGCTCAAATGACAAATTGCATTAGGTAGACTCATGCATACGACTTCTTTAAAGTGTTGAAAAACAAGGATGTTCCTTTGAGGAATAAGGTGTGCCTGATCCAAGCCAGGCTATTTGATTTTTCCTCTTGTTCTTTCTTTCTTAATTAGTAGTATTTTTTATCATTTTATTGGGGGTTCTTACAGTTCTTACAACAATCTATGTATCAATTGTATCAATCACATTCGCGCATATGTTACCATCACCATTTTCAAAGCATTTTCTTTCTACTTGAGCCCTTGATATCAGCTCCTCCTGTTTCCCTTCCTCCCCCATCCTCCTACCCTCATGAACCCTTGATAAATTATAAATTATTGTTATTTTCATATCTTACTCTGTCTGCTGTCTCCCTTCACCCAGGTTTCTGTTGGTCCTCCCCGGGGGCTGGGGGTGGGGCGGTGTTATACATTGATCCACGCGATCAGTTCCCCCTTTCCCCTGGCCCTTCCCCCTACCCTCATGGTATTGCTACTCCTGTTATTGTTCCTGAGGGGCTTATCTGTCCTGGATTCCATGTATCCAGGGCTCTTATCTATACCAATATAGATGCTCCAGTCTAGCCAGGTTTGTGAGGTAAAACTGGGGTCATGATAGTGGGAGGAGGAAGCATTCAATAACTAGAGCTGCGATTCCCAACCTGTGGGTCACAACCCCTTTGGAGGCTGAATAACCCTTTCACAGGGGTCGCCCGATTCATAACAGTGGCAAATGACAGTTATGAAGTAGCAACGAAAGTAATTTTATGGCTGGGGGTCACCACAACATGAGAACTGTATGGAAGTATCTCAGCATTAGGAAGGTTGAGACCCACTGAACTAGAGGAATGTTGTGTGTTTCGTTTGTGCTATGCTGCACCCTGGCTGACCGGTTCCTTCCTTGAGACCCTTCTATGAGGAGGCTGTCCAATTGTCTACAGATGGGCTTTGGGTCTCCACCCCTCTTGTTCGCATCAATATGATTTTTTGTTTTGGATCTTCTGATACCAGATCCCATTGACACCTCATGATCACACAGGCTAGTGTGCTTCTTCCACGTGGCTTTGTTGCTTCCCTGCTAGTTGGCCACTTATTTAACTTCCAGCCTTTAAGACCCCACCAAGCCTCGAGGACGACACTCCTGCTCGGAGCAGCCAATGCACAGAGAGGACCTTAGGACCAGCCCGACCATAACACACGACGTCCCCTCACTGACCCACAGCGCTACAGGGGACAGCACTTGAGACACGTGTATGAATTGTGTCTGTTCTGACATACCCCCACCCCCATCCCCACTCCCCAGAGCACAACAGAGCAACAAAGCAACAAAGTTTCCGAGGAATCCTGAAAACAGACTCTGACATGGGGTGGGGGATGGGCAGAGCTTGGCACTGCACCAGACCCGATCAGAAAACATTTGTTGGGTCAACAGACAGACCTGGAACTATTCATAGGCTATTTTCCCCCCTCATGTCTATCTACATGAGAGGCAGGATAAACAATCCCGAGGAGAAAACATTGGGACAGACAGTTCAGAAGGATAGGAGAAGGTGAGGGAGAAGGTGGGGGGAGTCAACAAATCCAGGGACAAGGGAATAACAAGAGATCTAAAATTGATGGTGAGGAGAGCATAGACTGCCTGCCTGGTGGGGTTCAATCAAGTGCAATGTAGCTGAGAGGAACTACAAAGAGCTGAATGAAGGTTGAGCATGATAGTGGGACAGGAGGAAAGTAAAAAGAAATAGAGGAAAGAACTAGGAGGCAAAAGACATTTATAGAGGTATAAATACAGGCATGTAAATACGTAAATAAGTACATAACGATAGGGATATAGGTTTATGTACATTTATCTATATGTTAAATAGAAAGGTAGCAGAGGGACATTGGGCCTGTACTTAAGTCCTCCCTCAATGCAAGAACACTTTTTTCTATTAACCTAGCACTCTGTGATGCTCACCTTCCTGACATGATCACTGAAGACAAAATGGGTGCATAAGCAATTGGGGTAAAGACAGCTGATGGTGTCCGGCTATTAGAGGATATAGCATCTGGGGCCAGACTAGTTTCAATTGCCTCCTATACCCGTGAAAGTTGGATGTGAAAACCGACAAAAGAAATGATGCACTTGAATTATGGTGTTGGCAAAGAAGATGGAAAGTACTGCAGACTCCCCAAAGAACAAACCTCTGTGCGGGAAGAAATATAGCTGGAATGCCCCTCAGAGGAGGATGCTGAGACTTCATTTTATGTGCTTTGGGCATGTTCTCAGGAGGACCAGTGGCTAGAGGAGGACACCATGCTTGGTAAGGTTGAGGAGCCGTGGGAAACAGGAAGGCCATTGACGAGACAGATGGACACAGTGGCTGCAATCGTGGGCTCCGGCATCACAAGTGACGAGGATGGTGCAGGACCTGGCAGGGTTTCCTTCTGTTGTATCTAGAGCCACCCAAAGCAACTTGATGGCATCCAATGAGAACATCTGTCTGGCTGTCTCTCCATCTGAACCTCCAGTGCCCACACAATGCCCAACTCTGGATGGGCCTCCAATATGTATTGAAAAAACAAACAGAGCCCAACAACAAACTTGGGCTCAAAAACTGGTTATAGCATAAATAATGCCTGTCCCTTCAAGCTAGTAAGCACTTCAGAGTCCCATCATCATCATCATCCATAAAAACTGGACGAAGAATGGAGCCAGAATGTTAGCCCTAGAAAGAATGCTCTCCGCCAATGCCCAGTCCGCCTAGCCAGCACGCCCTCTCTAGGTGCTGTTGATTGCCGGGACCCTCTTCCTCACCACCCAGGGATTTTATTTCGTGCTTGTTTCGAATTTTCCTTATAGTGAGTAGAGCTTTCTGTAACTTTTACCTGTGGCCTGTTACGCTGTTTGGCATTCACCGAAAAGCAAATTACTCAGTTACCCTAAAGGACCTTGTGGGACCTTGTAGGACCACCGGCCCTGTGAGTTTCCGGGACTGTAACTCGTTAAGGGCGCAGACCCCGTCTTTCTTCTGCAGAGTAGCGCGGGTGGCTTCATAAGGCTGAGCTTGCGGTTAGCGGCTCGTTGCACAACGACTAAGCCACCGGGGCTCCTGGTCTGGCCAAATTATGTAACGAGAACTCAAACCGCATGCTGCCAGGCCGATGTCGACTCATCGTGTCCCCATAGAACAGAGTGGACTGGCCCCTGTGGTTTCTGAGCCCGTAACTCTTTATGGAATATAAAGTCTCACAATTTCTCCCCCGGAGCAGCTGGTGGTTTCATACTGCTGCCCTTGTGGTTAGCAGCCCAACGCTTCACCGCGATCCCACCAGGGCTTCTCGCACAATGAGCCTTCATATAATTGTGTCTCTCCCCGCCCGGCCTCCCCATCCTTGCTTACATATGGTAAAATCCGTTGTGTTCCATCCTATCAGCCCACACAGAACAATGATCGTTACAGCAGCGTCACAATCTGTGCGAAGCAGAGGGGTTGTGTGCACCACCTCGTGGTTTTGAACTGGGAGGTGAAAGGCACTGAGAGTTGACAGATTAGTCAGAGTTGTGTCAAGAGTATTAATTACTAACTTGGTCAGTGAAAGTTCATCATAGCGCATCTTGCAAATATGATCAAAGCGTTTTTCAGTACTGATTTGATGGTGCTTAACCACAGGCTGTGAAGAATGAAGTTTTTCATTAGAAACTATTGATGTGATCGAGCACATTGCAGAAGAAGGTGCTTATTGTTGGACGCTTCGCATCCATGTGCTTAGCCCATTTCTGGGACCCGTAGACCCTGAATGGCAGGCTGGACCCGCCCGACGCCTGGGTTCAAACAGCAATCAGTACAGCTCAGAGGTGACCACTTACGTGCTGGCAAAGGCGGAGCTGATGCCTCTAAAACTATATATATATATATATAAACTAACAGAAAAACGGTCGAGTTGGCTCTCATTTTCCAAGGGAAAGAAGCATCCCGCTGACTGACAGGTGGAGGGAAAAGGGAGACACTGGAGTAGCGGCAGTCTAGCAGGTTCCCCGGAAAGGGAGCCAGGCCACTCCATTCTGAACTTGCTTCCCTGTTCAGTTTTAGCAGCAAAAAAGTATTATTTTTTTTGGTGGTTTCCTTTTTCGTAGCAATTTAAACGGGCATTGGCACTGAACTCTTGGAAAAGGCAATAAAACACACCCTGCACAGTTCCTCCAAATCACCAGCCCCTCCCTTCTGCAGGGCTGCCTGATCCCAGCCTCCCAAAGGCGGTGAGAATGCGCTGCTAATGGCAGGCCGGGTTCCTGGCTGCAGCTGGGTAGCAGGTGTGGGCAGGGGCTGGCACTTGGATGGGCACTTCCATGGTGCGGGCACTTCGGGAACCGCTGGGCGTCGCCAGCAGCCAGCCCAGCCAGGGGCTCACCTGCTCCCAAGCTCTTCCCCTTCAATTGCCTCCAGGCGCCAGAGGGTGGCACCCCAGGCCTCTGTGGGCAGCAGAGAGCCCAGGAGAAGGGACAGGCAGGCCAGGAAAATTGTTGATAAGAGTCCTAGAAGGAAGTCAGGCATTCCTAGGTAAAGTTAGGGCTGTACCCCCACTCCCACCCACTGAAGGAAAATGCCTGAGTTTGAGGTTTCTAAGAGAAGTTTCCCGGAGATTATTCATAACCAACCTAAGCCTCTGCCTGCCATGGCCCTAGGGAATTTGAAGGGAAACTAGTTTCTGTAGGCACTGGGTGTGCGGGTGGCTGGGTGGGCGTCATGCCGCTGGCACTAGAAGACTGTGAGCTTGCCCCATTTCTGACCAGTTCTTGTGTCTTATTTTGCAGTTGCTGGATTTGTGCGACTTGGTCAAGAACGACGCCCTGCGGGTGATCTCCGCCTTTAACATCCCCCACACCTCCCTTCATGCACCAATCGCTGGAATTCCCAACCCAAGGGTCCCCTGGGCCTTCTACCCAGAGCCCCTACAGCCCCCGGCAGGAATAGAGGCGCGCTCCCAGCGCCACCGGCCTGGAGCCAAGTTGTAACGGCCCCGCGGGAAAGCGTGTGACCCACTGGGAGCTGGGGCATCCTTCGCCTGGGAGAGAGCTTTGGGATTTTTGAAGCCTGGGGTGCGAGCTGTGCTTTATTCTCTTCCTTGAAGTGCCGCCTGTCCGGGTTGAGACCCCTCCCCACTTCCGGCGCGCCGGCTGCCACCCAGACAGAAGTGGTTGTCCGGGATAGTGAGCCCCAAGCTTGCTTGCAGCCGAAGAGCTTAGGCTGTCAGCAGTGACTCAGATTCTTAGTGATTTCAGAAAACTGGCGGTGCTGGGTGAAACAAAACAAAACAAAGCATAAACATCAAACACCCTTAGGCAAAAGCTCCACCCATTCCGTGGCCAAAGATCCAGTTCGGCAAGTGTTCGGTTTCCCGTGATTCAGACCCTCAGGGAGGAGGAACTAACTGCGAGCAGGCAGAGGCAAGAGATGTGACTGTTAAGTTTTGCTTTTGGCAAAACACGAACCAGGATCTGTCCTCCCAGACAGGTGGCTTCCTGGCCGTCTAACAACGCGGGAACACGCTTTTTTTTAACCGTATGAAGTTTGTCATCCGCCCTCCAGAAGAACACAGAACGTTTAATAAAGAAATGAAACGATGGGGAGCTGCTCACGCTGCGCCAGAGGCCCCGGAGGAGGGAGGGTCCGGGCTAACACATTGCTATAACGTTAGTTTCATAATTGCAGCGACTACAGACCTTGGGTCCCAGGCGGGGGGTGGGGGGGCATGGGTTCTCCGTCTCCCAGAGCCCTGTTGTCCGAGTTCATGTTTTGCTACTTTCTCCCCTTCCAAGCCATCTCCCCCTCCTCTGCAGGCCCAACAGAGCGGACACATCTCTGCCCACAGACCTGATGCCTGCGGGGGAGGGGGGTCCCCTTCACACCCTGCCCAGATCTAGGACTCTGACTCAGTTCAGGAGGAGCTCCAGACTCCATAGGAGGGCGCACCCCCTTTCCATCCAGAAGGGCTCTCAGTTCCAGGACAGAGGGCGCCCGCCTCGCCTCCAGCTCCATCCCAGGATCTGGAGCAAGGGAGATGGGAGGGCTGCCCTAGTTTCCTCTTCCAGGCAGACTTTCTTGCTGCGTCCCCAAAAGGGGCACTCAGCGCGCGTTGCTTTCCCCACCAAAGAACCTTTTTCTAAGGGTTTCGGAGACGCGAGGTCAGACGGCACCGCAAGTACACGGCTGCCTGGGAACCACGAAGGGTTCTCTCCAGATCTCTCCGTCGCCCACTCCCGCA
This sequence comes from Tenrec ecaudatus, assembly GCF_050624435.1. Taxonomy (NCBI): domain Eukaryota; kingdom Metazoa; phylum Chordata; class Mammalia; order Afrosoricida; family Tenrecidae; genus Tenrec; species Tenrec ecaudatus. The sequence continues at coordinate 69,042,672 of NC_134540.1, read as the reverse complement.
GGGGACCTTGGCGTGGAGCAGGATGGGAACTCCCCAGGGGGCGCAGCAAATTGTGTTCCTTTGTCCTGGGCGCGATGGGGAGTGGGCAAGGCGCAGGGTTCGCCTGTGGCGGCCACAAGTGAACCTTTCACTTCACCGCCACGTCCGAACCCATGCCCTTTCTGCCAGCAGGGCAATCAGCGGGTCTTGCCATTAGTGTGTCTGAGAATCCGTGGCGGTGGCGTTCTTCGTCCGGCTCGGGACTCCAAGTTCCCGGTAGATGCGCGCTGAGGGGACTTCAAACTGAGGCTCTGTTGTGCCCTGCCGATGTTATAGATCTACTCACAAAGCCTGGCCCCATGGCCTCCCTGTGCCGTGGCCCCTTCCTGGGGTGCGGGTTAAGGCGGCCCCTGCATCGTATTTCCTCAATCCGCCGGGTTATTCTCTTATGTGCTAGACACCACCACCCCCGTGGAGTGTTCCATCTCTTAGCCCATGCCTCATCTAGGCAGTCTCAAAGACCCACTGTCCTTGGGGACAGGTGGAGGGGATGGTATGAGGATGGCAGGCCACTTTACAGCAGGGCTGCGGGGAGTGGGGGCAGGCACGGAAAACGCACGGGGGCGGGGGAATCTAGCAGTCTACACATCCTTCTCCACGCACCTCTCTTGTACAACCTCCATTGGCCTTAGTCTGAGGATGGTTCCCCAGCAATTCCGAGGCCAACAAATCTCACGGGTCCCAACAGAACATGCCACTACGCTCCCACCTGTAGGCAGCGCCCTTTTTTTTTTAACTGAAAGGAGTTTTTGCTTTTTAAAAAAATTTTCCTCTAACCTGGTTTTTTCTTTGCACAACACCTAACTGCACCCCAGCGGCAGAGAAGCCGGCTCTCGGGGCGCTTTCCGCGATTTCATCTGCTCCTTTATGCGACTTTTGCCTCAGGACTCTGCCTCATTTTGAAGAGTCGGTTGGGGGGTGGGGGGACTAAGGGGGGCGGGTAGCAGGAGGCCCCAAACAAGGAAGATGTGCGGCTAGCCTGCTACTCAGGCTCCAGGCGCCCTAAACTCGGAGGGAGGAGCGCTCGCAGGCCCCCTTCCCCACCTCTCACCCACGAGTACTCAGGCGCCAACCCAGTCCCCACGCTTCCCGAGGCTCTCGATGCTGTGGCAGAAGCAGGGCGCAGGGGCGCCTCCTATGGCTTTGCGCCCGCGGCCGGCACCGGGTCCCCAGCTCAGTGTGCCAGGAGCGCCCCCTCTGCTCCCAGCGCAGGCGGCGGCTGCCAGTCGGAGGGGGAGGGGTACACGCTAGGGTGGGGGATGGGTGCGCATAGAGCTGCCAGCAGCTGAAGTCACTCGGGTAAACACGCCGGCGTCTGTGCCCTGCCGAGCGCAGGTTCCGCCGGGTGGCGAGAGCCGAGAGGAAGCTGGCGGGGGCCACCCCCGCCTTTACCTGTCCGAGCCTGCACGCGCCGGCGGCCGCGGCGCCGCGGGGGCGGGGCGTGCAGCCCGCGCGCCGGGGCGGGACTTAACGGGGGCGGGGCCCGCGGTGATTGGACGTCGACTCGGGGCCGCTAGCCTGAGCTGTGCTGCAAGGCCGTACAGGTTTCACTTCGTCCCGCGCAGCCACCAGGTCTCTTGCCAGTCGGAGTGTTCTCTCCCTAGTCGTCACCACTGCCACCACCAGCCGTTTCTCGCAGCTAGTCTGCGCGCCTGGCCCTGCTGCCGCCAGCACCACCTCGGGCTGCTCGAGCCGTACTGCACCCTCCACTCCCTCGGCGCCCTTCCCCTGGCCCTCGTCCCCCCAATGTCTGACTCTGACTCTCGGACTGAGAAACGTAAGGTAAAGTCCTCCGAATCCTGGGGAGTGGACTGGGGGAGGACAGAGGACAGGAGCCGGAGCCCGTAAGGGTCCGTTCCCGCTCGCTGCCGTCACACGTGCAAGCAGGACGCACGGACTCGCCCCACTCGTCGCTGATGGGGAGGCAGCCAGCGGTGCGGGCTGGGCCGCGCGCCATGCCGGGCGGGTTACCACTCTTTGGGGCGGGGGCGCCCCCGCCGCTGCGGACACTTGGCCGATGTGCGCCCCACGCTAGGCAGCTGCGCTCTGGGTAGTGAAGCGCCGCACGTCCCACTGGAAGAGGCGGGCGTGCTCCGCACGGTCCGGGAGCCGGGTGCCTGCTTGCGGTCCCGGACAGCGCTCGGGCCCGGGAAACCGCGCCGGCTGCCCGACCCCGGAATAGCGGGCGGGCGGTACCAGCCAATCTTGCGTCCGGATTTTCTTGGGTGCGCGGGCCTCTGGCGGAGAGTTTGCGGAACTTGGGTGGTGATTTAACTGATGAGACTGGGCTTTTCCTGGTACTCTCTCGGGCCGCGGTTTCCGGGCAGCTGCTGCGCTCACCCTGTTGGACCTGCAGTCGGGCTTTGCTCGATAGGCGGGCGCCCGGTGGACCGTGCCAGCCACACGGCCACAGGCACTGACACGGGGCGCCCCGGCCACGCTGTGGGCGCAGTGCGGACAGTAGAACCAGTTCTGTCTTTGGGGCCAGGCGGTCTGACACCCGAGTCCATCCGCAGAGCAGGCTGCGGCGGACCCTCGGCCCCTTTGATCTCCGAGCCGGTGCTGGTGGCGGAAGGATCATTGGGGTAGGGAAGTGTTGAGGTTTCAACCGTGGTTGCGGGGCTGGCAAACCTGCCCGCCGGTGACCGGCATCGGCCGCTCAGATTTGCCCGGGGTCCGCGGCGGCGCACGGGGCGTGAGTTCGCCCGGCGGAGGACAGTTCAGTTCTGCACCTGGGCTGGATTGGGGCAGCCGCTGGCGCGGTCACTTCAGCCGGCTTGGGCGGTGGCCAGAGGAAAAAGGCAGGGGACCGAGGACAGCTCTGCCGGCCGAAGGAGAGCGCGGGTCCCGCTGGTTTCCCCGGGTTGACCTTGGCCAAAGGGAGAGCCTCAGGTGTACCCGGGGTGTGTGGGAGAGACCGATGCGACAGCCCAGACAGCCTCGGCTCGGCCGGGCTCCCGCAGCCGCCACGCTGCGCCCCGAGAAGAGTTTGTCAACAATCGCCCAGCCTTTGGCGGCCTGACCCGAAGGCGCCGCCCCCCTCCGCCGCTGCTGATTGGCTGTTCCACGGAGCGACCGCGCGCGGGCCAATAGGGAGCCCGGGCACCCGGCGCCAGGGGCGCGGGGAGGTCGTGGTGCCGGCGGCGGCGGGCGCAGTGCGCGAGGGGAGGAGCGGGAGGAGGCGGAGGATGTTCCCGGCGGCTGCGGCCGGGGCTGCGCGGGCCAGAGGCGCGGCGCGCGGAGCCTTCGTTTACCCAGCGGAGCGCGGCGGCGGCGGGCGGGTGGGAAGGCGCGGGCTCATCGGGACCTTGGGGGCTCGGGACGGGAGTTCCAGGCTTTGTGTCCTGCGCTGCCACCGTGGTGACGGCTGCCGGGCGCGCAGTCGGCGAAGGGCAAGGGCTGGACGCGGTGGACCCCCGGACCGGACCCTACACTTGGAAGGGAAGGGACAGATGTGAGTTTCTATGTGATTGTTCACCGAGGGAGAGTGGTGGTGTTGAAGGAGGCGTGCGAGCCCGTGTTGGTTAACGCACAGTTAGTTTATGGACTTTGCAAGAGGCGCCGCGGCACAGAGTTGGGGGTCCCACATTGGGGGGTGTGCACCGCACAGTCTAGGTGTGCTCTGGGGGAAGTTCTCTCCCCGATAGCACGGTGCTCCTTCCCGGTGGACGGAGGGGAACGCTGACCCGAGTGGCTAAGACCGCTGGGCAGTGAGCTCGAGAGCCTGCCGAGCAGCGCTCAGTTACAAACTCTATTGTGACGCACTTACTACGACTGACGGCCGCTGCCAAACCTTCCCCAGACTTGCTGCCCTCAGCACTTTAGGCAGAACAATGGGGCCGAGCGGGGAAGGCGGCCAGCAGCCTGCAATCGCTGCATCTGTGCCCGCTCCTGTGCTCCGGCGCAGTATCGGATCCCAGGAAATCAGAGCCCGCTGGGAGCTTTGATTTATCCAAGTCTGACCTGAGCTAAGAGTACATATGAACAGATTTCAGACAAGCTGCTTTTCATAAAACGTGTGTGTGTGTGCGCGCGCGCTCACACCAG